>NC_041391.1:205801669-205833392 GCF_002162155.2 Triticum dicoccoides | reverse complement strand
CCTCCAGTGCGCCCCCGCCGTCGTCCGTGGACGCCGCCGCCTCCGGAGACCGCACCGTCCCGGATTCGACGCCCCCCTCGCCGGCCCCCGCTCCGGCGACCTCCCCTTCCCCGTCTCCGGCTGTCTCCCCCGTCTCCGGTGAGCACTTCCGGCCGTGCCTCGATCCACATGCAAACCCTAGATCTGGACCGAAGGTTGACCCCGATTTCTTCCAAGTCCTTTTCTGCAGTATTTTTATGTCCTGTTCATCACATCATATCTCCTTGCATACTTCTCCGTTTCATGCGAATCATATATCAAAATGTTCATCATGAGGTTTTCTTCATTTGGTTACATTGCGACATGTCTGTTTGAGTTCATCTTGATGCCTAAATTAGCGTTGCAAAAGTGCTATATGATGTTTACTGCTGTCTGTTAACAGAACTTGATGTTTTGTCATTTTGTTGCATTTGATGTGTGCATCTTATGAGCATGAGGTCTACATGTGTTTTGGGCTATGCCATGCCATCTTTACAGAGGTGCTTGTCATGTATTTTTGTGATTTATGTGGTGACTAGAACAAGCATGCAAACTAGGCTTCCTGATGTTGCTGATTTCAGTCCCTGTTCTGTTGTTACTTTGATGCCATGTAAACTTGATGCTACAGAGGGATCCATGCTTATTTTGAGATATTTCAGTAAGGCTGTTTTGAACATATGGTTATGCTCTATCCATCCATGCCCCTGTTTGCAATTATGGAGTAGTCTAGCATGTCATTTTCTGGCTCTACTTTTGCTATAAAATGTTTCCTGACAGATTGTTTACATGTTGTTCAATTTTGCCAAGGTTGTTGTAGTTGATCCTTGCATGCTATGAGCTTGTTCTTGCCATGTTTAGTTTCATAAACATGTCTTCTTCCTGATTATATCTTTATTTTGTCATGCAATGGCTTGTGATGAGTGAATAGAGCTCGCAAAGATGCCTTCATAATTCTGTTAATGCCATGCTCTATTTTTCTGCCAAGTCTGAATCTGTTAACGAAACTTGCTATGTTTACATGGGTGCCAACATATCTTCTGGTCCTTTTTGGCTCATATCCACTAAGGGAGTTTTGTTATTTGTCTTTAGTATTAACATACCATTCCCTTGGTTGCCATGATAAGTTCCTGTAACATGTTGTTTGATAGCTCTAAACATTGCAACCTGATGTTATTTCTGCCAAGTCTGTAAACTGTTATTATTTGCAATATTGTGATGTCCTTTTGAGCATGCTATAGTGTTTTCTGTAGATAGCTCAGTGTTCATGTTTTGTCATGCATTACCTTTAATTCACGCCCATGCCTTTTGTTTTCACGTTGAGATGATGTAGCATATTGTTTTGATGCTTGCTAGAAGCCTAGTTGCTGTTTTGGATAGCTTGTCCTTTAAACTTGTATGTATGTGTTGAACCGTTGCTCCGTTTTGAGTGTGCTCTACATGAAACTTGCTTGATTTTGCATGAAGTTTCATATTATCATGTTGCATCCATGTTTTGAGAGTGTTTGCTTGATGTTTGTATGCATTTTGCATTAATGCCATGTTTAACTTGTTTTGCTCATATCTTCTAGGCCGTAGCTCCGAATTAAATGAACTTTATATGTAACTTGACTAGAATTTCGTGTAGATCTTCTTGGTGCATCTTAACTTGCTGTTTAACAACTTGAACATAAGGTTTATTCAGTTCTGGATCAATTTCTAAATTTGCATATGAGGACTTACCGGATTTATTATATGTTGTTTTCGGCCTCCTTTAAACTTGCTTTGACGTGTTGTTCTTGTTTGCATCATCTCTTGCCATGAGTAGCGTCATATAGCTTTCTCATGCATCATACTTGGTTGAGCATCATTCCTTGTTCATGTGTTGTGTGTTGACCGTGTGTTTGCTTCTTTCTGGCTGTGCTCCTTCTCGTCCTGTTTCGTTGCGATCGTGAGGATTCGTTCGTCTACGCTTGGTTCGTCTTAGTGGCTTCATCTTCTTCATGGACTCGTTCTTCTTCCTTGAGGGATTTCAGGCAAGATGACCGTTACTTTGGATCTCACTACTATCATCGCTATGCTAGTTGCTTCGTTCAATCGCTATGCTACGCTACCTATCACTTGCTCTTCAAGCCTCCCTAATTGCCATGTCAGCCTCTAACATTTTTACCCTTCCTAGCAAACCGATGCTTGGCTATGTTACCGCTTTTGCTCAGCCCCTCTTATAGTGTTGTTAGTTGCAGGTGAAGTTGAAGATTGCTCCATGATGGACATGATTATGTTGGGATATCACAATATCTCTTATTTAATTAATGTTGTCGGATTTCAGGTTCCGGCAGACCCTTGAGGTTCGAACACTGGGGTGCACGCGAAGATCTTTCCCCTACCGGCTCACGTATCAAAGTCTCGCAAAGGATCTAGGCTAGAAAGAAGAACACACAAGGGACACGAGATTTATACTGGTTCGGGCCACCACTGTGGTGTAATACCCTACTCCAGTGTGTGGTATGGTGGATTGCCTCAGGGGCTGATGATGAGTAGTACAAAGGGAGAACGGCCTCGCGAGGGCTGTTCTTCAGCTGGTGCGATGAACTGCTTGGGAGAGTTCAGTCGCCCCTTGGATGCCTACCCTCCTTCTAGATGCCTCTACTTTGTGGTGGCTAGTCCTATTTATAGAGGGAGTCCCCGGGCCTCTTCCCAAATAATGAGTGGGAAGGGCGCCAACAATTGGCCATTTTGAAGGGGAACATCTAGTACACTTATCCTGACTAAAGTTGGTCTTCAGCTGCCAAAGGCTCTGATGATGATGCTGTCCTGGGCTCCACGATGACCTCCATGCTGTCGTTTAGCTGGTCTTGGTATTGTTGCATCGAAACAGTAACCTTTGCCTGATGCCTTGGCCTGTGCTTGCCCCCTTTGCACCGAAGGGGAAACGAGGATACTGCACAGGCCGGCGCCCCCCTGGCGCCCGCCTGGTCTCGATCATCATGGCTTGCGTCACGGGCTCCTCGCGAGGTACCCTGCCTTGATCTCTCCGCCTCCTCGTGAGCCTACCTAATGAGGCTGTGCCTGAGGAAGCTTCCTGTCGTCCGCCCCGCGAGGCTTGGCCCCTCGCGAGGGTCTTGAGCTCTAGTCGATGAAGATGGGCCGCACTGGGCCCCCTACTTGAGCCATGCCGCAGGCCACAGGCAGGCAAGTCTGGGGACCCCCATTCCCAGAATGCCGACAGTAGCCCCCGGGCCCAAGGCGTGCCCGAACTTGGCCTAGCAGAGAAGCGAAGGGGCAAGTGCGAAGCACTGCGGGCCCCAACAGCCTGCAGCCTTGGGCATTGCGTGGCGGTTGATTGGACTTAGCGTCCCCGCTTCCCCATGATGCCTCGGCAACTACATGACTTGACAAGTCCCTGCATGCAAAAATGGGTCATGATTACCTGTGATCATGGAGGCTAGCGGTTGGCCTTCTCCGGCTATAAGTACGGGCCGGCATGAGCCCTTTCAGCCTATTCCTTCCTGCTACTCCTTTCTCTCCATCCCGGCTACTCGCCATCCCCATGGCGCCGCCGAAGAGGTTCTCGGTCGCGGAGAAGGGAAAGGCCTCTCAGGAAGGGCCTAACTCTCCTCCGACCAAGCGTGGCCGGGGCCGCCCTTGCAAGCGTCCCGTGGCCCTTGTCGGGGAGGCGGTCCTCTGCACGGCGAGGGGCGCCTGATTGCTAATGGGAGGCACACCGTGGCCGCGCGACCCTCGAGGCCGCGCTTCCACTCAGCGGAGGTGCTGCCGGAGTTCATCGTGTGGTCAGCAGACCCGACCGGCACCTGGCTTCAGCTTCCCCGCTTCTTTGTGGGTGAACTTCCGGTCGGCTCTCCTGGCGGCGTCTAGCTCCAGGCAGACGGTTACTGCAGCAGGGCCTCCTGGGCTTCACTGGAGGTCTCCGTCACCGGGAATGCGGCTCTGACCCGCGGCTGGCAAACGTTTGCCCGCGCGCGTGGCCTGAGCCGGCGGTGCACCCTGCACTTCAAGTTCGACGGCGACACCACCCTCTATGTGAGGGTGTTTGGGGAAGACGGTCGCCGTGCTGGGTGCTGCCCCGAGGACGACAACCGCGGCCTTGTGCCCAGCCCCGGCGTTGATCAAGGTGAATATGGCGGTCAGCAGGCACCCCGAGGCCCGAGGGCGGCGCTCCAGAGACTCCGGGGCGTGTACAGCCCCACTCATTATTACGTGAGAGTGTCACGGGCGGTGAGCTTCACGGGCATTCGCCTTCTTCATAGGCACTGGGCCTTTTCCAAAATGGTTAGCTTCACAAGCATTGGCCTTCTTCACAGGCACTGGGCCTTTTCCAAAAACGATAAGCTTCACAGGCATTGGCCTTCTTCACAGGCACCGAGCCTTTTCCAAAAATGGTAAGCTTCATAGGCATTGGCCTTCTTCACATGCACCGGGCCTTTTCCAAAAACGGTAAGATTCACAGGCATTGGCCTTCTTCACAGGCACCGGGCCTTGATTATGGATAGAACCTCCGGAGGTGTTGAATGTTCCATGCGTTCAGGATGGGCACCCCCTCTTGGGTCTCCAAGCGCGCGAAGCCGGGCCTGGAAACATGAACAACCTTGAACGGGCCCTCCCACATAGGAGAGAGCTTGTGCAACCCTTCCCTGGAGAGGACTCGCCTGAGCACGAGGTCCCCTACCTCAAGGGTCCTGGGGCGGATGTTGCGGCAGTGGTACCGTCGCAACGCCTGTTGATACCTCGCGGCTCGCAGCACGGCCTCTCGATGGCGCTCCTCCCCTAGCACGAGATCCGTCCCCCCATGGCGTCCTGTTGCGATTCGTCGAAAGCCAGGACCCGCAAGGAGCGACGCTTGACCTCGTGAGGGAGGACGGCTTCAGCTCTGTAGACGAGGAAGAATGGAGTTTCTCCAGTTGACTTGGTCGCGGTCATGCGGATAGACCATAGCCCGACTGGAGCTCGTCGTACTAGCCCCTGCCGCAGGATTCTAGTTTTTTCTGGAAGGTCCTAGTCTTGAGGCCTTTCAACACCTCCGCGTTGGCTCGCTCATCTTGACCGTTGCTTCGAGGATGCGCCACTGAAGCGTAGCATATCTGCGTTCCAAGATTAGCACAATATGTTTTAAAGAGACTGCTGATGAACTGCGAACCGTTGTTGGTGATGATGCGATTAGGCACCCCGAATCGGCTCACAATGCCCTTGAAGAACTTGACTGTGGAGCCTGCTGGGATGGTGCGGACGGCTTCCACTTCAGCCCACTTGGTGAATTTGTCGATGGCAACGTAGAGGTAGCGATAGCCCCCTGGCGCCCGTGGAAACGGGCCCAGAATGTCCAGCCCCCAAACAGCGAATGGCCATGAGAGGGGTATGGTCTGCAGGCCCTGAGCCGACTGGTGGATTTGCTTGGCATGGAATTGGCAGGCTTCACAGGCTCTCACCAGCTCGACGGCGTCGTTGAGTGTTGTGGGCCAGTGAAACCCGCTGCGGAACGCCTTGCCAACGAGGGTTCGTGATGATGAGTGGTGCCCACAGTCTCCACAATGTATGTCTGCCAACAGCTCCCTTCCTTGTTCCCTGGAAATGCAACGTAAGGACACGTCATTTGGTCGCTTCCGGTAGAGGTCTCCGTGCAGTAGGCCGTGGCCTGTCTCACCACACGCCCCACATCCTCCTGCTTATCCGGCAGGGTCCCTCGCATCAAATAGTCCTTGAACTCTGCGGTCCAGCATCCTTCCTGAGGTTCCAGCGCCAGGAGCAAGCGCGCCCCTGAGGCCGGGCCACAGGCCGGGGCCCCCGAGGCGGGCGGCTGAGGGAGCTCCTCCCTAGGTTGTGCCGTGCTTGATAGTGATGGTGCCGGCGAAGGTTTGAAGAGTTGCTCCTCGAAGACACCAGGCTCCTGAGGCAGCCGCCTGGATGCCCTCTTGGCGATGTCATCGGCCTCTTGGTTGGTACCACGGGGCACGTGCTGTAACTCCAAACCCCAAAACTGTTTCTCCATCCTGCGGACCTCCGCGAGGTACACTTCCACGTGCTCGTCCTTCGGCTCGTATACCTTGTTGGAGAAGTTGACGAGGAGTTGCGAATCACCTTTGATGGTGATTCGTTTTACCCCCAAGGAGACGGCTGCCTTCAAGCCCTCTATCAGGCCCTCGTACTCTGCTATGTTGTTGGAGACCTTCTCCCCATGCTGAAAGCAGAGCTGCACGGCATAGTAAAGCTTGTCCTGAGCGGGGGATGTGAGCACTGCACCAGCCCCTGCGCCCTGCCGCGAGAACGCTCTGTCGAAGTACATTACCCAACCGTCCGGCTCTTCACTTCCCGGGGAGAGCGACCGGTCCTCACCCGTTTTGAGCCCTGGCGCCTCTGTCCATTCCGCCACGAAATCTGCGAGCGCAGCTCCCTTAATGACCCTAGTCATGCTGAATTCTAGCTAGAATGCTTGCAGTTTGATGTTCCATTCGACGACCCTCCCAGCTGAATTGGGGCTCCTGAGTACCCTTTCCAGGGGGTAGGCTGAGACGACCTTGATGGGATGGCCTTGAAAGTAGTGCCGCAGCTTGCGCGAGGCCACTAACAGTGCGAGGATGAGCTTTTGGGGCATTGGGTACCGCGCCCTCGCGTCCCGCAGCACCGTACTGACGAAGTACACCGGGTGCTCGACGAGGTTGAGGGTGCTGGCGCGGCCCGTGTCCTCTGGAGGTTGAGGTGCCTCCTGAGGCGGCGTGGCCCTCAGTCCTTGGTCGCCTAAGGGGGCCTCCTCCGCTCCGGGTGCGTTCCCCTGATGAGGCTGATCCTTTTGTGCCGTGGTCGTGGTCTTTGCGAGACCTTCATGGCCTTGCTCTGCTTCAGCCGGGACTGCGGCTGCGGCCGTGGCCTAGCGCTCCTTTCTAACTGCCACCAGGGCTGCGCTAGCGGAGTAAGGGGTGGCTGCAAGGTAGAGCACCAGGGGCTCCCAAGGGCACGGAGCCACCATTACCGGGGGGCTGGTAAGGTACCTCTTGAGGTCTTGGAATGCCTTGTCGGCCTCTTCAGTCCATTCGAAGGGGCCTTTCTTCTTATCAGCTTGAAGAAGGGCAGCGCTCGCTCTCCCAGCTTGGAGATGAAACGTCCTAAAGCGGTTACACGCCCGGTGAGCTTCTGCATTTCCCTAAGGGTCTTCGGCAGGCTCATGTCTTCGACCGCCTTGACCTTCTCTGGGTTGGCCTCAATGCCCCTGTGGGATACGAGGAAGCCCAGGAGCTTGCCTGAGGGGACTCCAAACACACACTTCTCCGGGTTGAGCCGCAGGTCCACTTCGCTGAGGCTCATGAAGGTTTCTTCCAAGTCCTTTATCAGGGTTTTCGCCTCCCGAGACTTCACCACAATGTCATCAACGTAAGCTTCAGCGTTCCTCCCGAGCTGTCGTCCCAGGGCGATGTGCATCAATTGCTGGACGGTCGCACCTGCGTTGCGCGACCCAAACAGCATGCAGGTATAGCAGTACACCCCACACGGGGTCAGGAAGGCTGTTTTCTCCACGTCCTCCACCGCCATCTTGATTTGATGATAGCCCGAGAAGGCATCCAGCAAGCATAGTAGGTCACACTCAGCGGTAGAGTCGACGATCTGGTCGATGCGTGGGAGCGGGAATGGGTCCTCTAGGCAGGCTTTGTTGAGGTTGGTGAAGTCGACACACATGCATTCCTTCCCTCCCTTTTTTGGCACGACAACAGGGTTGCCCAGCCAATCAGGGTAGCGGACCTCGCGAATGACCCCTGCTGCTTCTAACTTGCGGGTCTCTTGGACGATGAAGGCCTGCTTTTCAGTGCACTGCCGCCTTGCCTTCTGCTTCACAGGGCGCACGTTGGGGCACACACTGAGATGATGCTCAATTACATCCCTCGGGACCCCCGCCAGCTGATTAGGCTCCCATGCAAACACCTTCCTGTTCGCGTGCAGGAACCTGACCAGGGCCTCCTCCTGCTCAGGCTCAAGGTTGGTGCCTACGGTGAAGGTAGCACCGGCGGGCTCATCCTCGTCGACCAGTACTTGCTTGGTCTCCGCTTTGGCTTGGCTTAATAGCTGCTTCTTTTTGGCCGGCGTAGCCCCCTTGGGCTCGAGGACATCTGAGCTGGCGGGCTGCACCACTATGGCAGTCTTGAAAGCAAGCTTGAGCACTTGCAACGCATCCCCGGTGTCTCCGGACACGGTAAGGATGCCGTTGCTCCCAGGCATCTTCATGAGGTTGTACGCCGAGTGAGTCGCGTCCATGAACCGGGCCAGGGCTAGGTAGCTGAGGATGGTGTTGTACGGGAGACTGATGGGGGCGATGTCGAAGTCGATCAGCTCCGTGCGGAAGTTGTCGTAGGTGCCGAAGGTCACTGGGAGGCAGATCTGTCCCAGGGAGCCGGTGGAACTGCCTCCGAGGCCCGAGAAGGGCCTGCTGGGCTGAAGCCGCTCTGGCAGCACATGGAGGAGGCTGAAGGCTTCCACCGAGAGCACGCTGAGGCCAGCACCACCGTTGATGAGGGTCCTAGTGACGGCCACCTGGCAGATGGTGGGGGTGCACATCATCGGGAGCGCGCCCGAGCAGGCTGGGTTGGAGCGGTGATCATCCGAGATGAAGGTCAGATCGGCCTTGGGCGCCACCCAGCCCCGGGGGGGGGGTTTCTTGGCGCTTGGAGGTGGTGCCGATCTGGCGGGTCAATGGCTTGACGTGGCAGCTCGAAGGTGGTGCCTGTGAGCCGCCCAGGAGAGCCGCGACGACCAGGGTCACTGGCGCGGCGTAATGGGCAAGGAAAAGGTTGCGCAGTTCCTCCAGGAGGTCACAGAAGCCGTCGGTAGGTGGAGCAGCCACATGCGAGCAACGCCGGTGAGGGCCATGGGAAACCAGTTGGCCATCACCCGGTCGTCACCCCCAGCCTTGAGAATGGCTTCCTCGTCCGCCAGCAGGAAAACCAGCGGGTCCGTCGCGCCGTTGTAGCGCGGCGGCATCTCTGGCTTGAACTTGCGTGGCCACTACACCTGCCGCAAGGCGGGGGCCAAGGCTCGGAGCCCCCTGGCCCCAGCACTGGCATCGGCTGCCGGAGCGGGCGGCGCGTTGTCTGCCATGTGGGCGAAATGCGATGTTGGCGGAGAACGGGCCGACGGAAGGGAGAGCTTCGGCGCACCCCTACCTGGCGTGCCAAATGTCGGATTTCGGGTTCCGGCAGACCCTTGAGGTTCGAACACAGGGGTGCACGCGAAGATCTTTCCCCTACCGGCTCACGTATCGAAGTCTCGCAAAGGATCTAGGATAGAAAGAAGAACACACAAGGGACACGAGATTTATACTGGTTTGGGCCACCATTGTAGTGTAATACCCTACTCCAGTGTGTGGTGTGGTGGATTGCCTCAGGGGCTGATAATGAGTAGTACAAAGGAAGAACATCCTCGCGAGGGCTGTTCTTGAGGTGGTGTATGAACTGCTTGGGAGAGTTCATTCGCCCCTTGGATGCCTACCCTCCTTCTAGATGCCTCTACTCTATGGTGGCTAGTCCTATTTATAGAGGGAGGCCTCGGGCCTCTTCCCAAATAATGAGCGGTAAGGGCACCAACAATTGGCCATTTTGAAGGGGAACATCTAGTACACTTATCCTAACTAAAGTTGGTCTTCGGCTGCCAAAGGCTCTGATGATGACACCGTCCTGGGCTCCACGTTGACCTCCAGCCTGCCGTTCTGCTGGTCTTGGTCTTGTTAACCCGAAACGGTAACCTTTGCCTGATGCCTTGGCCTGTGCTTGCCCCCTTTGCACCGAAGGGGAAACGAGGACACTACACAGGCCGGCGCCCCCCTGGCGCCCGCCTGGTCTCGATTGTCATGGCTTGCATCACGGGCTCCTCGCGAGGTAACCTGCCTTGATCTCGCCGCCTCCTCGCGAGCCTGCCTGATGAAGCCTCATCACGGGCTTCCTGTCGTCCGCCCCATGAGGTTTGGCCCCTCGCGAGGGTCTTGAGCTCCAGTCGATGAAGATGGGCCGCACTGGGCCCCCTAATTGAGCAACGCCGTAGGCCGCACGCAGGCAAGTCTGGGGACCCCCATTCCCAAAACGCCTACAAATCCATCTATATACTTCGTAAAGGGTGGAAGACTCGGTCTTATGCCTGGTGTTTTGTTCCACTCTTGCCGCCCTAGTTTCCGTCAAACCGGTGTTATGTTCCTTGATTTTGCGTTCCTTACGCGGTTGGGTGATTTATGGGACCCCCTTGACAGTTCGCTTTGAATAAAACTCCTCCAGCAAGGACCAACCTTGGTTTTACCATTTGCCTCACCTAAGCCTTTTTCCCTTGGGTTTCCGGAGCCCGAGGGTCATCTTTATTTACCCCTGGGGCAGTGCTCCTCCGAGTGTTGGTCCAACCTGAGAGATGTCCGGCGCCCCCTGGGCAACCAGGGTCTATGCCAACCCGACGTCTGGCTCATCCGGTGTGCCCTGAGAACGAGATATGTCCAGCTCCAATCGGGATATGTCGGCACATCGAGCGGCTTTGCTGGTCTTGTTTTACCATTGTCGAAATGTCTTGTAAACCGAGATTCCGAGACTGATTGGGTCTTCCTGGGAGAAGGAATATCCTTCGTTGACCGTGAGAGCTTGTGATGGGCTAAGTTGGGACACCCCTATAGGGTATAAACTTTCGAGAGCCGTGCCCGCGGTTATGTGGCAGACGGGAATTTGTTTATAGCCGGTTGTAGAGAACTTGACACTTGACTTAATTAAAATGCATTAACCGCGTGTGTAGCCATGATGGTCTCTTTTCGGCGGAGTCCGGGAAGTGAACACGGTTTTGGGTTATGTTTGACGTAAGTAGGAGTTCAGGATCACTTCTTGATCATTGCTAGCTTCATGACCATTCCGTTTGCTTCTCTTCTCGCTCTTATTTGCGTATGTTAGCCACCATATCATGCTTACTCGCTGCTGCAACCTCATCACTTTACCCCTTTCTTACCCTTTAAGCTTTGCTAGTCTTGATACCCATGGTAATGGGATTGCTGAGTCCTCGTGGCTCACAGATTACTACAACAACAGTTGCAGGTACAGGTTTTGCGATGATCATGACGCAAGAGCGATGTTTACTTGTGTTGGAGTTCTTCTTCTGCTTCTTCTTTGATCAGGGGATAGGTTCCAGGTCGGCAGCCTGGGCTAGCAGGGTGGATGTCGTTTGAGTTTCTGTTTGTGTTTCATATGTAGTCGGATGGTGCTCTTATGTAAGACAATGTTGTATTCGAGTGGCATTGTATGCCTTTTGTATGTATCCCCATCTATTATGTAATGTAGTTGTAATGATATCCACCTTGCAAAAGCGTATCAATATGCGGTTCTATCCTTGGTGGGACCTTCGAGTCTCTTTAGGATAGTATCGCATATTGGGTGTGACAGTGGGGCTGCAACATGTTGATCTTCCGAGGCCGGGCATGGCCCAGGAAAGTGTGTCCGGCCAAAGGGGAGCGAGCGTGTTGGGTTATGTGGTGCACCCTTGCAGGGAGGTTGATCTATTCGAATAGCCGTGTCCCTCGGTAAAAAGACGACCCGGAGTTGTACCGTGACTTTATGATAACTAGAACCGGATACTTAATAAAACACACGCAGATAAGTTCCAGAGACAACCCGGTGATCGCTTTCCCACATGGCGACGAGGGGAGGATCGCCAGGTAGGATTATGCTATGCGATGCTACTTGGAGGACTTCAATCTACTCTCTTCTATATGCTGCAAGACGGAGGCTGCCAGAAGCGTAGTCTTTGATAGGACTAGCTATCCCCCTCTTATTCTGGCATTCTGCAGTTCAGTCCATTGATATTGCCTCTTTACACATATACCCATGCATATGTAGTGTAGATCCTTGCTTGCGAGTACTTTGGATGAGTACTCAAGGTTGCTTTGTTTCCTCTTTTCCCCCTCTTTCCTTTTCTTCTCGGATGCCGCAACCAGATGTTGGAGCCCAGGAGCCAGCGCCACCGTCGGTGACGACTCCTACTACACTGGAGGCGTCTACTACTACATGCAGGCCGCTGACGACGACCAGGAGTAGTTTAGGAGGGTCCCAGGCAGGAGGCCTTGCCTTTTCGATCATTGCTACTTTTGTGCTAGCCATCTTATGGCACCTTGTTTAACTTATGTCTGTACTCATATATTGATGCTTCCGCTGACTCATTTATGTTCGAGCACTTGTATTCAAGCCCTCGAGGCCCCTAGCTTGTAATATGATGCGTGTATGACTTATTTTATTTTTAGAGTTGTGTTGTTATATCTTCCCGTGAGTCCCTGATCTTGATCTTACACAGTTGCGTGCATGATTAGTGTACGATTGAATCGGGGGCATCACAAGTTGGTATCAGAGCCAACTGCCTGTAGGAATCCCCCTTTCCAAGTCCTTGGCCGAAGTTGGGTCTAGTCATTGAAAAACTTTTACTAACATGGCTATGAGGCTTACGGGCCCACATCGCCATTGGATGGTATTAGGATCTTTTATTCCTCGTCTATACTCTGGGACTCTGATCTCTCTTCTATTCGGGTTAAACGATTTTGCTAACTCTAACTCTAGGTTCTCGTAATTACTTCCTACTGGAGAGCCCCTCATTCTAGATGATCGCTTGGTGCACCGAAAATTTTGAAGCTACTCTCCAATGTTTTCCCGAGACCCTTGTGCCCTTCGCCGTTGCAATCCCTACCAGTGATAAATCCTTATGGATAACTACCTACATTTGTTGTTAATACCTTTATCCCCAGTTGCTCTTATTATTACGAGATGCCCTGCAATACTCTCTCATGTTCCGAGAATCCTTTATGCTTATCGAGGAACTGTTCATTACTAGTTGATCATATGATTTGCAAGATACTTTGAAATACTATCCGATCTTCCGGTAATTCTCTGCCAATCATTGCTTTGCAAATACTTGTCTGCTTGCATTATGGTTGTGTTCTATATGTCTAGCAATATTCATAAGTATCCTTTGTCATCGTGATTTTCAGCCTTTTATTGGATATGTTGTGAATGCTTGCAATCCAGAGTCAGATCCTACAATTCATCCTTTCGGCCCAAATGTCATTTTAAACATGGGCTGGATCTCGACCAATCAAGTTGCTGTCGATTGTACCCTAGGTCTATTCAACTTATCCATCCTTAACCATAGCGTTTGCTTCTGATCCCATGAGTTGGAGCTCATAATTCCTTTGCATTTGAGCTTTGAATTAATCAGTTGTTTCAATAATCTGATCTCCTTGCTTTCTTTCTTCTTCTAGTTGAGTACCGATGCTCACATCAGATCCCTTGGGGACCATCAGATCCTTTGTTGGATTTTATCCGACAACATCCTTCATATTCAATAACTTTTTGAGTCCTTACTCGGATACATAATGCCTTTGGTAAATTGTATCCTCTGCTTTTGCCGAATAGGCTCTACTTTTGAGCTTGTGTTATTTACTCCTGAAGTTTGTGGTATATGTTCCTAAGAGGCCTTGATGGGTTGAACCTATGCCTTTTCTAATCTATGTATACCCAGGAACTACTACGGGTCATACTCTACTGGTGACATGTCAGATAAAATTCCAACAGTACAACTTCATTGAAGGCGAGGAGTGAATGAAGGTTATGCATTAGAGAAGTGGGAGTCGACCTTGAATTTTGTGTTCATGCCCATGGACACGATGTAGATCCTATCATGGAAGCTTCTTGTAATAATAACTATTTCCTTGATAAATATCATCTGGTATTTGTGAATTGGTCCTTGACGACCGTGGTTCCGACCATGATTGTTCTTCTATGATCCCATTTCTCGAATAAGTTAAAGCACTTGTCTTCTACAGATCAATATGCCCGCCCAACCTCTATTACGATCTACCTTCGAGGATTAACCCTCGTATCTAGAGGATATCATGCCATTGCACTACATCTTATGAACTTCTGACGAAGTACTACCTTTCCTGGTCATTGTCACTTCATTGGTTCTGAGTTGTTAGACACTCAAGGACATCGATAAGTGACTCAATTCCGCACTCTGATTCGAAACTCTAAGTAACCTTCATTGCTTATGACTTTATTAATCCTTCAAGTCATTCCTAGCCTGATTGGCTATATCATTATCGTGCAACTTTTTAACTGTGCTACCTGGTCCTTCTTCCCGGAGCACAATTTTCGACGATGAGCTAAGCTTACGTCGACTTTCCTCATCATATCATTTCGCCTTGAATAACAAACTTGATTCTGAGTTTGTGATGTACCAGTGGTTCCAATAACCTTTCGCTTCATCATTCCTTTGAGTTGATGTCATCGCCGATCAATTACACCTTCATGATATCTCTCGACAATTGTGTCATGATCATCATCAACATCTTGAGCTCTTCCAGTATATCAATCGAATTCATGATGGGAAATACCATCCTTGCCCCTCGATGTTTTGTGTTATCATCAACAACATTCTTGCCTTCCCCCAACACAAACTTGTTCATGTTTTGTGTTATATCTTGTTTTCCTTGCTATCTAGCTTAGGTTATGTTCTACCTTGTCGTATTACTATCTTCCATATCAAGAGTGTTGTGAGGATTGCTCCACCTCTTAGAAATTCTCGGTATGATGATACTTCTCACCATCACCATTCTTCCTTGGTCCCGATGTTGTTTTTAACCAGGATATCAATATGCTAACGATGCTGTTTGAGTTCTGTACTTCTATCAACCCTATTGCTTTGGAGTTAACAATCGACAGTTCATTCTTAGACTGTTGGTTATTGATTCGTCACTCTAACATTGATATTGCTGCCTAAGGCCATATTTTGGGCACACCTTTCAACTAATGATTGATGGTGTATGTTTTCCTCGAGCATACAACATTATATCATTTGAATTGACAAGTGTCATCTTCTTTGTTCACATTATTGTGGAAATCCATCCATTTGGAATTCTCGATGAATTTTTGCTGAGCCCATCAGCCACCTCCTCATCCTCTCCTTGGTTTAATAATGAACTATTGTTTCAGGAACCCGCTCCCATAGTTCATTTCGCGAGAACCTTGCAATGTCATTTCATCGATTTGTGTTGCACCTTTTCTTCTCGGACATCCTAAGTCTGAGGTATCATGACACCAATCAGATCTGAATCTTAGTAAGATATGATGGTTGGGACAATTTTCCAGGAGTTATGATGTTGGTCCTTTGATGACCCGGTAATATTGTGTCATGCCTAGCACCCCTGGCTGCAGGACCTATCATTATAATTTCTTTTGCAAGGATAACCATTCTTCCTAGAGTAAGGACTTATTTTATAAGTTGCTCCTGATGGATCATTTGTGTATCCAAAGTCCGGCCCATGATTGAAACACCATATCATTGCTACCTTGAAGCATGACTATGATACCCCGCTCATCAGCAAGAACATTGGAGGCGCGATGCTGAATGTTTCTTGGTCCGTTATCGAAACACCGTTGTATGGGTAACATCTTGATTAATCCGTGCCTCTTATCTGAATGGTTGGGTACTTGCTCTCCTTCCCTGCATGCCATGTTCTGCTTGTACATGGGAAGGATATACTCCTAATAATTGTGTGAAATCACAAATTTCCTTTCCATTGATCTGTTTAATCTGATAATCGCGTTTTCCTTTCCATTCTTTTGTTTAACCTTTCTTGAATCTGACTTAACTGAGCAGAGATAATTCCCTGCTTAGGTAGGCACCTTGTGGTACCACTCTGTCTGTAAGACCCTGTTACTATTGTTGATGACATTCCAGTAACCACCGATGGGTGATAACTTTGCCAATTAGTTCGCCTCGTTCAACAAGCAGGAAATTTGCTCTCTTCGTTTCCCATCCTTGGTACCGACTTTGTTGCCGGCATAGCTGACAAGCTATTCACTGACATGCCTCCCTGTCGCGGCTGTGCAAGATGTCACCACCCTTCCTACTTTCAACCCACATGGTGGCCCCATAACCCACAGGTCCACTAGATCGAAACCTGACTCTTCTTTTTAACCCGGATTCTAATGTATCCTTTGCACCTGGCTTCGTATGTGATTCACGAGCTGAATGCTATACCATTATTCATCCTGGAATCAAACATAATGTTATTCTCGTTGTTCAAACCCCCATTCCAGCTTCTGTCTACTCATCGAATGATTGCCTACCCGTTTGAAACTTTGGTACCATCGTATATTGCACTCAACGAATTTACTGAAATACAACTCATGGGGTACCTTGTGTATTTCCAATTTAGTTCACCGTCAGATGCCCAGCTTTGTGTATATGCGTTCTTCCGGAGTTTTTCCCCTTGGTCGCGTTCGTAGGACGATGGAGATCCCGAAGAAAGGATGACGACTTGATCATGGTGACTTGAAATAGAGAAATGAAGACATCAACCAAAGGGATCAACCACTTCGAAAGGGCATCCAAGACCGAGAAGACTCGTTAGGTTTTTCGCCACCAGCACCTTCCCACTTACTCCACCGCTTAAATCTCGGGACGAGATTTCTTGTAGTGGAGGAGAATTGTGACGCCCAGATAATCAAGCTACATTAAACCTATGCTAATGATGCCACGTCACCTCGATTACTGTTGCTAATCTCCCGTTAGTTCGAAACCGATTTGAATTGAAATTCAAAATCAAGCAAACAATAAAAAATTCAAATGTTAAAACTAAAATGTTCGGAGTGAGCCAAATAATGCATAGGTAATTATGGTGGAGAAACCCAACATCTTTAGAGGTGTTTGAATGTCCTAACATAAATAAACAATAGCCGGAACGATTAATTAAATGCCCTTTTCAATTAATAAAATATTAGGCTAATTTATTTAGATGCCCTGAGTTACGTGGCAGTAGTATATTTGTTTAGGCTGATTTAGGAACCAGTTAGGTATTTGTTTCAAACTAAAATAAAAACTTAAACAAGAGAAAAATGAAAAAAAAACGTGGCCAACCGGGCCGCGACCCAGCTGGCCGGCCCACCGGCCCACCTGCGCCCCCTGGCCTATATGGTCTGCCGTGCCCAAACCCTAGCCCGACCGACACCCACAACCCCCACTCGCACCCACTCCCTCCCCCTCGTCCCACTCCTCCCTCTCGCCCTTCCTTGATCTAGATCGGGGCAACCCCCCGATCCCATCGCCCAATCGCCACCTCGACATCGCCGTCACCCCCTCGCGGAGCCGGCCCCTCCCGTCGCCCCGCCGCCCGTCCACGACCATGCTGTCGCGGGACCCCGCGTGGAGCTACCTCTACCCCGCCGCAAGAGGACCGCGCCGCCGGAGCCCCTCACCATCTTCCCCGAATCACCGTCGCCCCGTCGTCCTCTTCTCCACTCCGTCATCGCCGTCGTCCATGACCTCCTCCCCGCGCCCCACTGCCCTGGCCCTACGCCCCCGGTGAGGCCACAGCCTCCACTCCCTCCTCTCTGTCTCCTCCACGCCCATGCGCGTCCAACGCCCATGCTCACGGCGCCCCGCCCGCGCGGCCCGCTTCGCCCTGCCGCCCGCTCACGGTGGCCTCGCGCCCTGCTTGCTCGTGCTGCCGCGCCGGGGCTGCACCTTCTGCCGCCCCCTGTAGCCTGTAGCCACCGGCGCCTACCGCACTCCCCCGCGCGTGCCAAAGGCCACCACGGCTCGTCTCACCGGCGCGCGTGCCCCGCAGCTCCCCGTGCCCGGCGCAGCTCCCGTCGTCACCGGCCATCGAGGCCCCAGGCACGCTCGCCCTCGCCTCTCATGGTGTCGGGTGTGAGCACCCGCACCAGTACGCCCGTCGCCCGCTTTCCCCTCGCCCGTTCGGGCGGCGCCCGTTGGCCCGACCCGCTATGGCCTCTGGGCCAATGCCAAACGGGGCCCGCGCCGCTGGAACGTTAAAAAAAGGAGATTAAAATGAATAAATAAATAGTAAAAAAATATAATTTAATTAATTAATTAATTGGTTAACTAAATTAATTAACTTAATTAATTTTGTTTAATTAACATAATCAATTAACTAAACTAATTAAACATGTTTAGTTAGCCTTAGTCTATGACAGGTGGGTCCCACTGGACCCACATGCCAGGTTTGACTTTAGTCAGCTGGGTTTGACCTGCTAACGTCATGGTGATGTCATGCTGACATCACCTTTCACTGTTCTGGATAATGTTTGATTTAAATAGTTAAATAAATTCTAAAAATGATTAAAAACTTCGAAAATTAATATAAAATAAACCGTAGCTCGGATGAAAATACTTTGTACATGAAAGTTGCTTAAAATGACAAGTCGAATTCTAATACGCAGCCCATTTGTCCGCCATGCGTCCCTAGCATAGTGAACGTGCAACATTCCCCCTCCGGTCCGTCTATCTGAAAATGCCAAACACCGGGGATACTTTCCCGGATGCTTCCCCCCTTCGCCGGTATCACCTATCCCTACGTTAGATCACCCATAACATCGTGTATTGCCTTGTTATATTTTGTGATGCTTTGTTTGCTCCGTGTTTTATTGTTTCTTCCCCACTCTTCTTCTCCGGTAGACCCCGAGATCGGCGCTGATTCCACTGAGTACGATTACGTCACCGACGACCCTTCTTCTTGTGCAACAAAGCAACCAGGCAAGCCCCCCCTTGATCACCAGATATCACCTATTCTCCTCTGTACTACTTGCATTAGAGTAGTGTAGCATGTTACTGTTGGTTAATCCTATTCTGTTGCATAGCCTATCATTGTTCCTACATCTGTTGATACCTTACCTGCAATCCTAAATGCTTAGTATAGGATGCTAGTTTACCATTAGTGGCCCTGCATTCTTGTAAGTCGGCCATGCTATACTATCGGGCCGGGATCACTCGGGAGGTGATCACGGGTATATACTATACATACATATACTATACAGATGGTGACTAAAGTCGGGTCGGCTACCCGCAAGTGAATCTGATGTGGGGGTTGGAAGGACAGGTGGCTCCATCCCGGTAGAGGTGGGCCTGGGTTCCCGATGGCCCCCGACTGTTACTTTGTGGCGGAGCGATGATACGTCTCCAACGTATCTATAATTTTTGATTGCTCCATGCTACTTTATCCACTATTTTAGGCAATAATGGGCTTTATTATTCACTTTTATATTATTTTTGGGACTAACCTATTAACCGGAGGCCCAGCCCAGATTTGCTGTTTTATGCCTATTTCAGTGTTTCGAGGAAAAGGAATATCGGACGGAGTCAAAACGGAACGAAATCAACTAGAGAAGTTAATTTTGGAAGGAAACCAACCTGATGGGCTTGGAGTGCAGTCAGGGGATTCCCGGGCTGCCCACGAGGGTGGGCCCCCCTGGGCGCGCCCCCTGCCTCGTGAGCACCCCAGAGGTCCACCGACGTACCCCTTGCACCCATATATACCTACGTACCCTAAAACTTCCAGAACAGAAGATAGATCGGGAGTTCCGCCGCCGCAAGCCTCTATGGCCACCAAAAACCAATCGGGACCCTGTTCCGGCACCCTTCCGGAGGGGGATCCCATCACCGGAGGCCATCTTCATCATCCCGGCGCTATCCATGACGAGGAGGGAGTAGTTCACCCTCGGGGCTGAGGGTATGTACCAGTAGCTATGTGTTTGATCTCTCTCTCTCTCTCTCTCTCTCTCTCGTGTTTATGCTAACCTATCTCACGAGTTCTTGTTGAGTTTGTTGTGAATGAAGCTTTTGATAAGAAAAGAAACCATGATATGAGAGGAATTAAGGAGACACAAAAGTTCAACCTTGGGGATGCCCAAGGCACCCCAAGATAATATTTCAAGAAGTCTCAAGCATCTAAGCTTGGGGATGCCCCGGTAGGCATCCCACCTTTCTTCTTCAACAACTATAGGTTAGTATAGGTTGAGCCTAAGTTTTTGCTTCTTCACATGAGTTGTGCTATCCTTGAAATGTAGTTTTCTTTAGCTTTGCTTGCTGTTTGAATAAAGTACCAAGATCTGAAATCCTTTAATGAGAGAGAACCATACACAAATTGGAATTTGTTAGAATACTCTATGTGCTTCACTTATATCTTTTGAGCTTAATAGTTTTGCTCATAGTGCTTCACTTATATCTTTTGAGCGTGATAATTTTTGCTCTAGTGCTTCACTTATATCTTTTAGAGCATGGTGGTGGATTTTTTTTAATGAAACTATTGATGTCTCATGCTTCACCTAGATTATTTTGAGAGTCATTAATAGCATGGTAGTTTGCTTAATGTTAATATACTTAGTGTTCAAAGATATGTGAAACTTTCTTTTGAGTAAGTTGAATACTAAGATAAATTTGATGCTTGATAATTGTTTTGAGATATGGAGGTGATAATATCATAGTCGTGCTAGTTGGGTGATTGTGAATTTGAGAAATGCTTGTGTTGAAGTTTGTAAGTCCCGTAGCATGCACGTATGGTTAAAGTTGTGTAACAAATTTGAAACATGAAGTGTACCTGGCTTGTGCATCCTTATGAGTGGCGGTCGGGGACGAGCGATGGTCTTTTCCTACCAATCTATCCCCCTAGGAGCATGCGCGTAGTACTTGATTTTTGATGGCTTCTAAATTTTTGCAATAAGTATATGAGTTCTTTTGACTAATGTTGAGTCCATGGATTATACGCACTTTTACCTTTCCGCCATTGCTAGCCTCTTCGGTACCGTGCATTGCCCTTTCTCACCTTGAGAGTTGGTGCAAACTTTGCCGGTGCATCCAAACCCCGTGATATGATACGCTCTATCGCACATAAACCTCCTTATATCTTCCTCAAAACAGCCACCATACCTACCTATTATGGCATTTCCATAGCCATTACAAGATATATTGCCATGCAACCTCCATAATCATATTCATGACATTCATTACTTTTGTCATATTGCCATTGCACGATCATGTAGTTGACATCGTATTTGTGGCAAAGCCACCATGCATTATTTTTCATACATGTCACTCTTGATTCATTGCACCACCCCGGTACACTGCTGGAGGCATTCATATAGAGTCATATCTTGTTCTAGTTTCGAGTTGTAATCCTTATGTTGTAATCAATAGAAGTGTGATGATCATCAATATTAGAGCATTGCCCAATCAAAAAAAAAGAAAGGCCAAAAAAAGGGAGGCCCAAAAAAAGGGCAATGCTACTATCCTTTTACCACACTTGTGCTTCAAAGTAGCACCTTGTTCTTCATGTAGTGAGTCTCATATATTGTGCTTCAAAGTAGCACCAAGATCTTCATGATAGTGAGTCTCATAAGTTGTTTTTTTATACTAGTGGGAATTTTTCATTATAGAACTTGGCTTGTATATTCCAATGATGGGATTCCTCAAAATTCCCTAGGTCTTCGTGAGCAAGCGAGTTGGATGCACACCCACTAGTTTTCTTTTGTTGAGCATTCATAGCTCTAGTGCATCCGTTGCATGGCAATCCCTACTCCTCATGTTGACATCAATTGATGGGCATCTCCATAGCCCATTGATTATCCTCGTCAATGTGAGACCCTTTTTTGCCTTCTCCACACAATCCCCATCATCATATTCTATTCCACCCATAGTGCTATATCCATGGCTCGCGCTCATGTATTGCGTGAAGGTTGAAAAAGTTTGAGATTATTTAAGTATGAAACAATTGCTTACCTTGTCATCGGGGGTATAGAAGTTGGGAACATCTTTGTGTGACGAAAATGAAGCATAGCCTAACTATATGATTTTGTAGGGATGAACTTTCTTTTGCCATGTTATTTTGAGAAGACATAATTGCTTTGATTAGTATGCTTGAAGTATTATTATTTTTATGTCAATATGAACTTTTGTCTTGAATCTTTCGGATCTGAATATTCATATCACAAGTAAGAAGAATTACATTGAAATTATGCCAAAGTATCACTCTGCATCAAAAATTCTTTTTTATCATTTACCTACTCGAGGACGAGCAGGAATTAAGCTTGGGGATGCTTGATACGTCTCCAACGTATCTATAATTTTTGATTGCTCCATGCTACTTTATCTACTATTTTAGGCAATATTGGGCTTTATTATCCACTTTTATATTATTTTTGGGACTAACCTATTAACCGAAGGCCCAGCCTAGATTTGCTGTTTTATGCCTATTTCAGTGTTTCGAGGAAAAAGAATATTAGACGGAGTCAAAACGGAACGAAATCAACTGGAGAAGTTAATTTTGGAAGGAAACCAACCTGATGGGCTTGGAGTGCACGTCAGGGGAGTCCCAGGATACCCACAAGGGTGGGGGGAGTGTCCCACTGGGCGCGCCCAGGCGTGCCCCCCTGGGCGCGCCCCCTGCCTCGTGAGCACCCCGGAGGTCCACCGACGTACCCCTTGCACCCATATATACCTACATACCCTAAAACTTCCAGAACAGAAGATAGATCGGGAGTTCCGCCGCCACAAGCCTCTGTAGCCACCAAAAACCAATCGGGGCCCTGTGCCGGCACCCTTCTGGAGGGGGATCCCATCACCGGAGGCCATCTTCATCATCCCAGCGCTATCCATGACGAGGAGGGAGTAGTTCACCCTCGGGGCTGAGGGTATGTACCAGTAGCTATGTGTCTGATCTCTCTCTCTCGTGTTCTCTCTCGTGTTCCTCTATGGCACGATCTTGATGTATCCCGAGCTTTGCTATTGTAGTTGGATCTTATGATGTTTCTCCCCCTCTACTCTCTTGTGATGAATTGAGTTTCCCCTTTGAAGTTATCTTATCGGATTGAGTCTTTTATGAGAACACTTGATGTATGTCTTGCCGTGATTATCTGTGGTGACAATGGGATATCATGTGCCACTTGATGTATGTTTTGATGATCAACTTGCGGGTTTCGTGACATTGGGAACCTATGCATAGGTGTTGGCACACGTTCTTGACTCTCCGGTAGAAACTTTGGGGCATTCTTTGAAGTACTTTTATGTTGGTTGGATGAAACTAAGATTGTGTGATACATATCGTATGATCATGCCCACGGATACTTGAGGTGACAATGGAGTATCTAGGTGACACTAGGGTTTTGGTTGATTTGTGTCTTAAGGTGTTATTCTAGTACGAACTCTTTTATAGATCGATCCGAACGAATAACTTTGAGGTGGTTTCGTACCCTACCATAATCTCTACGTTTGTTCTCCGCTATTAGTTGCTTTGGAGTGACTCTTTGTTGCATGTTGAGGGCTTGTCATATGTTCTATCTATGTTATTATTGTTGAGAGAACTTGCACTAGTGAAAGTATGAACCCTAGGCCTTGTTTCCTATCATTGCAATACCGTTTACGCTCACTTTTATCATTAGTTACCTTGCTGTTTTTATATTTTCAGATTACAAAAACCTATATCTACTATCTATTTTGCACTTGTATCTTCATCTGTTTGCCAAACTAGTGCACCTATACAATTTACCATTGTATTGGGTGTGTTGGGGACACAAGAGACTCTTTGTTATTTGGTTGCAGGGTTGCTTGAGAGAGACCATCTTCATCCTATGCCTCCTATGGATTGATAAACCTTAGGTCATCCACTTGAGGGAAATTTGCTACTGTCCTACAAACCTGTGCACTTGCAGGCCCAACAACGTCTACAAGAAGAAGGTTGTGTAGTAGACATCAAGCGACATGGCAGGTTGAGAGCACCTAGGTGAGAGGTGGGCCTGGCCCTGGTTGGCGTCCGTGGTTACTTCATAATAACACGCTTAACGAGATCTTGGTATTTGATCCGAGTCTGGCCACTGGCTTATACGCACTAACCAACTACGCGGGAATAGTTATGGGCACTCAACGTTGTGGTATCAGCCGAAGCCTTCTTGACGTCAGCGACTAAGCGGCTCGCGCCGGGTTGGACTGCGTAACACCACTCCCTTTGTAATGGAGGTTGCTAGGTCTTCTCACCGGTCGCCCACGCAACATGCAGGTGTGCAATGGGCGATGGGCCCAGACCCCTGCGCGCATATGATTTAGACCAGTGTGCTGACCTCTCTGTTGTACCTAGGTGGGGCTGCGATGTGTTGATCTTCCGAGGCCGGGCATGACCCAGGAAAGTGTGTCCGACCAAAGGGGATCGAGCGTGTTGGGTTATGTGGTGCACCCTGCAGGGAAGTTGATCTATTCGAATAGCCGTGTCCCTCAGTAAAAGGACGACCCAGAGTTGTACCTCGACCTTATGACAACTAGAACCGGATACTTAATAAAATACACCCAGATAAGTTCCAGAGACAACCCGGTGATCGCTGTCCCACAGGGCGACAAGGGGAGGATCGCCGGGTAGGATTATGCTATGCGATGCTACTTGGAGGACTTCAATCTACTCTCTTCTATATGCTGCAAGACGGAGGCTGCCAAAAGCGTAGTCTTCGATAGGACTAGCTATCCCCCTCTTATTCTGGCATTCTACAGTTCAGTCCACCGATATTGCCTCTTTACACATATACCCATGCATATGTAGTGTATATCCTTGCTTGCGAGTACTTTGGATGAGTACTCACAGTTGCTTTGCTTCCTCTTTTCCCCCTCTTTCCTTTTCTTCTCGGATGCCGCAACCAGATGTTGGAGCCCAAGAGCCAGCGCCACCGTCGACGACGACTCCTACTACACTGGAGGTGTCTACTACTACGTGCAGGCCGCTGACGACGACCAGGAGTAGTTTAGGAGGGTCCCTGTCAGGAGGCCTTGCCTTTTCGATCATTGCTACTTTTCTGCTAGCCATCTTGTGGCACCTTGTTTAACTTATGTCTGTACTCAGATATTGATGCTTCCGCTGACTCGTTTATGTTCGAGCACTTGTATTCGAGCCCTCGAGCCCCCTGGCTTATAATATGATGCTTGTATGACTTATTTTATTTTTAGAGTTGTGTTGTGGTATCTTCCCGTGAGTCCCTGATCTTGATTGTACACATTTGCGTGCATGATTAGTGTACGGTTGAATCGGGGGCGTCACACAACTGAAGGAAATATGCCCTAAAGGCAATAATAAAGTTCTTATATAATATTTCCTTAATTCATGATAACTGTTCATTATTCATGCAATAATTGTATTAACCGGAAACTTGATACATGTGTAAATACATAGACCAAACACTGTGTCCCTAGTATGCCTCTACTTGACTAGCTCGTTGATCAAAGATGGTTAAGTTTCCGAGCCATGGACATGAGTTATCATTTGATAATGGGAGCACACCATTAGTGGAATGATGTGATGGAAAAGACCCATCTGTTAGCATAGCATAATGATCGTTCAGTTTTGGTGCTACTGCTTTCTTCATGTCAAATACATTTTCGTCCGACTATGAGATTATGCAACTTCCAGACACGGGAGGAATACCTTGTGTGCTATCAAACATCACAACGTAACTGGGTGATTATAAATATGCTCTACAGGTATCTCCAAAGGTGTTTGTTGGGTTGGCATAGATCGAGATTAGGATTTGTCACTCCAAGTATTGGAGAGGTATCTCTGGGCCCTCTCAGTAATTCACATCATATGAAGCCTTGCAAGCAATGTGACCAATGAGTTAGTTACGAGATGATGCATTACGGAACGATTAAAGAGACTTGCCGATAACGAGATTGAACTAGACGATCAAATCTCGGGCAAGTAACATACCGATGACAAAGGGAATAACTATGTTGACATTACGGTTCGACCGATAAAGATCTTCGTAGAATATGTAGGAACCAATATGAGCATCCAGGTTCCGCTATTGGTTATTGACCGAAGAGGTGTCCCAGTCATGTCTACATTGTTCTTGAACCCGTAGGGTCCGCACGCTTAATGTTCGATGACGATAGGTTTTATATGAGTTATGTGTTTTGGTGACCGAAGGTTGTTCGGAGTCCCGGATGGGATTACGAACATGACGTCGAGAGGTAAAGATTGATATATTGGAAGATTATATACGGACTCCGGAATGGTTCCGAAGAGGTTCGGGGATTTTTCAGAGTACGAGGAGGTTACCGGAACCCCCTGGAAAAGTTAATGAGCCTCATGGGCCATAGTGGAGAGGAGAGGGTAGGCCACGGGAGGTGGCGCGCCCCCCTCCCCCAAGCCAATCCGAATTGGACAAGGGGTGGGGGCGCGGACCCTGTTTCTTTCTCCCTCTCCACCTCTTTCCCCTTCCCCCTCTCCGTAAGAAGGGAAAAAGGGGGGCGGCGAATCCTACTATGACTGGAATCCTAGTAGGAATCCCCCCTTCATGGCGCCCCCCTGGTGGCCGGCCTCCTCCCCTCCTACTTTGTATACGGGGGCAGGGGGCACCCCAAGACACATCAATTGTTTAGCCGTGTGCGGTGGCCCCCTTCATTGTTTACTCCTCCGGTCATATTTTCGTAGTACTTAGGCGAAGCCCTGCGTGGATCACTTCACCAACACCGTCATCATGCCATCATGCTGATGGAACTTATTGACTCCTTCATGCCTCTACTGGATCAAGAGTTCGAGGGACATCATCGAGCTGAACGTGTGCAGAACTCTGAGGTGTCGTATTATCGGTACTTGATCGGTTGATTCGAGAAGACGTTCAACTACGTCAACCGCGTTAAGTTAACGCTTCTGCTTTCAGTCTACGAGGGTACATGGACACACTCTCCCCCTCTCGTTGCTATGCATCTCCTAGATAGATATTGCGTGAGCGTAGGATTTTTTTTGAAATTGCATGCTACGTTTCCAAACAGTGGTATCAGAGCCAGGTGTATGCGTAGATGATATGCACGAATAGAACACAAACAGTTGTGGGCGGTGATCGTCGTACTTCTTACCACCAATGTCTTATTTTGATTCGGCGGTATTGTTGGATGAAGCAGCCAGGACCAACCTTACACGACCGCGATCATGAGACCGGTTCCACCGACAGACATGCAACTAGTTTTGCATAAAGTTGGCTCGCTGGAGTCTGATGTCTGCTAGAACTACGTCGGTATTTCCCCAAAGAGGAAGGGATGATGCAGTATAGCAACGGTAGGTATTTCCCTCAGTGATGAGACCAAGGTTATCGAACCAGCAGGAGAACCTCCTCACACCACGTAAACATCACCAGCACACAAATAACAAATACTCGCAACCCGATGTGTTAAAGGGGTTGTCAATCCTTTTTGGATAACGGCGCCAGAAATTGGCACGTGGACGGGAAAAGGTTGTAATAGATAGGATAAATAGATCACAGAACAAATAAATTGCAGCAAGGTATTTTTGTATTTTTGTTTTAATAAACTGAAAATAAATGCAAAGAAAAATAGATCGCAAAGGCAAATATGATGAAAAGAGACCCGGGGGCCGTAGGTTTCACTAGTGGCTTCTCTCGAGAAAAGTAGCAAATGGTGGGAAAACAATTACTGTTCGGTGATTGATAGAACTTCAAATAATCATGACGATATCCAGGCAATGATCATTATATATGCATCACATCCAAGTCTAGTAGACCGACTCCTGCCTGCATCTACTACTATTACTCCACACATCGACCGCTATCCAGCATGCATCTAGTGTATTAAGTTCATGGCAAAAGAGAGTAATGCAATGAGAACGATGACATGATGTAGACAAGATCTATTTATGTAGAAATAGACCCCATCTTGTCATCTTGTTATCCTTAATAGCAACAATACATACATGTTGTTTCCCCTTCTGTCACTGGGATCAAGCACCGTAAGATCGAAACCATCATAAAGCACCTCTTCCCATTGCAAGATAAATAGATCAAGTTGGCTAAACAAAATCCAAATATCAGAGAAGAAATACGAGGCTATAAGCAATCATGCATATAAGTGATCAAAGAAGACACAAATAACTTTCATGGATAAAAACATAGATCTGATCATAAACTCAAAGTTCATCGGATCCCAACAAACACACCGTAAAAAGGCTTACATCATATGGATCTCTAAGAGACCATTGTATTGGTAATCAAAAGAGAGAGAGAGAGAGGAATCCATCTAGCTACTAAATACGAACCCATAGGTCTACAAAGAACTACTCATGCATCGTCGGAGAGGCACCAGTGGAAGTGGTGAACCCCTCCGTGATGGTGTCTAGATTGGATCTGGTGGTTCTGTACTCTGCGGCAGCTAGAATTGATTTTTGTCAACTCTCCTAGGGTTTCTGGAATATTTGGGTATTTATATAGCAAAGAGGCGGTTCAGGGGGCACCCGAGGTGGGCACAACTGTCACGCCCAATATGCGACCCTATCCAAAAGGAACTCGAAGGTCCCACCAAGGATAGACCCGCATATTGAAACGCTTTTGCAAGGTGGATATCATTACATCAACATTACATAATAGATGGGGATACATACAAAAGGCATACAATGCCACACGAATACAACATCAATACATCATACATAAGATCACCATCAGAACTACGGATGAAACACGAACAGAAACTCAAACGACATCCACCCTGCTAGCCCAGGCTGCCGACCTGGAACCTATCCCCTGATCAAAGAAGAAGCAGAAGCAGAACTCCAAAACAAGCAATCATCGCTTTCGCGTCATGATCATCGCAAAACCTGTACCTGCAACTGTTGTTGTAGTAATCTGTGAGCCACGAGGACTCAGCAATCCCATTACCATGGGTATCAAGACTAGCATAGCTTAATGGGTAAGGAAGGGGTAAAGTGGTGAGGTTGCAGCAGTGGCTAAGCATATATGGTGGCTAACATACGCAAATAAGAACGAGAAGAGAGAAAAGGAACGGTCGTGAAGCTAGCAATGATCAAGAAGTGATCCTGAACTCCTACTTACGTCAAACATAACCCAAAATCATGTTCACTTCCCGGACTCCGCCGAAAAGAGACCATCACGGCTACACACACGTTTGATGCATTTTAAATTGGATCTGGTGTCAAGTTATCTACAACCAGACATTAAGAAATTCCCATCTGCCCATAACCGCGGGCATGGCTCTCGAAAGTTTATACCCTGCAGGGGTGTCCCAACTTAGCCCATGATAAGCTCTGCGATCAACGAAGGATACACCTTCTCCCAGGAAGACCCGATCAGTCTCGGAATCCCGGTTTACAAGACGTTTCGACAATGGTAAAACAAGACCAGCAAGACCGCCTGATGCGCCGACAATCCTGATAGGAGCTGCACATATCTCGTTCTCAAGGCAACACCGGATGAACACTACGTATAACTAAAACCAACCCTCAAGTTTCCCCGAGGTGGCTTTGCAAGTGGCTCTGGTTTGGAACAACACTTAGACAAGTACTGGCCCGGGGGGGCTATAATAAAGATGACCCTCGGGTTAATTACTCCCTAGGGAAATGTAGGTGGTGGTGAGGCAAATGGTAAAACCAAGGTTGGGCCTTGTTGGAGGAGTTTTATTCAAAGCGAACTGTCAAGGGGGTCCCATAAATTACCCAACCGCGTAAGGAACGCAAAATCCGGGAACATAACACCGGTATGACAGAAACTAGGGCGGCAAGAGTGGAACAAAACACCAGGCATAAGGCCGAGCCTTCCACCCTTTACCAAATATATAGATGCATTACTAATATAAGAGATATTGTGATATCCCAACAAAATCCTGTCCACCATGGAGCAATCTTGAACTTCACCTGCAACTAGCAACGCTATAAGAGGGATTGAGCAAAGCGGTGACATAGCCAAGCAACGGTTTTCTAGGAAGGGTGTCAAAGGTTAGAGGTTCATGGCAATTTGGGAGGCTTGAAGAGCAAATGATAGGTAACGCAGCATAGCGATAGAACGAAGCAACTAGCATAGCAATGATAGTAGTGAGATCCAGGGTAGCGGTCATCTTGCCTGAAATCCCGCTAGGAAGAAGAACGAGTCCATGAAGAAGATGAAGCCACGAAGACAAACCAAGCGTAGACGAATGAATCCTCACGATCGCAATGAAAACGGGAACTATCGAGAAGAAGCACACAACATGGTAAACACACCACACATAGACAAGACATGATGCACAACAAGCATGATGCATGACAAAGCTACATTAATCTACTCATGGCAAGAGATGATGCATACAAGAGCAACACATCAAAGCAAGTTTAAATGAGGCCGAGAACAACATATAACAATTCCGGTAAGTCCTCATATGTAAATTTCGAAGTTGGTCCAGATCTGAATAAACCTTATGTTCAAGTTGTTAAACAACAAGTTAAGATGCACCAAGATGATCTACACGAGATTCTAGTCAAGTTACATATAAAGTTCATTTAATTCGGAGCTACGGCCTAGAAGATATGAGCAAAACAAGTTAAACATGGCATTGATGCAAAATGCATACAAACATCAAGCAAACACCTCAAAACAAGGATGCAACATGATAATATGAATCTACATGCAAATACAAGCAATTTTCATATAGAGCACACTCAAAACGGAGCAACGGTTCAACACATACACTCTATACAAGTTATAACAACAATCTGTCCATAACAGCAACTAGGCATCTAGCAAGCATCAAAACAACAAGCTACAACACCCCAACATAAGAACAAAAGGCATGGGCATGAAGTACAGGTAAAGCATGACAAAACATGAACACTGAGCTATCTCCAGAAATCACTAGAACATGCTCAAACACACATGGCAAGATTGCAACTAATAACAGTTTCAGACTTTAGCACAAATAACATCAGGTTGCAATGTTTAGAGCTATCAAACAACATGTTACAGGAGCTTATCATGGCACACAAAGGCATGGCATGAATCTACTAATTTCATAGAACAAAAGTCCCTTACTGACCATGAGCCAAACGGGCACAGAAAATATGATGGCACCCATGTAAACATGGCAAGTTATATGACAGATTCATACATGGCAGGAACAACAATAAGTAGGCATGTTGATGAGCTTGAACCACTTACTACAGAGCAATAAATGGCATGGCAAGGCAACCAACAGTAAGAAGACATGTTTATTAAGCTAAGAATGGCAAGAGCAAGGTCATAGGGTCCATGGATCACTAGCAAAACACATGGCAAAATTGAACTTCATGTTAACAGGATGACAACAACATTATTTAGCAACTTTAGAGCAAGATAACAACAAGCTACAGTAGGCTATAAATGCAAACTGGGACATGGATGGATAGAGCATGGCATGTATAACAAATCATCATTAGTGAAAATCTCCATATTATGCATAGAATGACTTGTAGCAGCAGGTTTACATAGCATCACGAAATAACAGATTCGGCCTAGCAAAACAGCAACAGCAAGTACCCTATTTAACAAGCTTGATGCACTCACTACAGGACCCACAAAAATACATGGATGGCACCACTGTAAAGATGGCATGTCATAGTTCAAAACTCATGTAGAGCTCATGCCATAGGATGCACACATCAAACATGGCAAAAATGACAAATGAGCATGTTATGTTAACAGACAGCAAACAACATTATATAGCACTCTTGCAACGATGATTCAGGCATCAGGATGGTTTCAAATGAACATGATGCAATGGAATGCAATGAAGTACTCGTCGAGACGAACAATTTGACATATTACATGCACAAAACGGAGCAACGGATGTGGAGTTATAGCATGATTAACAGAGCACCAGAATGCTGAAAAATAAGGGACTTAGACGAAAAAAACGGGGTCAACCTCATCTTCCAGATCCAGATCGGGGCGGCGCGCGAACCGAGGTTTGCCAACATCTTCGCCGGAGTAGAAGAGGAGGGAGATGGCCGGAGTGGAGGGAGGCTGCGCGGGGAGATGGCCCCGGGCCGGATCCGGCCGGCGGCAGGCGCGGGGCGCCGGCGGAGGCGACGAAGGCCGGCAGTGCGCTGCTCCGCGGGAGGCGGCGGGGAAGATCCGGGCCG
>NC_041391.1:205769909-205801193 GCF_002162155.2 Triticum dicoccoides | reverse complement strand
GGGCCGGGCGGGCCGGCCATGGGCCCGCAGGGCCGCGGCGGCATGGGGAGGAGAGAGAAGGCGGCGCGCTGATGTGGCGGCGGGGGATTGGGCGTGGGCGGCGGAGCGGACATGTCCGGCGGCAGGGATTTTGTCCGGTGGCGCGAGGAAGGAGGAGACTAGGGTTAGGGTGGAATTCATCCGCGAATTTCGGGGGGAAGGGCTAATATATAGGTAGAGGGAGCTACGAGAGTCCAAATGAGGCACGGTTTTCGCCCACATGACCGTGATCGAACGACCGAGAGCATGGAGGGGGTTTGGATGGGTTTTGTGCCACTTTGGAAGGGTGTTGGGCAGCAAGACAAAAGGGGCTTTACGGTTACCCGGTTAACCGTTGGAGTATCAAACGACCTCCAAATGGGACGAAACTTGACAGGCGGTCTACCGGTGGTGTACCAAGGCCGCTTGGCAAGACTCGGTCCATTCCAAGAATGTTTAACACCCGCTCACAACAAGAGGCAAAAGGGGGACGCCGGAGGACATAGGAGTGTCGGATTGCAAAACGGACAATGGGGAAAATGTTCAGATGCATGAGACGAACACGTATGCAAAATGAGATGCAGATGATGACATGGCAAAGTGCGACACGCAAGAAAATGACATGGCAACGACGGCGAATAACTGGCAGACACCTGGCGCATCGAATCCGGGGCGTTACAACAACCCAGCAGGGCGCGCCTAGGCCTCCTGGCGCACCCTGGTGGGTGCTGCCCCCAGGTGCTTCCTTAGCCCACTGGATGTCTTCTGGCCCAAAAAAATTCTCGAGAAGTTTCGCTGCGTCTGGACTCCGTTTGGTATTGATTTCCTGCGATGTAAAAAACATATAGAAAACAAAAACTAGCACTAGGCACTATGTCAATAGGTTAGTACCAAAAAGTGATATAAAATGACTATAAAATGATTGTAAAACATCCAAGAATGATAATATAACAGCATGGAACAATAAAAAAATGTAGATACATTGGAGACGTATCAGCATCCCCAAGCTTAATTCATGGTCGTCCTCGAGTAGGTAAATGATACAAACAGAATTTTTGATGTGGAATGTTGCCTAACATGTTCATCACATTTCTTTTCTTTATAGCATGGACATATGCACTTCTATATGATTCAAAGCAATAGTCTAGTTTTGACATGAAGACTTTAATACTCAAGCATACCAACAAGCAACACTAAAGCAAGTTATCCCTAGCCCAATATGCTCGATCATTGATCCATTCATAAAACACACTCGAATATTAGCTACACCCAATGCTCAAATACGATCATAGTGCCCCTTAGTTGGTGCTTTATAAGAGAAGGTGGAGACTCAAATTCAAAATAAAAATTGCATAAGTAAAAGAAAGGCCCTTCGCGGAGGGAAGTAGGGATTTGTAGAGGTGCGAGAGCTCAAAGCTTAAATTGGGAGATAAAACATTTTTGAGAGGCTTACTTTTCCCACCAACGAAAACGACTTAGAGATCCCAACACTTTCATGCTAGATAGTAGATACATCATATGCGGTTCCCAAACAGAAAATAAAGTTTATTCCTTTTTTCACCATTACTTTCACTTTCCATGGCTAGCCGAATCCACAGTTGCCCTCCATACCAACACTTTCAAAGGAATTTATTATTTGACAACATAAAGTAAATTCATTTTTCATTTCAGGACTGGGCATTCCTAACACCTTTGTTGTGCTCTCGTGCAATGACAAGTGAATAAACACTCATCGTGAGAATAACACATCTAGCATGGAAAATATTGGTCACCCTTCACCGCCTCGCGAGCGGTAGAGCACACAAAAGAGAAATTTATTTTGAAAATTAGAGTTGGCACATGCATATTTGCTTAGAGCAGCACAAAAATACCGCATATAGGTAGGTATAGTGGACTCATATGGCAAAACTGGTTTAAATGGTTTTGGATGCACAAGCAGTGATCATACTTAGTGCAAAATGAAGGCTAGCAAAAAGATTGAGAAGGACCAACCAAAAAGCGAAAAATCTTGTACCCAAGCATTAAGCATAAGTAACACCGAATAATGCACCATAAGTAGGGAATAAATTTCATTGCATAACTATTGACTTTCGTGCTTGCATAGGGAATCACAAACCTTAACATCAATATTCTTACTAAAGCACAATTACTCATCAACATGACTCACATCTCATATCGTCATATCTCAAAACCATTACTAAGAATCAAGTTTATTTTGTCCAATGATCTTCATGAAAGTTTTTATTATATCCTCCTTGGATATCTATCACTTTTGGGACTAATTTCATATGTTGCTTTTGATAAGCTCAAACAAATATAAGTGAAGAATATGAGCATAATTTTTCTTTCTCTCAAAATAATCTAAGTGAAGCAAGAGAGAATTTCTTAAAATTTTACTAACTCCCAAATAAATCTAAGTGAAGCATGAGAGCATTTCTTCAAAAATAACAAAGCACACCGTTCTCAAAAAGATATAAGTGAAGCACTAGAGCAAATCCATGGCTCTAAATATTTAAGTGAAGCATAGGAGCAAGCATAGCATAATTTTTGGCTCTCTAAAAAGGGTGTGTTCAGAAATGATTCAAGACTTCTAACACAAAGCAAAGCAAGAAAAGACTCAAATCATACAAGACGCTCCAAGAAAAACTCATAATATGTGACGAATAAAAATATAGCTTCAAGTAAAATATCGATGGTTGTTAGAAGAAAGCGGGGATACCACTCGGGGGCATCCCCAAGCTTAGTTGCTTTCTACTTCTTTGAATTATCTTGGGGTGCCTCGGTCATCCCCAAGCTTAGCCTTTTGCTAATCCTTATTCCTTCATCCATCTTAAGATCACCCAAAACTTGAAATCATCAATCACACAAGACTCAACAAAACCTTCGTGAGATCCGTTAGTATAAAAAAGCAAACCACTAATATAAGTGCTGTAGCAAACATATTCATATTTTGTTTTTGCATTATATCTACTTTATTCCAACCTTTCTAGGGCAAAACTAATCAAAGAAAACTATAGAATCATCAAAACAAGCACACAACGCAAAGAAAACAGAATATGTCAAAAACAGAAAAGTCTGTAGCAATCTGAATATTTCGAGTACTTCTGTCACTACAAAAATCTTGCAAAATTAGGAAAACCTGAGTAATTTGTATATTAATCATCTGCAGAAATAATCAACTCAAAATCACATTTCTGTGATTTATTAATTCTATTTTCCTGAGTGCATAAGTTTCTGTTTTCAGCAAGATGAAAACAACTTTCACCCAAATCAACCCAAAGGCCTTGCTTGATACAAACACTAAATAAAAAACAAAAAACACAATCATACTAGTAGCATAATTGTGCTAACACACAAGAATAGAAAACAAGAAGCAAAAATAAATTTTATTCATTGGGTTGCCTCCCAACAAGCGCTATTGTTTTACGCCGCTAGCTAGGCAAAACACGTAGGATCTAAGTGTTGTCATCTTTGGTTCTAGATCCATAAGATGCCCTCAGGATGATTCATATGGTGGACTAATACTATGTATAGGGAAGTGTTCCATTCCCATCCTTGGTGGAAATTGAAATTTAATATTGCCTTCTTTCATACCAATCACGGTACCAATAGTATGAAGAAATGGTCTACCAAGAATAGTTGGACAAGACGGATTGCAATCAATATCAAGAACAATAAAATCTATGGGCACATAATTACTATTTGCAAGAATAAGAACGTCATTAATTCTTCCCATAGGCTTTTTAATTGTAGAATCCACCAAGTGCAAATTTAAAGAGCATTCTTCAATATCGGTAAGACCAAGCACATCACATAAAGATTTCGAAATTGTAGAAACACTAGCACCCAAGTCACACAAAGCAAAACACTCATCATTTTAATCTTGACTTTGATAGTAGGTTCCCACTCATCATGCAATTTTCTAGGGATTGAAACTTCTAATTCCAACTTTTCTTCAAAAGCTTTCATCATGGCATCAACAATATGTTTAGTAAAAGCTTTATTTTGTTCATAAGCATGGGATGAATTAATCATGGATTGCAAAAAAAAAAATACAATCAACCAAAAAGAAACTATCATAATTAAAGTCTTTGTAATCCAAAATAGTGGGCACATCACTACCTAATGTCTTGATCTCTCCAAACCCACTTTTATCAAATTTTTCAACAAGATTTTCACCCTCCGAATCATAGGGACGCCCTCTAACTAAAGTTGACTCTTCTCCAGTCCCTTTTGCACCAATCTTAACTTTACCAAACAAAGAATCAATAGAAGAAACACCAATCATTTTAAGATCTTCATTTTTATTTTCTAACGAGATTGGTTTGGCAGCCATTTGATTCACTAAAGTAGCTTGCGCATCAGATATTTTTCCCAACAAACTTTCAGCAAAAGCATACTTAGATTGGAGATTGCAAACTTATCTACTAATATCATCAAGTTGTTTCGTTATAGCCTCTAATACAATGGAGTGTTCCTTAAGTTCATCGGTAAAAAATTTATTATGCTTAAATTGTGTTGTCATATGTTCCTTAGTGCTTTGCTCAATTTCAAGTGAAATATTTGGATAACGAACATCATAATATTTTCTTTGAGGCATCATGACTACACAAACAAGAACGTACACAAAAACAAATCTGACGAGAAAACGGCGAGGGAAAAAGAGGGCGAATAAAACGGCAATTTTTTGTGAAGTGGGGGAGAGGAAAACGAGAGGAAAATGGCAAATAATGTAAATTACGAGGAGATGAGATTTGTGATTAGGAAGCTGGTTGATGTTGAAGATCCTCCCCGGCAACGGTGCCAGAAATTCATTTTGATGTCTGCTAGGACTACATTGGTATTTCCCCAAAAAGGAAGGGATGATGCAGTATAGCGGCGGTAGGTATTCCCCTTAGTGATGAGATCAAGGTTATCGAACCAGCAGGAGAACCTCCTCACACCATGTAAACATCACCTGCACACAAATAACAAATACTCACAACCTGACGTGTTAAAGGGGTTGTCAATCCCTTTCGGATAACGGCGCTAGAAAGTGGCACATGGACGTGAAAAGGTTGTAATAGATAGGATGAATAGATCATGGAACAAATAAATTGCAGCAATGTGTTTTTGTATTTTTGGTTTAATAGAACTGAAAATAAATGCAAAGAAAAATAGATCGCAAAGGCAAATATGATGAAAAGAGACTCGGGGGCCGTAGGTTTCACTAGTGGCTTCTCTCGAAAAAAATAGCAAACGGTGGGAAAACAATTACTGTTGGGCAATTGATAGAACTTCAAATAATCATGATGATATCCAGGCAATGATCATTATATAGGCATCACATCCAAGATTAGTAGACCGACTCCTGCCTGCATCTACTACTATTACTCCACACATCGACCGCTATCCAGCATGCATCTAGTGTATTAAGTTCATGAAAAAATAGAGTAATGCAATAAGAATGACAACATGATGTAGACAAGATCTATTTATGTAGAAATAGACCCCATCTTGTTATCCTTAATAGCAACGATACATACATGTTGTTTCCCCTTCTGTCACTGGGATCAAGAATCGTAAGATTGAACCCATCATAAAACACCTCTTCCCATTGCAAGATAAATATATCAAGTTGGCCAAACAAAACCCAAATATCAGAGAAGAAATATGAGGCTATAAGCAATCATGCATATAAGAGATCAAAGAAGACTCAAATAACTTTCATGGATAAAAACATAGATCTGATCATAAACTGAAAGTTCATCGGATCCCAACAAACACACCACAAAAAGGCTTACATCATATGGATCTCTAAGAGACCATTGTATTGATAATCAAAAGAGAGAGAGAGAGAGAGAGAGAGAGAGAGAGGAAGCCATCTAGGTACTAAATACGGACCCATAGGTCTACAAAGAACTACTCATGCATCATTGGAGAGGCACCGATGGAAGTGGTGAACCCCTCTGTGATGGTGTCTAGATTGGATCTGGTGGTTCTGGACTCTGTGGCGGCTGGAATTGATTTTCTTTGATTCTCCTAGTGTTTCTGGAATATTGGGGTATTTATAGAGCAAAGAGGCGGTTCAGGGGGCACCCGAGGTGGGCACAACCCAACAGGGCGCTCCTGGGCCTCCTGTCGCGCCCTGGTGGGTGTTGCCCCCTCTGGGATCCCCCAGGTGCTTCCTTAAGCCACTACGTTTGGACTCCATTTGGTATTGATTTCCTGCGATGTAAGAACAGAAAACAACAACCGGCACTAGGCACTATGTCAATAGATTAGTACCAAAAAATGATACAAATTGACTATAAAATGATTGTAAAACATCCAAGAATGATAATATAACAGCATGGAACAATCAAAAATTATTGATGGAGTCGACTAACTTTCAGTTGTTCTGTTTTTAGGATCATATCCGAACTTGCCTCAAAAAAAGAAATCAGATCCGAACTATTCCCTCGTTCGTGTGACCCGCTTCTCCCGATCCTTTCCACGATAATTATCCTCTTCCGCCGATTGACTTTTCACAGGGTAACAAAAATAATGCAAATTGAGAGAAATAAGCCTACATGGGATTCAAGCCTGGGTCAAGTGGGAAAGACAACGGCTTACCAAAAAAGGGTTTCCCCTTGCTTTGTATTCCAAAGCAAACCACCATTGACACATCGCAATGCTGGGGTGAGCAGCACAACAAGCCCAAAGAAAAAGAACAAGAAAGGAAGAAAAAACCATAAATGAAAAAGATACAAGATACCAAAGGAGCCACTAACAAGACTCGAATGCACCAAGCACAAGCTTGAACATCAAAGCCCTCAGCGAATAGGAGCCAACACACACCATGACTGAGCCGAGGTAGATCCCGCTGCAGGAGGATTTTCACGCTCCGTCATCCACCTTGAACCAAGCCATTCAGTACGCCATCCGTCTCTACCTCCGAAGAGAGCCCCCTGCCCTCTAGTCCTGGATCGCAGGACACTACGCCGTCGACAGGCAGAGTCGCTCACCCCTGAGCTCGCATGACAGGACCAACGGGTTGCCGAGAGGGGACGACAAGCACAACTATCGCACCAGGCAGCTGCACCACCGAGCATCGCCAACGTCGCGCGCCGGCGCCAACTTCAACTGCAAGTGGCCGATCATGGACACCACTGACAATAACCGGCAGCCACCTCCCGTGCCAAAGCCTCGACCACTACTCCGCCGCGCCAAGGTGGTGTCTTTAGGAAGAAAAACGACGCCGGAGTGCCGTCACCACCCAATCTGGAGGTTTGGGGCTTTCACCCGGGACAAGGAAGGGAGGGCGAGGGGGGATTGCAAAGCCGCCTTCAAGAAGGGGAACAACGCTGGAGCGCCGCCAGCATCGTGGCCGAAGCGAACAGCCAAGGGGTTTCCCCCAATCCATCCCCCAAGAGGAAGCGCCATCGCCAGATCTGCTCCAAGGGCAAACGGGGAAACCCCATGAGCCAGCCACGCTCGCCGCCGATCCGCCGCCCACGCGGGCAGGAGCGGTGCTCCCCGCATCTGCATCAGCCACCCACCAAAGGGGGGCCGACGCGCTCCACCAGTGGCTGCCGCCACCACGCCAGGCACAACCGCGCGGAACAGAGCACCACTGGGCCCAACACACCACCGCCAGGCACCGTCCCCGCCATCGCCGCCCGCCGCTGCGCTGTCACGCCCTCGGCCAGTGCCACGCTGCCGCCCACTGACCCCGAACCGCGTCGGCCCTAGCGAGCAGGGGAAGGAAGGCCCCGCCACCGCCGAGGCTGACCGGGCTTCGCCCGTCAGCGCGAGCCGGCGGCGGCGAGGAGGAGGGGGGCCTGCGACCGGCGGCTAGGGTTTCCTCTCCAAGTCACTCACGGGAGCGACCGGAAGGGGAAGGGAAGGGGGGAGTGTGTCACCGACAACGGCTTACCAAGGCCAACTACCAATACATCATGCTTACATTGTTGCTCACTAGATGAAAAATAAACCCTTTAAAATAGTTTTTTACTACAGTCTTAGTACATAGAGAAGTATTTTTTTAGTACGAATCTATAGAGGGAATTCCCTATGACTTTTTCATGTTAGGGTTCTTTAGGACATGTGGCTTTACGGAGTGTGTGCTTACGTGTATGTGTGTTGTACTTTCTCGCATCAAGTTTGAACGAGTTATCATGGTGTCTTTTTTACGGAAGTTTTGTACGTAAGTTAACATGTCGGTAGTGTGTAAAATACCATGCTATTTACACAGAAGGTACCGGCGGTACATTTTAACAATTTTTTTCTTCTGGGTCCAAGTTACCATGGAGTTTGTACATATGTTACCATGTCTTCAGGGCATAAAATACAATGATATTGACACGGAATTTACTGAGGTTTGTTGCAATGACTTCTCCCATGGGTAAAAGTTACCAGGTGTTTATTCCGTAAGTTATCAGGTCTGCGATGCATAAATTATCGTGAAAATTAAACTGAACTTAGCACAGATGTTTCAATAACTTTTTCCTCCCCGTCAAATTTTCCATGATGTTTGGATGCAAGTTATTAGGGATGCAGTGCATAAAATCATCATAAAATTTACACATAAGTTATCGGGGTATGTTTTAGCAACTTACCAATCCCCTCCTCCACCATAAAAGTTTTCACAGAAGTTACCGGTGTATGTTTCAACACCTTCCCCCTCCCACCCTTGGGTAAGGGTTAGCACGGCGTTGATTATGTAAATTATCATGTCTGTGATGCGTAAATTATCATGCTATTTGCACAAAAGCTAATACGGGTATTTTGACAACTTTTTCCCCTAGGTCAAAAGTTTGCATGATATTTGTACTTGAGTTATCAGGTACGCGGTGCATAAATTACCATGAAGTTTACAAGGAAGTTACCGGGGTATGTCTCAAAAACTTTTCCCCCAGGACAAAATTACCATGCCAAGGGTACCTGAGTTATCAGGTCTGTGATTTGTAAATTAGAGTGCTAATTACACATAATTTACCGTTGTATGTTTCAACAAACTCTGCTCCTCATCAAAGTTACCAGACCCGAGGACACATATGTTATCAGGTATGTGACGTGTAAATTACCATGTTATTCACACAGAAGTTATTGGGGGTATGTTTCATCAACTTTTTTTCTCGTCAAAAATGGTTACTGTGGTGTTGGCACGTAAGTTATCTGGTCTACGATGCCTAAATTACCATGCTATCCACGAAGTAGTTACCGGGGGTATGTTTTATTAAAAATTATGGTTAAAAGTTACCGGGGTGTTTGCACGTAAGCTACCAGGTCTGGCGGTGCGTAAATTATCATGTTATTCACACATAAGTTACCTAGGCTATATTTTATCAGAAATAAAATTCTAGGATCAAAATTTTCGGTGGTGTTTGCACGTAATTTATCAGGTCTATGGTACTTAAATTATCACGCTCTTCACATGTAAGTTATCGGACGGTATGTTTCAAAAACTTTTTTCGTTTCGAGCCAAAGTTGTCATGATGTTTGTACGTAAAGCAATCATGCTTGTGGTGTGTAAAATCCCATCCTTTCGAGATGACCTGCCACCTACCCTTCGCCAACATCTGCTATCTCTTGGACAACATATCGTGTAGAAGCCTCATTGATTGCATCATGAACATTGTCGTCCTCATCATCTAAGCATTGGCAGATATGCCACTTCCGTGATGAAGTGAAACCATAACGGTGCACTAGAGAAAAACTCATGATAAAAATCAACAAATGTAAACGGCGAAGCATGTTTGAGTAGTTAGTAATGTAGTACTGAAAACCAGGGTCAAAACTTTAGCTTCATACAACAGAACAGAAAATGGAGTGTGCTTGAGTGGTTAGTGCATCACGTACCAAGTTCGAGTTCCATTCTGCCCCTTTTTTCTTGCGATTTTTAGTAGATGCGAAAAAAGGTAAGTGTTTAGCATGATTTCTGGTGAGAACGGAGGGAATAGAGGTTGTTTCCGCGTACAATGTGGGAGTGCCAGTTGGTCTTTCCTATAATCGCGACCGCGCGATCCGGATCGAACGACGTGCAATGGGTGTGAACTTTTATCAGGTCCCTCCGCCAGATCCGTCGGATGAAGAACAAACGGTTGACAGGTCGTTCGGATATGACGCTAATTTCTGATCGGTAGGGTTTTTAGCTTTGTTGATTATTGATTCATTGGAGACGTATCAATGTCTGTTTCTCCAACTTTAATTGAATCGAATTTGACTGCGGCCGGTCCTTGTGAAGGTTAAAACATCAAACTTGATAATCATCGTGTGGTTTGTGTGCCGTAGGTATGTACGGTTCATGCTAGCAGCCCGTAGCAGCCACGTAAAACTTGCAACAAACAAAGTAGAGGATGTCGAACTTGTTTTTGTAGGGCATGTTGTGATGTGATATGGTCAAGACATGATGTGATATAAAGATTTTAGTATGAGATGATCATGTTTTGTAGAAGTTATCGACAACTGGTAGGAGCCATATGGTTGTCTCTTTATTGCATGAATTACAAGCGCTATGTAATTGCTTTACTTTATCACTAAGCGGTAGCGATAGTCATAGAAGAAAAGGTTGGCGAGACGACCATGATGCTACGATGGAGATCGAGGTGTCAAGCCGGTGACGATTGAGATCATGACGTTGCTTCAGTGATGGAGATCATGAGCACAAGATGGTGATGGCCATATCATGTCACATATTTTGATTGCATGTGATGTTTATCTTTTATGTATCTTATTTTACTTAGTACGGCGGTAGCATTATAAGATGATCCTTGCTAAATTTCAAGGTATAAGTGTACTCCTTGAGTATGCACCACTATGAAAGTTCTTCATGCTGAGACACCACATGATGATCGGGTGTGATAAGCTCTATGTTCAAATACAATGGGTGCAAGCCAGATTTGCAAACGCGGAATACTCGAGTTAAACTTGACGATCCTAGGATATGCAGATATGGCCTCGGAACACTGGAGACCGAGAGGTCGAACGTGAATCATATAGTAGATATGATCAACATAGTGATGTTCACCATTGAAGACTACTCCATCTCACGTGATGATCGGACATGGTTTAGTTGATTTGGATCACGAATCATTTAGATGTAGAGGGATGTCTATCTAAGTGGGAGTACTTAAGTAATATGATTAATTGAACTTAATTTAGCATGAACTTAGTCCTGATAGTTTTTGCATATCTATGTTGTAGATTAATGGCCCGTGCTACCGTTCCTTTGAATTTTAATGCGTTCCTAGAGAAAGCTAAGTTGAAAGATGATGGCAACAACTACACAGACTGGGTCCATAACTTGAGGATTATCCTCATTGCTGCATAATAGAATTATGTTCTTGATGCACCGCTAGGTGTACCACCTGCCCCAACAACTGCAGACATTGTGAATGCCTGGCAGTCGCGTGTAGATGACTACTCGATAGTTTAGTGTACATGCTTTATAGCTTAGAATTGGGACTTCAAAGACGTTTTGAACATCATGGACCATATGAGATGTTCCAGGAGTTGTAGTTAATATTTCAAGCAAATGCCCGAGTTGAGAGATATGAAGTCTCCAACAAGGTCTATAGCTGCAAGATGGTAGAGAATAGTTCTATTAGTGAGCACATACTCAGAATGTCTGGGTACCATAATCACTTGACTCGGCTGGGAGTTAATCTTCCAGATGATTGTGTCATTGACAGAGTTCTTCAATCACTGCCACCAAGCTACAAAAGCTTCGTGATGAACTACAATATGCAAGGGATGGAAAAGACTATTCCTGACCTCTTCGCGATGCTAAAGGCCGCGGAGGTAGAAATCAAGAAGGAGCATCAAGTGTTGATGGTTAACAAGACCACTAGTTTCAAGAAGAAGGGAAAGTGTAAAAACAAGGGGAACTTCAAAAATATTGACAAGCAAGTTGTCACTCCCGGGAAGAAACCTAAAAATGGACCCAAGCCTGAAACTGAGTGCTTCTACTGCAAAGGGACTGGTCACTGGAAGCGGAACTGCCCCAAGTATTTGGCGGATAAGAAGGATGGCAAAGTGAGCAAAGGTATATTTGATATACATGTTATTGATGTGTACCTTACTAATTCTCGTAGTAGTGCCTGGGTATTTGATATCGGTTCGGTTGCTCATATTTGTAACTCGAAGCAGGGACACTGGACTAAACAAAGATTGGCTAAGGATGAGGTGACGATGCATGTCGTAAATGGTTCCAAGGTTGATGTGATCGTCGTCGGCATACTATCTCTACATCTACCTTTGGGATTAGTTTTAGACCTGAATAATTGTTATTTGGTGCCAGCATTGAGTATGAACATTATGGCTGGATCTTGTTTAGTGCGAGACGGTTATTCATTTAAATCAGAGAATGATGGTTGTTCTATTTATATGAGTAATATCTTTTATGGTCATACACCCATGAAGAGTGGTCTATTTCTGTTGAATCTTGATCATGATGATACACATATTCATAATATTGATGCCAAAATATGCAAAGTTGATAATGATAGTGCAACTTATTTGTTGCACTGCTGTTTGGGTCATATTGGTGTAAAGCGCATGAAGAAACTCCATAAAGATGGACTTCTGGAATCACTTGATTATGAATGATTTGATACTTGCGAACCGTGCCTTATGGGCAAGATGAGTAAAACTCCGTTCTCCGGAACAATGGAACGAGCTAGTGACTTATTGTAAATAATACATACCGATGTATGCGGTCCAATGAGTGTTGATGCTCATGGTCGGTATCGTTATTTTCTGACCTTCACAGATGATTTGAGCAGATAAGGGTATATCTACTTAATGAAACACAAGTCTAAAACATTTGAAAAGTTCAAAGAATTTCAGAGTGAAGTGGAGAATCATCGTAACAAGAAAATAAAGTTTCTATGATATGATCGTGGAGGAGAATTTTTGAGTTACGAGTTTGGCCTTCGTTTAAAACAATGTGGAATAGTTTCACAGCTCACGCCACCTAGAACACCACAGCGTAATGGTGTGTCCGAACATCGTAACCGCACTTTATTGGATATGGTGCGATCTATGATGTATCTTACCGATTTACCACTGTCATTTCGGGGTTATGCATTAGAGACAACTGCATTCACTTTAAACAGGGCACCGTCAAAGTCCGTTGAGACGACACCGTATGAACTATGGTTTGGGAAGAAACCTAAGCTGTCATTTCTTAAAGTTTGGGGATGCAATGCTTATGTCAAAAGGATTCAGCCCGATAAGCTCAAACCCAAATCGGAGAAATGTGTCTTCATAGGATACCCTAAGGAAAAAATTGGGTACAACTTCTGATAACCCACAAGTGAAGGGAATCGCAACAGCTTTCGAGGGTAAAGTATTCAACCCAAATTTATTGATTTGACACAAGGGGAGCCAAAGAATATTCTTGAGTATTAGCAGTTGAGTTGTCAATTCAACCACACCTGGATAACTTAGTATCTGCAGTAAAGTATTTAGTACCAAAGTAGTATGATAATAAAGGTAACGGTGGCAAAAGTAAAGATAATAGTTTTGGGGTTTTTGTAGTAGTTGTAACAGTAGCAGGAAAAGTAAATAAGCGAAGAACAATATGTGAAAAGCTTGTATGCAATGGATCAGTGATGGATAATTATGCCGGGTGCTATTCCTCATGTAATAGCTATAACATAGGGTGACACAGAACTAGATCCAGTTCTTCAATGTAATGTAGGCATGTATTTCGTAAATAGTCATACGTGCTTATGGAAAAGAACTTGCACGACATCTTTTGTCTTACCCTCCCGTGGCAGCGGGGTCCTAGTGCAAACTAAGGGATATTAAGGCCACTTTTTAATAGAGAACCGGAACAAAGCATTAGCACATAGTGAATACATGAACTCCTCAAACTACGGTCATCACCGAGAAGTATCCTGATTATTGTCACTTTGGTGTTGTCGGATCATAACACATAATAGGTGACTATAGACTTGCAAGATAGGATCAAGAACACACATATATGCATGAAAACATAATAGGTTCAGATCTGAAATCATGGCACTCGGGCCCTAGTGACAAGCATTAAGCATAGAAAAGTCATAGCAACATCAATCTCAGAACGTAGTGGATACTAGGGATCAAACCCTAACAAAACTAACTTGATTACATGGTAAATCTCATCCAACCCATCACCGTCCAGCAAGCCTACGATGGAATTACTCACGCACGGCAGTGAGCGTCATGAGATTGGTGATGGAGGATGGTTGATGATGATGACAATGACGAATCCCCCTCTTCGGAGCCCCGAACGGACTCCAGATCAGCCCTCCCGAGAGAGATTAGGGCTTGGCGGTGGCTCCGTGTCGTAAAACGTGATGAAACTTTCTATCTAATTTTTTTCTCCCCGAACGTGAATATATGGAGTTGGAGTTGAGGTTGGTGGAGGTCCAGGGGCCCACGAGATAGGGGGGGTGCGCCCTATAGGGGGGGCCTGTATCGTGGACAGGGTGTGGGCCCCCTAGTGTATTTATTTCACCTAGAAATTCTTATTAATTCCAAAAAGTGCCTCCGTGGATTTTCAGGACATTCCGAGAACTTTTCTTTTCTACACATAAAACAACATCATGGCAGTTCTGCTGAAAACAGCATCAGTTCGGGTTAGTTTCATTCAAATCATGCAAGTTAGAGTCCAAAACAAGGGCAAAAGTGTTTGGAAAAGTAGATACGTTGGAGACGTATCAACTCCCCAAGCTTAAACCTTTGCTTGTCCTCAAGCAATTCAGTTGATAGACTGAAAGTGATAAAGAATTTTTTTTACAAACTATGTTTGCTCTTGTTGTTGTTAACATGAAAAGCCAACATTCAAGTTTCAGTAAATATTATGAACTAACCATACTCACAATAACACTTGGGTCTCACAATTACTCATATCAATAGCATAATCAGCTAGCAAGCCATAATAATAAAACTTGGATGACAACACTTTCTCAAAACAATCATAACATGATATAACAAAATGGTATCTCGCTAGCGCTTTCTGAGACCGCAAAACATAAATGCAGAGCACCTTTAAAGATCAAGGACTGACTAAACATTGTAATTCATGGTAAAAGAGATCCAGTCAAGTCATACCCAATATAAACCAATAGTAATGAATGCAAATGACAGTGTGCTCTCCAGCGGGTGCTTTTTAATAAGAAGGGTGATGACTCAACATAAAAGTAAATAGATAGGCCCTTCGCAGAGGGAAGCAGCGATTTCTAGAGGTGCCTGAGCTCGATTTTAAAATAGAGATTGAATAACATTTTGAGCGGCATACTTTCGCTCTCAACGCAACAACTATGAGATGGCTGTATCTTCCATACTACATGCATTATAGGCAGTTCCCAAACAGAATGGTAAAGGTTTATACTCCCCCAACCACCAACAAGCATCAATCCATGGCTTGCTCGAAACGACGAGTGCCTCCAACTAGCAACAGCCATGGGGGAGTTTTGTTTAATTATTTTGATTTGCTTTGATCTTTTTGGATCATGGGACTGGGCATCCTGGTTACCAGCACTTTCTCGTGAATGAGGAGCGGAGTCCACTCCTCTTGAGAATAACCCACCTAGCATGGAAGATATAGGCAGCCCTAGTTGAAACATGAGCTGCTCGAGCATACAAAACAGAATTTCATTTGAAGGTTTGGACTTTGGCACATACAAATTTACTTGGAACGGTAGGTAAATACCGCATATAGGAAGGTATAGTGGACTCATATGGAACAACTTTGGGGTTTAAGGATTTTGGATGCACAAGCAGTATTCTCGCTTAGTACAGGTGAAGGCTAGCAAAAGACTGGGAAGCGACCAACTGAGAGAGCGACAACAGTCATAAACATGCATTAAAATTAATTCACACCGAATACAAGCATGAGTTGGATATAATCCACCATGAACATAAATATCATGAAGGCTATGTTGATTTGATTCAACTACATGCGTGAACATGTGCCAAGTCGAGTCACTCAATTCATTCAAAGGAGGATACCATCCCATCATACCACATCATTGGCACGCAATGTAAACCATTATAACTCAAAGCTAATCAAGCATGGCACAAGCAACTATAATCTCTAAATGTCATTGCAAATATGTTTTCTTCATAATAAGCTGACTCAAAAATGATGAACTCATCATATTTACAAAAACAAGAGAGGTTGAGTTCAGCTTTTCTCATCCCAATAAGTCCATCATATATCGTCATTATTGCCTTTCACTTGCACGACCGAATGATGTGTATAATAATAAGAGTGCACGTGCATTGGACTAAGCTAGAATCTGCAAGCATTCAACTCAAAAGAGAAGAAAAGTCATATGGGCTCTAAGTTAAATAAACAATCATGCATATGAGAGCCACTAAACATTTTCAATATGGTCTTCTCGACCCAAAAAGGAAAGAAAACAAAATAAAACTATTTACATGGGAAAGCTCCCAACAAGTAAGAAGAAGAACTAGAAATCTTTTTGGGTTTTTATTTTAATTCTACTACAAGCATGGAAATTAAACTGACTAATTTCTTTTGTTTTTCTCAAGGTTTATCAAACACACAAGAAGAAAACTAGAAAAAAGAAAATTAAACTAACATGGATAATACAATGAAAGAGTATGAGCACCGACAACTAGTGTGTGAACATGAATGTAAAGTCGGTGACAAATACGTACTCCCCCAAGCTTAGGCTTTTGACCTAAGTTGGTCTAATACCAAGGACCGCCTGGCTGATATCCATAAGTGAAACCGGGGTCGTACTAAGATGCAACGGCAACCGCCTCCCGAGCTGCAGTGTGTTGGCGAGCTGCCTCCACTCTCCTTTCGTGTTCAGCTGCTTCCTCCCTGGTGACAACATATCTTCCTTTTGCCTGATAATCAAAAAGGTAGGGAGCAGGAAGAGTAACATGGACGACGTTGCGTCTGTCATAGGTTAGTCGATATTGGAGGAATTGTTCATTCCTCCCAAGGAATTGATGACTGACCATAGCTTCATAATCCAAATAAATAGGAGGTATTATCATATCTCCCTCTCGTGGGGCTATACCAAGATAATTAGCCACACGGGTTGCATAAATTGCTCCAAATAAATTTCCCTTCCGACTATTATTCTGCAACCTACGTGCAACTATTGCCCCCAAGTTATAACCTTTATAACCTAACACAGCACTCTTGAGGACACACAGATCAGGGACACACATGTGACATGCTTCATCCTTACCGTTAATACATCTACCAATGAAGAGAGCAAAATAATGTATAGCAGGAAAATGAATGCTCCCTATGGTAGCCTGTGCTATGTCCCTAGATTCTCCCACAGTAATACTAGCAAGAAAATCTTTGAATTCAGATTTGTGAGGATCATTAATATTACCCCACTGCGGGAGTTTGCAAGCAGTTGTGAAATCCTCTAAATCCATGGCATAAGATGTATCACAAATATAAAATATGACACTACGAGAATTATGCGCACAGTTATTTTTAAACCTCCGCACAAAGGAATCAGTCAATTGATAGTACTGAGGACACTTATCTTGTAAGAAGTCCTCCAGCTCAGCATTACACACAAACGCGTCAAATTCCTCCTTAAAGCCTGCTTCGACCATAAAATTATCGGATAGCCATTCACAAGCTCGTACATCCGCGTCCCTCGGCAATTCAACATCTTGCTCACGTATAGCAATCATGGGCCCTTTCTTCACCGAGGAACCACCTTGGTACATTCTTCTAAGCATATTTCTTTTTCTGAAATAATTCTGAAATTTTAGTAACTTCAAAATAAAAGTGAATAAAACTAAACAAGATTGGTAGCAACTACTCCTACAAGTGCCTAGAGCCTATATCATGCATTAGAATTGCTTGGGACCTCATAAATTTAACCTGCAAGCTCAAGATCATGGTCACCTATGCAGCGAAAATTTGCAATGAATAAAGCACTAGAACAAAAACTAATTGGACCAATGGAGGAGTCACATACCAAGCAACAATCTCCCAAAGCAGTTTTGTGAATGGAGCTTTGAGCAAGGAGATCGAAAATCGCAGCAAAATGAGCTGGAACTCGTGCTTCAGCTAGATGGGGATTTTTTTGGGTAGAAGATGAAGTGTGTGGGTGCTGGCATAAATGGAGGGGGCCCACCAGGGGTCCAAGAGATAGGGGGGGCGCCCAGGAAGAGTGGGCGCGCCCTCCACTCTCGTGGCCTGGTGCTTGCCCCTCCTGCAGTGATTTCAGTGCCTAAAATCCTCAAATATTCCATAAAAAATCATACTAAATTTGCAGGGCATTTGGAGCACTTTTATTTTCGGGATATTTTTTAGTGCACGGATAATTCAGAAAACAGACGGATGGTACTATTTTTGCTTTATTTATTTTAAATAACAGAAAGTAAAAAGAGGGTACAGAAGGTTGTGCCTTCTAGTTTCATCCATCTCATGATCATCAAAATAAACCCACTAACAAGGTTGATCAAGTCTTGTTAACAAACTCATTCTGAATAACACGAAACCGGAGAAATTTTAAAAAACACTAAGTTACCTCAACGGGGATATGAAAATCCCCAACAATAAGAATATCATACTTTTTCTTGACTGTAGGGAGAGGAAATTCAAAACCTCCAATAATGATAGTTGGAACTTTTCCAATAGAGTTGATGCTATGAACTTGAGATTGTTTCCTCGGAAAGTGTACCGTATGCTCATTACCATTAACATGAAAAGTGACATTGCCTTTGTTGCAATCAATAACAGCCCCTGCAGTATTCAAAAAGGGTCTACCAAGGATAATAGACATACTATCGTCCTCGGGAATATCAAGAATAACAAAGTCCGTTAAGATAGTGACATTTGCAACCACAACAGGCACATCCTCACAAGTACCAACATGTATAGCAGTTGATTTATCAGCCATTTGCAAAGATATTTCAGTAGGTGTCAACTTATTCAATTCAAGTCTACGATATAAAGAGAGAGGCATAACACTAACACCGGCTCCAAGATCACATAAAGCAGTTCTAACATAATTTCTTTTAATGGAGCATGGTATAGTTGGTACACCCGGATCTCCAAGTTTCTTTGGTATTCCACCCTTAAAAGTGTAATTAGCAAGCATGGTGGAAATTTCAGCTTCCGGTATCTTTGTTTTGTTTGTAATGATATCCTTCATATACTTAGCATCAGGATTTACTTTGAGCATATCTGTTAAGCGCATACGTAAGAAAATAGGTCTAATCATTTCAGCAAAGTGCTCAAAATCCTCAGCATCCTTTGACTTGGATGGTTTAGGAGGAAAGGGCATGGGTTTCTGAACCCATGGTTCTCTTTCTCTACCATGCTTCCTAGCAACAAAATCTCTCTTATCATAATGTTGATTCCTTGATTGTGGGTTGTCAAGATCAACAACAGGTTCAACCTCTACTTCATTGTTTTTGCTAGGTTGAGCATCAACATGAACATTATCATTAACATTATCACTAGATTCATGGTCATCACCTGATTGTGTTTCAGCATCAAAAATAGAAATATTATTGGGATTCTCAGGTGTGTCTACAGTAGGTTCACTAGAAGCATGCAAAGTCCTATCGTCTTTCTTTTTCTTCTTTTTGGAAGAACTAGGTGCTTCTAAATTATTTCTCTGATAATCTTGCTCGATTCTCTTAGGGTGGCCTTCAGGATACAAAGGATCTTGAGTCATTCTACCAGTTCTAGTAGCCACTCTAACAGCAAAGTCATTTTTATTATTTAATTCATCAAGCAAATCATTTTGAGCTTTGAGTACTTGCTCAGCTTGAGTAGCAACCATAGACGCATATTTGCTAATGAGTTGGAGTTCACCTTTAACTCTAGACATATTATCGCTTACACGTCCTATCTCAAAAGCATTATTCTTTAGCTCTCTACCAACATAAGCATTAAAACTTTCTTGTCTAGCCATAAAGTCATTAAATTCATCTAAGCAAGGGCTATGAAATTAAGTAGAGGGGATTTCAACCTTTACTACCTGTGTCGGGTTATCAAGACAATGTGGTTCTTCAATAGGTGGTAAATTCTTAACATCTTCAGCTTTAATACCTTTTTCTTTCATTGATTTCTTTGCCTCTTGCATATCTTCAGGACTATGAAATAAAACAGCTCTCTTCTTCGGAGTGGGTTTTGGAATAGGCTCAGGGGTTGGCTCAATTGGTTCTGGAATTGCCTCAGGAATTGGCTCAGGAAGAGTCCAATAATTTTCATTAGTCAACATATTATTCAAAAGTAATTCAGCTTCGTCGACTGTTCTTTCCCTGAAAATACAACCAACACAACTATCCAAGTAGTCCTTGGAAGCATCGGTTAGTCCATTATAAAAGATATCAAGTATTTCATTTTTCTTGAGAGGATGATCAGGCAAAGCATTAAGTAACCGGAGAAGCCTCCCCCAAGGTTGTGGGAGACTCTGTTCTTTGATTTGCACAAAATTATATATTCCCCGCAAGGCAGCTTGTTTCTTATGAGCAGGGAAATATTTAGCAGAGAAGTAATAAATCATATCCTGGGGACTACGGACACAACCAGGAGCAAGAGAGTTATACCAAGTCTTAGCATCACCCTTTAATGAGAACGGAAATATCTTAAGGATATAAAGATAGCGAGATCTTTCATCATGAGTAAACAGGGTAGCTATATCATTCAACTTGGTAAGATGTGCCACAACAGTTTCAGATTCAAGGCCATAAAAAGGATCGGATTCAACTAGAGTAATAATCTCAGGATCAACAGAAAATTCATAATCCTTATCGGTAACACAGATAGGTGAAGTAGCAAAAGCAGGGTCAGGTTTCATTCTAGCACTAAGAGACTGCTACTTCCATTTAGCTAATAATTTCTTAAGATCATATCTATCAATGCAAGCAAAGATAGCTCTAGCAGCTACTTCATTCATAACATAACCCTAAGGAACAACATGCAATACATAATCATTGGGAGAATTTTCATCATCACTGTCATCAATAATAGCATCTTCAATATTTTCATTCCCCCTAACTCTAGCAAGTTGTTCATCAAGAAATTCACCTAATGGCAAAGTAGTATCATGCACAGAAGTAGTTTCGTCATAAGTATCATGCATAGCAGAAGTGGCATCATCAATAACATGCGACATATTAGAATTCATAGCGGTAGCAGGTTTAGGTGTCGCAAGCTTACTCCAAACAGAAGGAGAATCTAGTGCAGAGCTAGATGGCAGTTCCTTACCTCCCCTCGTAGTTGAGGGATAGATCTTGGTTTTAGCGTCTTACAAGTTCTTCATAGTGATCAACAGATATAAATCCCAAGTGACTCAGAGAATAGAGCTATGCTCCCCGACAACAGCGCCAGAAATTAGTCTTGATAACCCACAAGTGTAGGGGATCGCAACAGCTTTCGAGGGTAAAGTATTCAACCCAAATATATTGATTCGACACAAAGGGAGCCAAAGAATATTCTTGAGTATTAGCAGTTGAGTTGTCAATTCAACCACACCTGGATAACTTAGTATCTGCAGCAAAGTATTTAGTAGCAAAGTAGTATGATAGTAAAGGTAACGGTGGCAAAACTAAAGATAATAGTTTTTGGGTTTTTGTAGTAGTTGTAACAGTAGCAACGGAAAAGTAAATAAGCGAAGAACAATATGTGAAAAGCTCGTAGGCAATGTATCAGTGATGGATAATTATGCCGGATGCGATTCCTCATGTAATAGAAATAACATAGGGTGACACAGAACTAGCTCCAGTTCTTCAATGTAATGTAGGCATGTATTCCGTAAATAGTCATACGTGCTTATGGAAAAGAACTTGCATGACATCTTTTATCCTACCCTCCCGTGGCAGCGGGGTCCTAGTGGAAACTAAGGGATATTAAGGCCTCCTTTTAATAGAGAACCGAAACAAAGCATTAGCACATAGTGAATACATGAACTCCCCAAACTACGGTCATCACCAAGAAGTATCCCGATTATTGTCACTTCGGGGTTGTCGGATCATAACACATAATAGGTGAATATAGACTTGCAAGATAGGATCAAGAACACACATATATTCATGAAAACATAATAGGTTCAGATCTGAAATCATGGCACTCGGGCCCTAGTGACAAGCATTAAGCATAGCAAAGTCATAGCAACATCAATCTTAGAACATAGTGGATACTAGGGATCAAACCCTAACAAAACTAACTTGATTACATGGTAAATCTCATCCAACCCATCACTGTCCAGCAAGCCTACCATGGAATTACTCACGCACGGCGGTGAGCATCACGAAATTGGTGATGGAGGATGGTTGATGATGACGACGGCGGCGAATCCCCCTCTTCGGAGCCCTGAACGGACTCCAGATCAGCCCTCCCGAGAGAGATTAGGGCTTGGCGGCGGCTCCGTGTCGTAAAACGCGATGAAACTTTGTCTCTGATTTGTTTCTCCCCGAACGTGAATATATGGAGTTGGAGTTGAGGTCGGTGGAGGTCCAGGGGGCTCACGAGATAGTGGGGCGCGCCCTATAGGGGGGGGCGCCCCCCTGTCTCGTGGACAGGGTGTGGGCCCCCTGGTGTATTTCTTTCGCCCAGAAATTCTTATTAATTCCAAAAAGTGCCTCCGTGGATTTTCAGGACATTCCGAGAACTTTTCTTTTCTACACATAAAACAACATCATGGTAGTTCTACTGAAAACAGCGTCAGTCCGGGTTAGTTTCATTCAAATCATGCAAGTTAGAGTCCAAAACAAGGGCAAAAGTGTTTGGAAAAGTAGATACGTTGGAGATGTATCACCTTCTATGACAAGTCCGAAGGCAAGATTTTTGTTGCTAAGAATGGAACCTTTCTAGAGAAGGAGTTTCTCTCGAAAGAAGTGAGTGGGAGGAAAGTAGAACTTGATGAGGTAATTATACCTGTTCTCAATTTGGAAAGTAGCTCATCCGAGAAATCTATTCTCGTGATGCCTACACCAACTAGAGAGGAAGCTAATGGTAAAGATCATGAAACTACAGATCAAGTTGCTACAGAACCTCGTAGGTCTGGCAGAGCACGATCCCACCAGAGTGGTACGGTAATCCTGTTTTGGAGGTCATGTTACTTGACCATGACGAACCTACGAACTATGAAGAAGCTATGATGAGCCCATGTTCCGATAAATGGTTGAGGCCATGAAATCTGAGATAGGATCCACATATGAGAACAAAGTGTGGAATTTGGTGGATCTGCCCGATGCTCAGCGACCCATAGAGAATAAATGGATCTTCAAGAAGAAGACTGACGCTCGCAGTAATGTTACTGTCCATAAAGCTCGACTTGTTGCAAAGGGTTTCTGACAAGTTCGAGGAGTTGACTACGATGAGACTTTCTCACCCATAGCGATGCTTAAGTCTATCCGAATCATGTTACCAATTGGCGCATTTCATGATTATGAAATTTGGCAAATGGATGTCAAAACTGCATTCCTTAATGGATTTCTTAATGAAGAGTTGTCTATGATGCAACCGGAAGGTTTTGTCGATCCTAAAGGTGCTAACAAAGTGTGCAAGCTCCAACGATCCATTTATGGACTGGTGCAAGCATCTCGGAGTTGGAATATACGCTTTGATGAGGTGACTAAAGCATATGGTTTTATACAGACTTTTGGAGAAGCATGTATTTACAAGAAAGTGAGTGGGAGCTCTATAACATTTCTGATATTATATGTGGATGACATATTGTTGATTGAAAATAATGTAGAATTTCTGAATAGCATAAAAGGATACTTGAATAAGAGTTTTTCAATGGAAGACCTCGGTGAAGCTGCTTATATATTGGGCATCAAGATCTATAGAGATAGATCAAGATACTTGATAGGACTTTCACAAAGCACATACCTTGATAAAGTTTTGAAGAAGTTCATAATAGATGAGTCTAAGAAAGGGTTCTTACATGTGTTACAAGGTGTGAAGTTGAATCAGACTCAATGCCCGACCACTGCAGAAGATAGAGAGAAAATGAAAGTCATTCCCTATGCTTCAGCCATAGGTTCTATTATGTATGCAATGCTGTGTACCAGACCTGATGTGTGCCTTGCTATAAGTTTAGCAGGAAGGTACCAAAGTAATCCAGGAGTGGATCACTTGACAGCGGTCAAGAACATCCGGAAGTACCTGAAAAAGACTAAGGATATGTTTCTCGTTTATGGAGGTGACAAATAGCTTGTCGTAAATGGTTACGTCTATGCTAGCTTTGACACTGATCTGGATGACTCTAACTCACAATCCGGATACGTATTTTTATTGAATGGTGGAGCTGTCAGTTGGTGCAGTTCCAAGAAGAGCGTCGTGGCGGGATCTACGTGTGAAGCGGAGTACATAACTGTTTCGGAAGAAGCAAATGAAGGAGTCTGGATGAAGGAGTTCATATCCGATCTAGGTGTAATACCTAGTGCGTCGGGTCCAATGAAAATCTTCAGTGACAATACTAGAGTTATTGCCTTAGAAAAGGAATCCAGATTTCACAGAAGACCAAACACATCAAAAGATGCTTCAACTCCATCCGCGATAAAGTCAAGGAGGGAACATAGAGATTTGCAAAATACATACAGATCTGAATGTTGTAGACTCGTTGACTAAGCCTCTTCCACGAGCAAAACATGATCAACACCAAGACTCCATGGGTGTTAGATTCATTACAATGTAATCTAGATCATTAACTATACTGCAAGTGGGAGACTAAAGGAAATATGCCCTAGAGGCAATAATAAAGTTGCTATTTAATATTTTCTTAATTCATGATAAATGTTTGTTATTCATGCTAGAATTTTATTAACCGAAAACTTTATACATGTGTGAATACATAGACCAAACACTATGTCCCTAGTATGCCTCTACTTGACTAGCTCTTTGACCAAAGATGGCTAAGTTCCTAGACATGAACATGAGTTGTCATTTGATAACGGGATCACATCATTAGTGGAATGATGTGATGGACAAGACCCATTGAGGGAGTTAGTAAAGGTATTGCACCTGTGTCTACCTAAGCTTCGGGGTAGTCGGACCCCGTTATCATTGGCATATTATTGTCTTCAGCATATAGTCCAACTGCTTCTACGATCCCGAACTGTGCGTCTAAGGCTAATGGTAATAGGAGGCAGGGGACACAATGTTTTACCCAGGTTCGGGCCCTCTCGATGGAGATAATACCCTACTTCCTGCTTGATTGATCTTGATGATATGAGTATTACAAGAGTTGATCTACCACGAGGTCGTAGAGGCTAAACCCTAGAGGCTAGCCTATGGTATGATTGTTGTTGTCCTATGGACTAAACCCTCCGGTTTATATAGACACTGGAGGAGGCTAGGTTTACATAGAGTCGGTTACAAAGGAGATCTAACATCCGAATCGCCAAGCTTGCGTTCCACGCAAAGGAGAGTCCCATCCGGACACGTGACGAAGTCTTGAGTCTTGTATATTCATAGTCCAACAGTCTGGCCAGAGTATATAGTCCGGCTGCCCGGATACCCCCTTATCCAGGACTCCCTCAGTAGCCCCTGAACCAGCCTTCAATGACGACGAGTCAGGCACGCAGATTGTCTTCGACATTGCAAGGCGGGTTCCATCTCCGAATACTCCAAAGTAAATCTCGAACACTTAAATCGTGCCTGGCTCTGCAAGATGATTTTCACATACCACCATAGAGAGACCAATATTCCACAAATATAACCTGCTGACAACTTTAGATAACATGACATCACACCATGGCTGAGTCATTATTCTAAACGTTTTCCCACAACCAGCCACCACACATATCGCGAGGCGGTTTCCTTGGCACGTCTTGTCTAAGAAGAGATCATGTCCCCTTATCACGGGATCCTCATTAATACGGGTACGGGTAACCCAACCGTGCCATTCAACGTGACGCTTGGAAAATAAGCAATTTCATCAGGCAAGCGGGGAGGCGCACAGTCTTTGCTACCTCTATAAAGGGATAAGGATCTCCCATTTTTACCCACGCCTTCTTCCTCCTTTGCTTATCCAATATCGCACTCTCGAGCCCAAGCGCCCAAGTTCTCACCTTATCCGTAGGACCATTCGCAGTATGTCCGGAGTGGGAGGCAAGTGGATGGCCTCCTTCGTCACGGAGGAGGACATTACCAAGCTTCGGGCAGCCGGATACCTGGCCGAAAAGATCGCGCACATGCTTCCAGCGGAGGGATAGATCACCCCCACTCCAAAGTATCGGGAAAGAGTAGTGTTCCTCTCTCATTTCGTCCGTGGACTAGGATTTCCACTTCACCCCTTTGTCCGTGGGCTCATGTTTTACTATGGGCTAGACTTCCATGATCTAGCCCCAAATTTCATCCTCAACATCTCAGCGTTTATCGTCGTGTGCGAGGCCTTCCTCCGCGTCAAGCCCCACTTCGGCCTGTGGCTACGAATCTTCTGCGTGAAGCCAAAGATTGTGAGCGGCCAGCAAGCGGAGTGTGGAGGTGCCATGGTGGGCAAGATGCCCAGCGTTACCTGGCTTGACGGCTCCTTTGTGGAGACCGTGAAAGGGAGGCAATCAGGGTGGTTATACATCACCGAGCCGCGTGATGCCAACTAGGCGGCGGCCCCCGAATTCCGATCCGGAATCCCCATGCGGCTCACATCCTGGGAAAAGAAGGGCCTGGCCTGGGGCGAACCTGTAGAGATGACCGGACTACAGAACTGCATCAAAAACATGATGGACAAGAGGATCAAACTTGTCAATGTGGTCCAGGTTATGCTCTCCCGCTGGATCCTTCTGTGCCAAAGACGGGCATTCAATCTATGGGAGTTCGATTTGGCCAAGCACCAGACGTTGTGAGGGCTTTTCGGCATGACGCATAAGGACATATGGAAGGTGCTGTTCAAGGCCACCGAAGTACCCCCTCCCACATCCGAGGACCGCAGACTCAGCACCATGCGGTTCGCCAACCTGGTAGGTTCTCGGTCATCACTAGATGTACCTTTTCCAGCGTGGAGGATGTAAAGTCACCATGTTTATCGGATCAGGATTACGTGGTCACGGCGGAGCGGATCGACTGTCCGGCTCCACTGCCAGAAGATCCGACAACCGCACTCCTCACGGAGATGCTAGTAACGGCGCCTTACAAGGCGCTGGAGAAGAAGGCCGAAAAGAAGGCCACGAGGACCAGTAAGGGTCTTCGGCGCAAGGCTGCACCGGACGCCTCGTCCGAAGACGATGAGGAGTGCTCCTCCCACGAAGGGGAGAAGAAGAAGAAGAAGGCCGCCCCATCCGGGGAGGCCGAAGGGTCCAAGAAGGCGGTCCCGGGGACTAGGAAGCGTCTCCGGCGCAAGGCCGTAATAGACTCGTCGTTCGAGGACAGCGAGGAAGATTCCTCCCGCGGAGACAGGGGGAAACATGAAGGGATTCACCCTCCCCGCATTGGGGAGGAGAAGAAAAGGAAAGCCAACCCACAGGGGGAGGCTAGGACGCCGAAGATAGGAAAGGCGTCCCTTCCCGATCACTCCGCTACGGCCGCTTACAGCGAGGAGGAGTGGCTGCCCAGGGGGAAGCCCCTGGCGAGATCGTAAGTATCCGCACTCTGAAATACTTTTCGTGTGACTTATCTTCATAGTTTGTTATAACGCCGAACACGCATATGCAGTCCGGCCAGGTCCCATCCTGAGGTATCCTCTTCGGATGGGTCTCTGAGTGATTCAGCAATGAATTCGCTCCCGACGGCTACCTCCCCTCGGCCTGCGGATGACACAGAGGTGTTGTCCCAAAGGATACCCGAACAGGGGGTGGCGGTTCTGGAGACACCCCAAGGCGAAGTTCCAGGCGCCGGGCACATGGGTGGTAAGATCCCCATGGATTATGCTGACGAGAGCCGCAACAAGTTGGGCTCCCAGTCGGACACTACGCCAGAACCTCCAAAGGTTCCGGATTCTGGTAGGCAGCCCCTCACTAAGGAGGGCGAGCCGGCCGTGCTGATGACATCCATCGCACGAGAGGCGTCGGATAGTCTGCTGGAAGCGCTTCGCGGTGCTTCCATTGATGAAGAGCACCGTACTCTTATGAGTATGGTGATTCAAAAGGTTCAGTCCGCCAAAAGTGGATTGACTGAAGCCTGCACCAGCCTACTAACAGGCTTTGAGGTAAGTAATCAAAAGTGTGAGAAATTATCACCCAAGAGACAGTAGCCCCTAATACTCTGTTTGGTGTTCGGAAAGAAAAAGCCAAATGGAGGGTCAACTCTAAACCACAGGAGTCTAACAGTATGTGTCTATTTGAATAAGCAGGCGGTGCTACTTGCCGCTGCTTCCCACACAGCAGAGGTTGCCGGACTCGAACGGGACCTGAAGCAGGCCAAAGAGGAGCTCAGCCTCACGAAGAGGCAGCTCGAAGAGAACAAAGGTAAGTGATACCCTGTCCATGTGTCATATATAGGAGAAAAATTGGTGATGCTAACAAGAAGCGTCATGATTTTTTAATAGGGGCCACGAGCGAAGTGGCGGCCCTGAAGAAAGCACTATCCGAGGCCGAAGACAAGGCGGCGACAGAGTGTATTGAGCGTGAAAAGCAGGATGCTAGGGTGGGCGAGGTACAGCAAGAGCTCCTGGAGTTCGGCAAGAAGTTCGAGTCCTTGGAGCGTGACTTCAAGACGCAAGAGTCTGAGCTTGCCAAGGCCTTCCAGAGGGCGACAGACACCAAGGCCGTAGCCCAAAAGGCCCTCCAGGAAATCCAGGCGGCCAAGAAGATAGCGGCGGGTAAGGCATTCATTATGCAAAGTAAGCATGTGGAGGAGACATTTCTTTTACTTACCCGAGTTTGGAGTTCTCCAGGGGCATTCGCAGTTCTGCCACGCAGCATATCAGATGCCGCGGAGTTCTACCATGACAAATAGGGGAGCTCGACGGAGAAGCTGTTCTGGTCCCAGTATAACGGAGCAGAACACCCAATGTCTCTGAGTGACCAACTGAAGCAATTGGTCGAACTCCACAGGGCGGCCTAACTGGTCATGAAGGACCTCATAGTCCGGATATGGCCTGGTGAGCCCCTGCCCAGCAGCTATTTCAGCCTTATAAAGCGGATGGTAGATGCCTGTCCGTGCCTTGAAGTTATCAAGCAATCCGTTTGTATTGAGGGTGCCCGCCGGGCCTTTGCCCGTGCGAAGATGCATTGGGCCAAGCTGGATGCAGAGAAGCTGGTGAAGAATGGACCGCCGAAGGGCAAGGCGCATCGCTACCCCGAGAAATATTATGATGGCGCTATGAAAGGCGCTCGCCTCATGGCCGATGAATGTACCAAGGACATAATCTTTGAGTGAATGTACTCATGTCGTCTTTGTAATATGAAAACGAGTTTATTTGCGCTATATAGCGCTTTGTTGATTTAAAATATTACCTTCTGTATGACTGTTTATAAAATTCTGAAAGTAGGCCAGTCGTCAGCTTCCGCCCCCACATAACTAGTACTGGGGTGTTCGTGGAAAACCCAAACACTCTTTATCCAAATTTTTGATCCTTTAAGGAGGTGTTTAGCGCAGCGAACAAGGCAATCGGACTATGCGGTTTTATAACACTCACTTAGCCATAGAAGTCTACAATTTTAAATTTTGGCGAAGCCACTAGAATTTGGAAGGCCGAATTGGGGCGCTATACACGCCTAAATCGGACAAGGCCGATTCCTCGCCTGAAGCGGCAAAAAAATCTTTAAGGATTTGAGACCTCTCGAATAGAGACCAGGTCTCGCCTCATCATGACAGTCAGTTTTTGGCTTTCTCTACTGAGGTGCTCGTCCGGAAGAACCGGGACACAATCGCAGTACTTCTCCCTGCGCTACCTTAGCTGATATAATGGAATGTAAGGTACCAAACAAGGGAGCCGGGCAAACCCAACTATTGACCCAAGACATGATTCGGAGCTGATGCATATAATGCTATAAGTTCGGGGTGCCGCACTGTCGAAAGTGTTCGGACTTCTCTTGCCGTATTATGGGGCACCATAAGAATCCCCTGGCAAACTGAAAGTACCAAAGTGTACGGATGCCATATTAAATAAACATTTCTAGGGAAAATGTGAATATAGTAATAATAAGCTGATGTTGTATATTATTTCCCGTTGTTATTTAAATAATACGTCCAAGCGTATGTGTACAATTAATGCGTTAAGCAGAAACAAATAGGACTACTTGACATGTCCTATCCAAGGGCGGGCCGCATGTGGGTATGTAAAACAGGTATAACGATCATTGACAGAGACCACCTGGGTATTCCCTTTGTGCGCAAACCTTTTTGCCTCCTTGGTTTTCCCTCCTGTGATAAGTCCGGTGATCCATTTCTCTGAAGGGGCTGCCCGAAAGTAGGGTCCTGAAAGAGGAAGAAGGTTATTAAATTATGTGGGTCTTGTGGCGGTTGAACCGCACTGTGGACCGCATCACCGTTGCGCCTCCGCCTATGCCCATGGTATTTTGAGTGCGTAGTTGTGTACGCGCGGCACAAATGCTGCCTGAATTGGGCCAGGGCGGAGGCCGGACTGCTAGTCGCGCTCTTGGCGTACCTGGCGATCCTGTTGCAGTGTACTCCGAACTCGCTTGACGGTGTTCGGGGTTGTTGTCGCCGAATCGGCGGTCTGCCGGAGAAGGCTGCTTTGTACTTCTGTCGTGAGGGCCGCAGTGTGCTCTTCTGTATGGAGAGAGCGGTCTGTGTTTCCATTAACTTTTATAACCCCGCGAGGTCCTGGCATCTTGAGCTTGAGGTATGCATAGTGTGGTACCGCATTGAATCAAGCGAATGCGGTTCGTCCAAGCAGTGCATGATAGCTACTACGGGAAGGGACGATATCAAAGATTAACTCCTCGCTTCAGAAGTTATCCGGGGATCCGAAGACCACTTCCAGTGTTATGGAGCCCGTACAACAGGCCTCTACTGGAAATACACGTTTGAAGGTGGTTTTGGTGGGTTTGATCCTTGAAGGATCGATGCCCATTTTGCGCACGGTGTCCTGGTAAAGCAGGTTCAGGCTGCTGCCACCGTCCATAAGGACTCGCGTGAGGTGGAATCCGTTGATGATTGGGTCAAGGACCAATACGGCTGAGCCGCCATGACGGATGCTGGTAGGGCGGTCCCTACGATCAAAAGTGATCGGGCAGGATGACCATGGGTTGAACTTTGGGGCGACTGGCTTCATCACATGGACGTCCCTTAGTGCACGCTTTCTTTCCCGCTTGGGAATGTGGGTGACATAGATCATGTTTACCGTTCTCACCTACGGAGGAAATTTCTTTTGTCCCCCAATGTTCGGACGCCGGGGCTCCTCGTCATCGTCAAGGGGCTGCACAGCAACGATGACG
>NC_041391.1:205749807-205769232 GCF_002162155.2 Triticum dicoccoides | reverse complement strand
GCAACGATGACGAGGAGCCCCGGCGTCCGAACACTGGGGGACAAAAGAAATTTCCTCCCCATGTGAAAACAGTAAACATGATCTATGCCACCCACATTCCCAAGCGGGAACAAAAGCGTGCACTAAGGGACGTCTATGCGATGGAGCCAGTCGCCTCAAAGTTCAACCCATGGTCATCCTGCCCAATCACCTTTGATCGTAGGGACCACCCTACCAGCATCCGTCACGGTGGCTCAGCCGCATTGGTCCTTGACCCAATCATCGATGGATTCCACCTCACGCGAGTCCTTACGGACAGTGGCAGTAGCCTGAACCTGCTTTACCAGGACATAGTGTGCAGAATGGGTATCGATCCTTCAAGGATCAAACCCACCAAAACCACCTTCAAACGTGTAATTCCAGGAGTAGAGGCCCGTTGTACGGGCTCCATAACACTGGAAGTGGTCTTCGGATCCCCGGATAACTTCCGAAGTGAGGAGCTAATCTTTCATATCGTCCCTTTCCATAGTGGCTATCATGCACTGCTTGGACGAACCGCATTCGCTCGATTCAATGTGGTACCACACTATGCATACCTCAATCTCAAGGTGCCAGGACCTCGCGGGGTTATAACAGTCAATGGAAACACAAACCACTCTCTCCATACGAAAGAGCACACTGCGTCCCTCGCGACAGAAGTACAAAGCAGCCTTCTCTGACAGACCACCAATTCGGTGACAACAACCCCGAACACCGTCAAGCGAGTCCAGAGTACTCTGCAACAGCACCGCCAGGCACGCCAAGAGCACGACTAGTAGTCCGGCCTCCACCTTGGCCCCATTCAGGAAGCATTTGTGCCGCGCGTACACAACTACGCACTCAAAATACAATGGGCATAGGCGGAGGCACAACAGTGATGCGGTCCACAGTGCGGTTCAATCGCCACAAGACCGACATACTTTAATAACCTTCTTCCTCTTTCAGGACCCTACTTTCGGGCAGCCCCTTCAAAGAACCGGATCATCGGACTTATCACAGGAGGGAAAACCAAGGAGGCAAAAGGCTTTGCGTACAAAGGGAATACCAAGGTTGTCTCTGTCAATGATCGTTATACCTTTTTTAGATACCCACATGTGGCCCACCCTTGGATAGGACATGTCAAATAGTCCTATTTGTTTCTGCTTAATGCATTAATTGTGCACATATGCTTGGACGTATATTTAAATAATAGCGGGAAATAATATACAGCGTCAGCTTATTATTACTATATTCACATTTTCCCTAAAATGTTTATTTAATATGGAATCCGTACACTTTGGTACGTTCAGTTTGCCAGGGGCTTCTTATGGTGCCCCAGAATACGGCAAGATAAGTCCGAACACTTTCGAGAGTGCGGCACCCCGAACTTATAGCATTATATGCATCAGCTCCGAATCATGTCTTGGGTCAATATTTGGGTTTGCCCGACTCCCTTGTTTTGGTACCTTACGTTCCGTTATATCGGCTAAGGTAGCGCAGGGAGAACTACTGCGATTGTGTCCCGGTTCTTCCGGACGAGCACCTCAGTAGAAAAAGCCGAAAACTGACTGTCATGATGAGGCGAGAGCTGGTCGCCGTTTGAGAGGTCTCAAATCCTTAAAGATTTTTTTCGCTTCAGGCGAGGAATCAGCCTTGTTCGATTTAGGCGTGTATAGCGCCCCAATTCGGCCTTCCGAATTCTAGTGGCTTCGCCAAAATTTAAAATTGTAGACTTCTATGCCTAAGTGAGTGTTATAAAGCCGCATAGTCCGATTTCCTTGTTCGCTGCGCTAAACACCTCCTTAAAGGACCAAAAATTTGGATAAAGAGTGTTTGGGTTTTCCACGAACACCCTAGTACTAGTTACGTGGGGGCGGAAGCCAACGACTGGCCTACTTTCAGAATTTTATAAACAGCCGCACAGAAGGTAATATTTTAAATCAACAAAGCGCCATATAGCGCAAATAAATTTGTTTTCATATTACAAAGACAACATGAGTACATTCACTCAAAGATTATGTCCTTGGTACATTCATCGGCCATGAGGCAAGCACCTTTCATAACGCCATCATAATATTTCTCGGGGTAGCGATGTGCCTTGCCCTTCGGCGGTCCATCCTTCACCAGCTTCTCTGCATCCAGCTTGGCCCAATGCATCTTCGCACGGGCAAAGGCCCGGTGGGCACCCTCAATACAAACAGATTGCTTGATAACTTCAAGCCGCGGACAGTCATCTACCATCCGCTTTATAAGGCCGAAATAGCTGCTGGGCAGGGGCTCACCGGGCCATATCCGGACTATGAGGTCCTTCATGGCCAGTTCGGCCGCCCTGTGGAGTTCGACCAATTGCTTCAGTTGGTCACTCAGAGACATTGGGTGTTCAGCCCCGGTATACTGGGACCAGAACAACTTCTCCGTTGGACTCCCCTCTTTGGCATGGTAGAACTCCGCGGCATCCGATATGCTGCGTGGAAGATCTGTGAATGCCCCTGGAGAACTCCAAACTCGGGTAAGTAAAAGAAATGTCTCCTTCACATGCTTACTTTGAATAATGAATGCCTTACCCGCAACTATCTTCTTGGCCGCTTGGATTTCCTGGAGGGCCTTTTGGGCTTCGGCCTTGGCGTCTGTCGTGCTTTGGAAGGCCTTGGCAAGCTCAGACTCTTGCGTCTTGAAGTCATGCTCCAAGGACTCGAACTTCTTGCCGAACTCCAGGAGCTCTTGCTGTACCTCGCCCACCCTAGCATCCTGCTTTTCACGCTCAATACACTCTGTCGTCGCCTTGTCTTCGGCCTCGGATAGCGCTTTCTTCCAGGAGCTCTTGCTGTACCTCGCCCACCCTAGCATCCTGCTTTTCACGCTCAATACACTCTGTCGTCGCCTTGTCTTCGACCTCGGATAGCGCTTTCTTCAGGGCCGCCACTTCGGTCGTGGCCCCTATTAAAAAATCATGATGCTTCTTGTTAGCATCACCAATTTTTTCTCCTATATATGACACATGGACAGGGTATCACTTACCTTTGTTCTCTTCGAGCTGCCTCTTTGTGAGGCTGAGCTCCTCTTCGGCCTGCTTCAGGTCCCGTTGGAGTCCGGCGACCTCCGTTGTGCGGGAAGCAGGGGCAAGCAGCACCGCGTGCTTATTCAAGTAGACACATACTATTAGACTCCTGTGGTTTAGAGTTGACCCTCCGTTTGCCTTTTTCTTTCCGAACAGCAAACAGAGTATCAGGGGCTACTGTCTATTGGGTGATAATTTCTCACACTTTTGATTACTTACCTCAAAGCCTATTAGTAGGCTGGTGCAGGCTTCAGTCAATCCACTTTTGGCGGACCAAACCTTCTGAATCACTGTACTCATGAGAGTACGGTGCTCTTCATCAATGGAAGCACCACGAAACGCTTCCAGTAGACTATCCGACGCCTCCGGCGCGACGGAGGTCATCGGCACGACCGGCTCGCCCTCCTTAGGGAGGGGCTTCCTACCCGAATATGGAACCTTTGGAGGTTCCAGTGCAGTGTCCGGCTGGGAGCCCAACTTGCTGCAGCTCTCGTCAGCATATTCCATGGGGATCTTACCACCCATGTGCCCGACGCCTGGAATTTCGCCTTGGGGCATCTCCAGAACCGCCGCCCCCCGTTCGGGTATCCTTTGGGACAACACCTCTGTGACATCCGCAGGCCGAGGGGAGGTAGCCGTCAGGAGCAGATTCATTGTCGAATCACTCAGAGACCCATCCGAAGAGGATACCTCGGGATGGGACCTGGCCGGACTGCATATGCATGTTCGGCGTTATAACAAACTATGAAGATAAGTCGCACGAAAAGTATTTCGTAGTGCAGATATTTACGATCTCGCCAGGGGCTTGCCCCTGGGCAGCCACTCCTCCTCGCTGTAAGAGGCCATGGCGGAGTGATACAGAAGGGACGCCTTTCCCTTCTTCGGTGTCCTAGCCTCCCCCTGTGGGTCGGATTTTCTTTTCTTCTCCTCCCCAATGCGGGGAGGTGGGATCCCTTCATGTTTCCCGCCATCTCCTCGGGATGAATCTTCCTCGCCATCCTCGGACGACGAGTCTATTACGGCCTTGCGCCGGAGACCCTTCCTGGTCCCCGTGGCCGCCTTCTTGGACCCTTCGGCCTCCCGGGATGGCGCGGCCTTCTTCTTATTCTCCTCCCCTTCGTGGGAGGAGCGCGCCTCATCGTCTTCGGACGAGGCGGCCGGTGCAGCCTTCCGTCGGATACCCTTCCTGGTCCCCGTGGCCTTCTTTTCGGCCTTCTTCTCTGGCGCATTGTAAGGCGCCGGTACTAGCATCTCCGTCAGGAGTGCGGCTGCCGGATCTTCCGGCAGCGGAGCCGGATAGTCGATCCGCTTCGCCATCACCACGTAATCCTGATTCGATAAACATGGTGACTTTAAATCCTCCACGCTGGAAAAGGTACATCTTGTGATGACCAGAGAACCTACCAGGTTGGCGAGCCGCGTGGCGCTGAGTCCGCGGTCCTCAGATATGGGAGGGGGTACTTCGGTGGCCTTGAACAACACCTTCCAGATGTCCTTATGCGTCGTGCCGAAAAGCCCTCGCAGCGTCTGGTGCTTGGACGAATCGAACTCCCACAGATTTAATGACCGTCTTTGGCACGGAAGGATCCGGCGGGAGAGCATAACCTGGACTACATTGACAAGTTTGATCTTCTTGCCCATCATGTTTTTGATGTAGTTCTGTAGTCCGGTCAGCTCTGCAGGTTCGCCCCAGGCCAGGCCCTTCTTTTCCAAGGGGGTGAGCCGCATGGGGATTCCGGATCGGAATTCGGGGGCCGCCGCCCAGTTGGCGTTGCGCGGCTCAGTGATGTATAACCACCCCGATTGCCACCCTTTCACGGTCTCCACAAAGGAGCCGTCAAGCCACGTAACGTTGGGCATCTTGCCCACCATGGCACCTCCGCACTCCGCTTGTTGGCCGCTCACGATCTTCGGCTTCACGCAGAAGATTTGTAGCCACAGGACGAAGTGGGGCTTGAAGCGGAGGAAGGCCTTGCACACGACGATAAACACCAAGATGTTGAGGACGAAATTTGGGGCTAGATCATGGAAGTCCAGCCCATAGTAAAACATGAGTTCACGGACAAAGGGGTGAAGTGGAAATCCTTGTCCGCGGACAAAATGAGAGAGGAACACTACTCTTTCCCGAGACTTTGGAGTGGGGGTGATCTGTCCCTCCGCTGGAAGCCTGTGCGCGATGTTTTCGGCCAGGTATCCGGCCGCCCGAATCTTTGTAATGTCCTCCTCCTTGATGGAGGAGGCCATCCACTTGCCTCCCGCTTCGGACATACTGTGAATGGTCCTATGGAGAAGGTGAGAACTTGGGCGCTGGGGCTCGAGAGTGCGAGAATGGATGAGCAAAGGAGGAAGAAGGCGTGGGTAAAAATCGGAGATCCTTATCCCTTTATAGAGGTAGCGAAGACTGTGTGCCTCCCCGCTTGCCTGATGAAATCGCTTATTTTCCAAGCGCCACGTTGAATGGCACGGTTGGGTTACCCGTACCTGTATTAATGAGGATCCCGTGATAAGGGGACATGATCTCTGCTTAGACAAGACGTGCCAAGGAAACCGCCTCCCGATATGTGCGGTGGCTGGTTGTGGGAAAATGGTTCGAATAATGACTCGGCCATGGTGTGATGTCATGTTATCTATAGTTGTCAGCAGGTTATATTTGTGGAATATTGTTCTCTCTACGGTGGTACACTACAAAAAAAATACACTTCCGTGATGATACGTGTTTGTCACAGTAGGTCGCGTTTTCTGTCATGGATGTACATCCATGACGATTTTATGACAGAATCAAGATAGTCATACCTGTGCTGTCGTAGAAGTGTTCCATGGCAGTACCAAAATTATCATCACGGAAGTGTCCACTTCCATGAGATAAATCGCGCGTCACAGAAGTGCTTTCGTTAAGGGTGACCAACACATGGCATCCACTGTAACGGAACACCGTTAAGCTATCGGGTTGGGTTTTGGATCCGATAACCCGTTAACAGCCCCGACCAATGGGGTTTTCCACGTGTAAAATCATCATTGGCTGGAGGAAACACATGTCAGCTGATCGTTTGGACAAATGCCATCCACTCATTGGACAGAAGGCGCCTATGAAACGTTGACATGTGGCACGACCCAACAGAGGCCCATTCCTGTGAAAAGGCCGGCCCGTTTGACTTGGTCAAAAGATGGCGGGCTGGCCCATGTAAAGCCTGTTAACGACCTGTTCGCATATAGCCCATTTACAGCCCGCTAACCTAAGGCCCATTACGGCCTATCCATATTAGGCCCAGTAGCGTCATCTGGGCCATCCAATATGATTCCAGCCTGTTTTCACTTCTGGCCCATGTATGGCCCATGATGTCTTTCGGCCCATACGAGGCCCTATGTAACTCTTGGCCTATTAACGGCCCGTGGTGAAACTGGCCCGTAATGAACAATGTATCACTTTACACCCATTAACGGCCCGTGGTGAAACTGGCCCGTAATGAACAGTATATCACTTTATACCCATTAACGAGCCGTTATTCCGTTGAGCCGTTTCCAACCCATGTTATCTTTCGGCCTTCTCAGAGCCCATTTATTCTTGGGCTCATTTCCAGCATTGGTTTACTTACGGCCTGTTACTGTCATTTTCTGCTTGTGGGCCAAATTCAGCCCGTGGTTACAGTCGGCCCGTTTGGGGTCCGTTAATACGTTGGGTCGTTTTCATAGCGTCATCAAATACGACCTATTAACAATGGCCCATTATGGTCGGCCCATGAACGGACGATTCCAACTCTAGCCCGTTTACAGCCATATTGCGGCCTGTTATTGGCCCATGTTTGGCCCATTGATGATACGACCCATAGAAGGCCCATTGTTTCTACGGCTCGTAGAAGGCCCATTGTTTCTACGGCCCGTAGAAGGCCCACTGTTTCTACGGCCCGTAGAAGGCCCACTGTTTCTATGGCCCGTAGAAGGCCCACTATTTCTACGGCCTGTAGGAGGCCCAGTGTCACTACAGTAAATATTAGCCCGTGGTTATTGTGGCCTAGTTTTAAAAAATAGGTTATTGTAGCCACTAGCAAACCGCGGAAAAAGAACTGCTATGACTACAAGCAAACAAATAAACAAGACAACAAGGAAATAAATAAGCAAGCAACTTACGCTAGGCTATCACGGCTATCACACATATTACATCCACTGGGCATCAAAGTTCACCACCAGTGAAAATAAACGCGCCGACAAAAAATATACAAAACTAAGAGCACTTCAGAAGGCACTAGGCCTGGCCAGGTCGGGCCCCCCAAACAGCTGAAGAAGGTGAGTAGACCTCAGTTGTGTCAACGATAGATGCATCAACACTACATTTAAGGCATGATGATGCGCACGACAGTCCTCTGACATCTTCATTGCATCTTTGACTTCAAGTCGGAGCTGAGCTGAAGCAAGCCTTTCCGCTTTAAGTTGAGACTGAAGAACTCGAACTGATTGAGGCGGCGACTACACAGAGGTTGTCTCACACCTGCTGGTGAGTAGCTTCAACTCACTGTCTTCATCAAGACAGGACCTTGGGTTCATGTCGCTGTCCTCAAGATGGTTTGGCTCACTATCTTCCCTAAAGTTCTGCCTGGCGTAAGAGATACGACTCTGCAAGAGAAACAAGGAGACACGTAACAGGTTTCACAATTATATAAGCAAATAAATGGATCTGTTCTGCATAAGGAACATATTTTTACAACTACAATTTGAAACTGGTAGTTGTTGCAAACATCCAATCAGATGTAAACAGCAAAGCAAACAGCAGTGGAGGAAATGACGCCCATCCAAATCTATACTAGAACAAAGTTTGAAGGCTTGAGAAGGATGAACTTACATTACATGTTAACACGGGCTGGACAAAGCCCTTCTCCATCTTGATGGAAGGATAATTCAATAAATTCCCCAAAGAAAATTCTTTATAAGCATTGCCATTATTCTACATTTTGCAAAGAGTAAATATAGATCAAATAATATTGGAAGAAACAGAGGATAATGAAGCTCAGGTGCAGACTGATGATACATAATCAAATAGCAGTTAATTAAGTACAACGTTACAAGGCAAAAGGGAGAGAGGCACTGACAAGAGCAATGCGGAGCCCATTATTGTTTTGAGATTGTATGATCCTTTAAACAAGGAGATTCATCTGAAATTAGTTTTCATACAAGAGAGAAGGTAAGGCACAAGCAGAATTTTAGGAGTTCAAATTTTGAATTGATATCATAGGCAGTACCTGACACTGGGCTCCTAGTAGTTCTAATAGGGGTTTGGGCACTGGAGTAGGGGTAAAGTGTGGTACAGTTGGGCCTGTGTTTTCTATGGCTGCTGATCTATTTGATTTAACAGGTATCACTACCTTTTCCAATTACCTAGTTTGTACTCCTTGAGGATCTGCACTCACCCTCTTCCTTTTGCACATCTATTACGAAAGAACATTTGACTGGAAAAACATAGTGTGACGACACATGGAAAAGGTACAGAAAATGGATAGGTATGGCATATACTCATATATGATGCTTAAACTAAGCAGATGGTGTAACAAAGTAGAAGTAATGCAAAAGGTCAAATGCTAAATATGTGCGACCAATACAACTTTGCACAGTTAGAGCAAGCACCTTGATGGGTGAATAAGATAGGCCATCCTCCACCATGAAGTTTGTTAGCCAGTGGATCGTTCCGCAATATTCCTCTCGTGCGCCCATTCTCATATTCATTTTGATAATGTTCAATATCTTACATGCATGAAAACATAAAAACAAGTGATATTTTCTTTGTAATGCATAAGTGATTCTAATCCAATACTGCCTCCCTATAAACCCCTTTGTGCTATCTCTGCAATTCTTTTAAAAGATGCCATGCATGCTGTAATTTGTTGTGTGCATTAATATAATGTGGCCTACTACTCAAAATATGAGAGCTCTAGAAGTGATGACACTTCGCAGATGACAGCTTCAACATATAGTAAAGAAGAACAAGTCGACCTAACCTGAGAGATTCAAAATATACTAAGGGAGAACAACTCGACCTGACCAGTCGACCGCAAGAGAAGAGTATCATCTTAAAGAAGAGCAGAAGAGCAAGCAGATTGAAGATATTACAAGTCTTTCAATACAATGTCGATTGGCCACCCATGATGAACCAGAGTGCACAGAGAAATAGTATTCTTTCCGGTCTCTCCATATGTGGCTCACATGCATTTCGAAACTAAAGTAGGAACATTTAGCTAACCAATTAAACATCTCTCAGTTTTACTAATATCAGCAATAATATCAGATATGAATTTGTACAACTAAGCTTGTTTAGCTCGATGGGTGGAGCAGTGCTATTACGACACGAACCACGTAGGCTTATTGTGGTCATCATAAAATGGGGAAAACATAAACATGATGAGTATAGTGTTGACCATGGCAGTGGGATGGCAGATCTGAAGCTGCAAACTGCACAAAGGGTAGTTAGTAACTGATGTTTGCTTTGAAATAATAACTAAGATTTGGTATGGACAAGAAAGTACGGTCAACAAGTGACAAAGAAATGCAATTATGCTGTCTCTCTATATGTCGCGACATGCATTTGGAAACTCAAGTGGGACCTTTAGCTAACCAATTAAATGTGTTGGTTAACTAATATCAGTATCATATCATAATCATATTTGAGCAACTAAGCTTTCGAATTCTGAGTGTTGTGTTGTTTAGCTTGAAGGGTGGAGTAATGCTAGTACGACAAAAAGCACCTACGCAGATCATAGTATAGTAGATAAAAGGGGAAAACCGTAAGCATCAAGAGAAAAATGAGGAAAGTGGAACTAGCTGGACCAGTGGGTGGCACACATGCTTTTCAAAACGAATATAGGAACATTAGGTGACCAATTAAACATTCTCTGTTTTAGTGATATGAGCATCATATCAGATTCGTATTTCAACACGTAAGCTTTGGGTTGTGCTCTTGAGGAGCAGCGCTAGCACGACACGAAGCACTTACGATGATGGTAGTGAATGTAAAGGGGGAAACCATAAGCTTTACGAGTATAGTGCCCGTGCCATGGCGGATCTGTAGGTGCAAACCGGACAAAGCTACTTCACAACCAATGTTTGCTTTCAACTAGCCACTACGATTTGGTATGGACAAGAAAAGTACAGTAAACAAATTACGATCTATTTTCCGGGTGAGATCAATAACTTAAGCACATATGGAAGAGTACCACCTCTCTTGCGACGCCGTGTAGGCCTATGCTAATACGTTGAGGGTGCTACGGGTGCGATGGCTGTCGGTGGCGGGGAAGAAGACTTTAGACGGGAGACGGCCGGGTCGGGGGATATATCCTGTTACCGTGGACGAGGCGGTCATAGGAGCGGCAACGACAAGGTGGACAACGGTGCCGATGAAGCGAGAGGAGGCGATGAAAGGATCCTGGTCCAGCGCCGTGGATGAGAGACGTCCATCTCTTGTAGTGGATGACGGGGTAGGGGTAGCGGCTCCAGCAAGGTGGAGGATGGGGTGGCGGAGGAGGCTGGCCGCAGTGTGGAGGTTGTCGTGCCGCCGACGGTGTATTAATGGGGAATGGAGGGGAAGGGGGGGGTCTCAAACTTCGGGACGCGCTTCTCTGAAATGGGGGAAAGTTACAAACTTATCCCCCATTTAAAATTTCGGACATCGCGTTGGTTGGGGATAGGACGGTAATCTCGCATCTCCCAAATATTTGCTGGTAACTATTTTGGGCGAGGAGAGTGTGTTTTGCCACCCACGGTTGGCGCCCATGGTGTATGAACGGGGCTGACAGGTAGGGCGGTTTGTGTCACGTCTGATGGAAGTTACATATCTGCCCCTATTTAAAATATTAGCCTACATCGACTTCGGACGAGGAGAGTTTGTCTTGCCACCCACCGTGTATGAATGGGGAAATGGAGGAAGAGACACATGTCTTTCGGACGAGCTTGAATCAAATGTGTTTTGCCGCCCATGTTTGGCGCCCACTGTGTGTGAATGGGCTCAGAGGCCGTCGTGTCACGTCTGATTGAAGTTACTAGTCTACCCCTATCGACAGCAGTGTAAATCCGGTCGATAAGGATGTCAAGTGTCAGGGGTAGACAGTAATTTCCATCTCGCAAACACTTGCTTCAGACAGCCCACAAATTATAGTGGGTATTTAGCCGCTTCGTTCAAAACTTGGGAGAATTAGCATTCACGTTTGCCCTGGGCCCTGGCAAACTAAATTCAAATCCAATTTGTATGAAAAGAATTCGATTACGAATATCCATTGATAATTATATGTTTTGTTAATTATTTCTTCAAAACCACAACAAAGATTTATTCCGCCTTTATATATTATTATGATTTAGAAATGCCGTGATCTTAGAATTCAGTAGGTTGGATACACTCTGAGCCAAACAGTTATTTCATCCAATACAATAAGCTCACACGAAAAACAATTCACCTTATGTCAATCATACAAGTACTAAGGATTACCTCGCCTAAAAAATTCGGATCATTACAACACATGGAGAACATAGGGGGTCTTGCAACATAATTCATTCAGAGACATGACACAACATGCAAGTACAATAATCCAATGACAATTTCAACTAGTATCTAAAGAAGAACCGGAATGACCTTGGGCTTCAGATAGCAGAAATTGCAGGACCTCCTCCGTCTTCAAATGCAACATTCTTACTTCCTCCAATTCTTGGGTTGCTTGCATAATGTGTGCCGCTAATTCCGTAATTTCCAGCCTCAAGATAAAGATTACCTCATTCATGGCAGCCACACCATCTCTTTCTGCCTCTAGTAGAGCCTCAAGCACTATAATATCTGTGCTCAGACTGCTCTCCAGCGGTGTTGCCTCTGAACTACTACCATCTGGTAACATGGATGGCGCACTACTTCCACAAATAGATTCTGGGGTTGTACATTGTGTCCTAGTGTGAACGGCATCCTGAAAGGTTTCCGCTGGACATAAGTAAGAGATAGTTATCATATGATCTAGGCAGTAAGCTTACATGGTAAACGACAGATGAATTATTGCCGAGCATGGCAAACTATATTTAAATAGTTCGAAACAGCATCAGCCGAAAAGAAATTAAAATGGTAAGATGAAACTAGGGATGTAAGTGGCAAATAAACGACATCTGCCAGTCCCATCTAGTTAATTTTTGCTACCTCCCTAGTTCATTTTCCTCAAAAAATAAAAACTCTTTTGAACTATCATACCACTAGTGGACTTTAATCAGGATTAAACGGGACCCAGTTGACATCCCTAGTTGAAGGGAGTGTACGCTATATTTAAGTTGCCAAGGCATCTAAGCAGTTGAAATAATCTGAGAAAGCACTTAACAGTGTGGCCTCATATAAACTACAAAGACAGTCTTCTGATGAAGTTGAGAGGAAAAGTTAAGGACTCAAATGAAATAGGCATATGCATTTCTTTACGATAGTACAACAGGTACTGCTGACATATTGGCCAACTCAGGCATAGTGTAACAACAAACAAGCATTCGAATCAAGCAATACATCAAAGCAGACAACTGAACTATTTGTAATTTGGTAGGATTACAGGTTGAGGTCACAAGCCAAGAAAGCAGCCCACTCGCATTACATTTCACATGTACTAAAACACACTGGCTTACCATATGTTGTTGTGAAGCCTCGCTGCTGTTGCAATGTTCTTTGAAGATATCGTCAGCATTCCGTGGTTGCAAATCAAGTTGTTGTAGTTTATTCTGCACCCTCTATTTAGGTAAAATTAATTTTAATCGCATGCACTGGTCCGAATTGATCATCAATGGTTCATCTAAACTAATGAAAGAAGGGTGTGTGCACGACAATATATCTGCTTCCCTCTATTTTTATGCTTGTTCGAGGTGCCAGCCCCAAAAGAACAAATATTTTGCTTGATGGGGTTGGCAGCTCCATAATTAATAGAAGCATCAACTTAGTCATGCAACTTCGGAAGATCAAGAACACACAAAAAAGTAATGAACAGAGGCTCGAAGCAGTGATGTAATAGCTAGCATTAGAACATGTAGGGTAAAACAAACAAAAAGCAGCGGAACCACATGCTAGTTTGCTAATGTGTAATTAAGCGTAGAGAACATTAAGAAGTCTGATGGAACCAACAGGTGGCATCAGAACAAAACTATATCATATTAACTATATGTGCACTGGTATGTAATTTAGCACATGTAACATGTTCACTGCCAGAAGTATGGCCCTACAGGTGCAAGCAGAATAACGCATCTCATGAAAAACTGAATGATGCCCTGAAGAAATTTAAAGGTGCGGTGCTTATGCTAGGAAAGTGAACGTAGGCGCCGACCGTTGGATAATAGTACCTGATTCTCGGCGGCGTATGGGTATCGTTGTCATTCTTGATAGCTAAGGATCATCGATGGTGCTCGTGTTGCGGTTGAGTTTGGGCCAGTTGTCACCGTCGCTGAAGTGGCTCCGGTGCTACGGTTGCGGCGCCTGTCGACATACAAGAAAGCTCATCTGCGGTAAGTGAACATTTGCACGATAAAGAGAAAAACGAAGGAATACAAATCAAAATAACCTGATGAGGCTGCGGCGTCGGTAAAGCAGGGCCGGTGGAGTTGAATATGGCATCCATGGAGCGGGTCCGGTGCAGTGGACGAAGGCTTCGGCGGGCGCGTTGTACTGTGCTTTCGGTGAGACGGATCTGTTGCGGCGGACGAGGGCTTGTATGATGGGCCAGCAAAGGGGCGGACGAGGGAGTCAGTGAAGAGCCTACGTTGTGGTGGACGAGGGCGCAAGTTAAGCAGATCCGGTGCGGTGGACCATTATGGCGGTCAAGGAGATCTGGAGCGGTGGACAAGCGAGTCGCTGAAGCAGCTCCGGTGAAGTGGCGAGCTGGTAGTTGGGGGTTCCAAGGTGCGGAAGGTAGATCCGGCGGGGTGTGAGGTCCACCACTGCGGCGGAGGACTAGATTCGGCGGCTTGCCGTGGTTGGGGGGGTCGGGTAGGGGAAGGGGAGGGGCTCTGGGGAAGAATGTTGGGGGCAAAGAGGGGAAAACAATGGAGTTACAAAAGCAGCCCGTTTCCATTCATGTGGCAGGGGTAAAACAGGAATATCGCAGGCCTAAACTTTCGGGCGCGTGATATTTCGATGTGAGCGGGAAGTTTAAAAGCCTTTGGCGCCTGATACATCTCCAACGTATCTATAATTTTTGATTGTTCCATGCTATTATATTACCCCTTTTGGATGTTTATGGGCTTTATTTTACATATTTATACCATTTTTGGGACTAACCTACTAACCGGAGGCCCAGCCCATATTGCTGTTTTTTTGCCTATTTCAGTATTCCGAAGAAAAGGAATATCAAACGGAGTCCAAACGGAATGAAACCTTCGAGAGCGTTATTTTTAGAACAAATCTGATCCGGAGAGCTTGGAGTGCAAGTCAAGAAGCAGCTGAGGCTCCCACGAGATAGGAGCCCCCCTTAGGGTGTGCCCCCGTGTCTCGTGGGCCCCTCGGGCGGCCACCGATGTACTTCTTCCTCCTATATATACCTACAGACCCTGAAAACATCCAGGAGCACCAAGAAACACAATTTCCACCGCCGTAACCTTCTGTATCCGCGAGATCCCATCTTGGAGCCTTCGCCGACACTCTGCCGGAGGGGGAATCGACCATGGAGGGCTTCTACATCAACACCATAGCCCCTCCAATGAGTTGTGAGTAGTTTACCACAGACCTACGGGTCCATAGTTATTAGCTAGATGCCTTCTTATCTCTTTTTGGATCTCAGTACAATGTTCTCCCCCTCTCTTGTGGAGATCTACTCAATGTAATCTCTTTTTGTGGTGTGTTTGTCGAGATCCGATGAATTGTGGGTTTATGAACAAGTTTATCTATGAATAATATTTGAATCTTCTCTGAATTCTTTTATGTATGATTGAGTTATCTTTGCAAGTCTCTTCGAATTATCAGTTTGGTTTGGCCTACTAGATTGATCTTTCTTGCCATGGAAGAAGTGCTTAGCTTTGGGTTCAATCTTGTGGTGTTCTTACCCAGTGACAGAAAGGGTTGCAAGATACATATTGTATTGTTGCCATCGAGGATAACAAGATGGGGTTTATATCATATTGCATGTGTTTATCCCTCTACATCATGTCATCTTGCTTAAAGCGTTACTCTGTTCTTATGAACTTAATACTCTAGATGCAGACAGGAGTCGGTCGATGTGTGGAGTAATAGTAGTAGAAGCAGGCATGAGTCGGTCAACTTGTTATGGACGTGATGCCTATATACATGATCATGCCTAGATAATCTCATAACTATGCGCTTTTCTATCAATTGCTCGATAGTAATTTGTTCACCCACCGTAATACTTATGCTATCTCGAGAGAAGCCTCTAGTGAAACCTATGGCCCCCTGGTCTATCTCTTATCATATTTTCTTTCAATCTATCTTTATTTGCATCTTTACTTTTTGCATCTATATTACAAAATACCAAAAATATATTATTATCTCTCTATCAGATCTCACTTTCGTAAGTGGCCGTGAAGGGATTGACAACCCCTTTATTGCGTTGGTTGCGAGTTCTCAGTTTGTTTGTGTAGGTGAGTGGGACTTTTGAGGAGCCTCCTACTGGATTAATACCTTGGTTCTCAAAACTGAGGGAAATACTTATGCTACACTTGCTGCATCACCCTCTCCTCTTCGGGGAAAACCAACGCTAGCTCAAGACGTAGCAAGAAGGATTTCTGGCGCCGTTGTCGGGGAGGTCTTCACTCAAGACAAGAAATACCAAGTACCCATCACAAACCCATCTCCCTCACATTTACATTATTTGCCTCTCGTTTTCCTCTCCCCCACTTCACCCTTGCCGCTTTATTCGCCCTCTCTTTCCCAATCTTCTTCTCCTCTCTTTTGCTTTCCCTTTCGTGTGCTCATTTGGTTGGAGTATATGCTTGTTTATTGCTAAACAGAGAACCTAAGATCTATGGATCCTCATCCGCTTGCTAATCTCTTTAAGAGATCCAATTATGTTGAACCAATTTCTAGTGAGTTTTGTGCACTAGATTATCTTTATGAAGTTTTCCTTGAAATTCGTGAATCTGAAAATTATGATGAGGAAATTTATGAAGAGATTTATGATAACTACTTTAATAAAAAGCAAGATTGAAATGATTTTCCTATATATTCTCTTGATGTCAATTGTGCTAATAATATGCAAAACCCTAAGCTTGGGGATGCTAGTTTGGCTATGTCTACTACTTGTTTCAATGATCATGATTGGGGTGATTCTTCTTATAACCTTGAAAATTTATTTAAGCCCCATGATGAATATGAGATTGATAATAGTGTTTGCAATAATATTTAAAGTGGGTTTGGAAGAGTGTCAACTTTAGCTCCCACATATTTGGAGTATGTTCAATCTTATGATATTTTTGATAAAAGTGGGTTCGGAAAGGTCATGACTTTAGTTAATGTTAATCCCACTATCTTGGAAGAGTGTCAACTTTGCATGCATGTCGATCATGTTGAGAATATGTTATGTGATAGCTATTTTGTTGAATTTTCTTATGATCCTACATGTAATTATTCTGAGAGAGGAAAATATGGTAGTAAAAATTTACATGTCACTAAATTACCACTAGTACAGAACCGGCCTTTAGTGCCGGTTCGTGACAGGCTTTAGTGCCGGTTCGCCAACCGGCACTAAAGAGTTGGGACTAAAGGTCCCCTCCCTTTAGTACCGGTTCGTCACGAACCGGCGCTAAAGTGCCACCACGTGGCACGAGCCAGGCCCGTTTGCGTGTAGGGCTTTAGTACCGGTTGGTAACACCAACCGGTACTAAATGTTTGGGTGTTTTTTCTAAATTTTTATTTAATTTTGTGTTTTCAATTTAATTTAGTGATTGTTTTACATTATAATGAGTTGTTAAATCATTAGGTGAAAGTACCGCAAATTAGTTTTCGATTGGATGCATTTATTGGATATCTCTAGCTACTAGCTAGCTAGCTAATTAAGTGAGATCAAGTATATGCCATATCCATATTATACTTGATCAACCTATAATATATACGGATATGGCATATACTTGATCACTTAGGTAACGTAGGAAAAATATCATCAGCAGCACTAGCTTGAAGTAGAAACATTCACTTCTACCAGAAGCAAAAATATCATCGAGTTCAACATGCATGATTGTACCAGAAACATTCACTTAAAGAAGAAGAATTCAGATATAACACCACAAAAGCAAATCACTTAAGTTCAGAACGAAGAACACGGACATGAAAGGACAAGTACTAATTAAGAGCAGCATGAAGAACTAGCTAAATCACTCCTGCTAGCTACTCTCTCTCTGGTAAAATAGCATAGAACATGTATAGCTCTCCTGATTGATAATACCGGAGCATGCAGATGAACTTGTCTCCTAATCGTGGGTTGCGCTTCTCATTGCTGCCCCCTAGTACTTCTCTGCGATCATTAACAATTTTCCTCCAATCTTTCACTATTAAGCATTCATCGCTTCTAGAAATCCTGAATGCATTGATGTGCAATGCAGGATATCTTGGCCGTAAGCTAACAATTGACATATGACCTTTAGTCTCGATCCCCTGAGGCACAACTGTCATCAGGAGTCCCTGTTGAAGAACATCGTATAGTACTTAATTAATATACTTAGCAATGAAAGTTTAGCAAAAAAATTATGTATGCAAAATATGCACTGAGGACAAATAGTAAATATCTTACCATCATTCCTAAATAGATGTGACCGTAGTTCAATACCATCACTATTGGTCGCACATTTTGAGTACTAACATTTCTAAGTGCAGGAAGAAAATTTGTCTTGACAGTATGAAGATCCTCAAGCCATGAAACATAATGACTTATCGCCTCGCAGTTTAGTTCAGCTCCGGGACAGTAGTAGGTCCTGTCTACCAAGCGCCGGACATGTTTGGTTGAATGGAGATAAGCTATCAATAGAAATTAGTTGTCAGTTATTTTTGAATAAGCAATATCAAAGACAAAAATATAGTTGAGAAGAACTCACATAATGGTAGAACTGGAGGCGTCTGCACATCGACCCATATGTCTCTATTACCTTCAATATCATCTTCCGGACGAATATCAAAGGTGATAACCATACCAGGCTCAAATGCATAAGCCTTGCATAGTGCTTGCCAAGTTTTGCATTCAAAATAGGTGTACGTGTGTGCATTGTATACTTTGACGTTGAAAGTATAACCATCATGCTCAGTTTTCAGGTAAGCTCTCTTTACCTCCATAGTTTCCATATGTTTGAAACCTATCTTATCCAAGACAAAAATTCTTGCATGGCAGGGGATGCGCTAATAGAATAGTGAAAATTAAAAATTATAAGTCAGGCAAAATGAAGCATATATAAGTCATGCTTAATTACGAAAACAGACTTGTCGTTGTGACTTACTGTATCGAATTCGAAGGTCTCATCCAGCTTGATGCTGAAACGCCTACCATCAACAAGGAAATTTCTGTCGCACTGGCCGCGCTGATCTTCACAGAATCCGCACATAATGTAATTTTTTCCGTCGTCAGACGACATTTCCTATGTTCATATTAGGCCAAACATTAAACACTTACTAATTCAATTAATTCAACTACTTCTAGTAATTGAACTAGGAATTTACTAAAAATAAACTAGTTATATTAATTCAATTAGTTCAACTAAGTATTTACTAAAAATAAACTAGTTCTATATATTAATTCAACTAGTTCAACTAAACATTTACTAAAAATAAACTAGTTATATTAATTCAACTAGTTCAAACTAAGCGTTTACTAAAAATAAACTAGTTCTATATATTAATTCAACTAGTTTAACTAAGCATTTACTAAAAATAATCTAGTTATATTAATTCAACTAGTTCAACTAACCATTTACTAAAAATAAACTAGTTCTATATATTAATTAATTCAACTAGTTCTAAGCATTTACTAAAAATAAACTAGTTCGATCTATATATTAATTCAACTAGTTCAACTAAATATTAACATATATATTTCTAATTCATCTAACATAACATTTCTAACATTCTAAAAAAATAAATTAACTAGATAGTTCTAATTCATCTAATTAAACATTAGAAAACACAGAAAATAAGTAAAAAAATATGTGTATGTGTGTGTGTGTAGTGTGTATATATGTGTGCACGTGTAGTGTGTGTGTGTGTGTCTGTGTGTATGTGTGTGTGTGTATGTGTGTATGTGTGTGTGTATGTGTGTATATATGTGTGTATGCGTGTGTGTGTGTGTATGTGTGTATGTTTGTATGCGTGTGTGTGTGTATGGAGCGGGCCGGGCGCGTACGGGCGGCAGGGGCGGCGACGACGGGCGGCGGGGGCCGGGGGCGGCGACAAGACAGGCGGC
>NC_041391.1:205748688-205749586 GCF_002162155.2 Triticum dicoccoides | reverse complement strand
GGGGGCGCGCGGCGGCGACGACGACGGGCGGCGGGGGTGGCGAGGGCGACGGCAGGCGGCGAGGCGGCGTCGTCGTACGTCGTCGGAGATCGAGACTCTCTCGCGCGCGAGAAGTGGAACGAGAAGTGGCGACGATAACTGATTTTTCGTAAGTGCCATATATATAGGATGGGCCTTTAGTATCGGTTGGAGCCACCAACTGGTACTAAAGGCCAGCCACGAACCGGTACTAAAGGCCAATTTTGGCCAGCCCAAGCGGCGGGAAACGAGGGCCTTTAGTACTGGTTGGTGGCTCCAACCGGTACTAATGTGTTGCCCTTTAGTACCGGTTGGAGCCACCAACCGGTACTAATGGCCGTGTGCTGCCACCCGCGGTGCGCTATGTTTAATCCCACCTCGCCGAGCGAAAGGCAGCCGCACTGGTTTATAAACCCAGCCGCGGCTGCCCTTTCAAACTCCTCTATATAGCAGGCTTCTGGGCCTAACTAGGGCGCGCTGCCCTGTGAGCCTGCTGGCCCTTCTGGGCCTGCATTTGCACACCCTAGGTCTGGCAGGCCCACCAGGCAGCGCCCCAACATTTTTTTATAAATTTTTTTTCTTTTCTGCATTATTTATTTTCTTCTATTTATTTTTGAGTAATTTTTTATATAGTTATTTCTTTTCAGCTTTATTTTTTCTTTTATTTATTTCTAAATAGTATTTATTTTCTTCTATTTATTTTTGAGTAATTTTTTATATAGTTTTTTCTTTTCTGCTTTATTTTTTTCTTCTATTTATTTCTGAGTAGTTTTTTTGCTTATTTAGTTTCTTTGTGAATATTTTTGTTTTATATAACTTTTTTTCTTTTTCTGCATTATTTATTTTCTTCTATTTATTTTTGAGTAATTTTTTATATAGT
>NC_041391.1:205738946-205746467 GCF_002162155.2 Triticum dicoccoides | reverse complement strand
CTTCTTCTTCTTCTTCTTCCTCTTCCTCTTCTTCTTCTTCCTCTTCTTCCTCTTCTTCCTCCTCTTCTTCTTCTTCCTGGGCTTCCTCCTCTTCTTCCTCTTCCTTGCTTGTGATAGTTCGAAAAATAACATATTTAAATTGTGCATCTGAACGCAGAAAAAATACATTGATCAGTACCGCCTTTCAGCCAAAACGCGGTACTTCTACACAGAAGTACATATAAAAAATACATTGATCATCAACGATCTTTTTGTATAGAATCTAAATCGTCAATAGGAATCTACCACCGATTCAAGAACCGGCGAAGACTCCTATTGCAGCCACAGATCCTACACATAGAGTTCAATGAAGACCAAATGTTCGGGATAGTTTGAGAAGTAACATACTTAAGGTGGTCAAATTCTTGTTAGGGGAGCGAGGTGGGACTAAAAATAGCTCCTGCCACAACCTCTTTAGTACCGGTTCGTGCCACGAACCGGTACTAAATGTGCTGGCCGGGCACCAGCATCTTTACTACCGGTTCGTGGCACGAACCGGTACTAAAGATTCCCAATGAACCGGTACTAAATGTCACCTCCCGCCAAGTCATTTGAACCGGCACTAATGGGCGCATTAGTGCCGGCTCATATGCGAACCGGTACTAATGTTTCTCACATTATGTCCTTTTTCTACTAGTGTACCTATATTCATGTTGAGATTGCTATCATTTCTTTGTTCTTCCTTGCATATGCTAGTTTTTGCTTGCCTTGATAATTTGTTTGTTTACAAGATGCCTATGCATAGGAAGTATGCTAGACTTAAGTGTGTTTGTCACATGTTTTATAATGCTCTTTTTGTGCTTCAATTCTTGTCTTTCATTTGAGCATCATTGAAACCTCAATGCCTAGCTAAAAAGGCTTTAAAGAAAAGTGCTTGTTGGGAGACAATCCAATATTTTTCCTTGCTGTTATTCAATAAATATTGCATCTACTCTCTGTTTAGATGTGTTTTTAGCTTTTAATTAGTGTTTGTGCCAAGTAGAACCTATAGGATAACCTATGATGATAGTTGATTTGATTCTGCTGAAAAACAGAAACTTTGCACGCACAAATATAATTTTGTTAAATCACAGGAACGTGATTTTGCGTTGATTCTTTTTTCTGTTCAATAGACAAATTGTCCAGGACGTCCTATTTTGGTAGAATTTTTAGAGTTCCATAAGTTTGTGTTAGTTACAGATTGCTACGGACTGTTCTGTTTTTGACAGATTCTGTTTTTCGTGTGTTGTTTGCTTATTTCAATGCATCTATGGCTAGTAAATTAGTTTATAAACCATAAAGAAGTTGGAATACAGTAGGTTTAACACAATAATAAATAAAGAATGAGTTCATTGCAGTACCTTATGTGGTGGTTTAGTTTTCTTTCACTAACGGAGCTTATAAGATTTCCTGTTGAGTTTTGTGTTGTGAAGTTTTCAAGTTTTGGGTAAAGCTTTTATGGATTATGAAATAAAGGGTGGCAAGAGCCTAAGCTTGGGGATGCCCATTGCACCCCAAGATATTCAAGAATATCCAAAAGCCTAAGCTTGGGGATGCCCCGGGAAGGCATCCCCTCTTTTGTCTTCGTTCATTGGGAACTTTATTGGAGCTATATTTTTATTCGCCACATGATATGTGTTTTGCTTGGAGCGTCGTGTATTATATTAGTATTTGCCTTTTAGTTTACCACAATCATCATGCTGTACACACCTTTTGGGAGAAGCCTATTTTATTTGAATTTGCTAGAATACTCTATGTGCTTCACTTATATCTTTTGAGCTTGATAGTTTTTTCTCTAGTGCTTCATTTATATCTTTTAGAGCACGGCGGTGTCTTAATTTTGAAGAAATTGCTAGTCTCTCATGCTTCACTTATATTATTTCGAGAGTCTTTTTGAACAGCATGGTATTTGCTATTATCATAAAGTTGGTCCTAGAATGATGAGCATCCAAGTTGGGTATATTAAAAACTATCATAGGAAGTGAATTGGATGCTATGATCAATTTGATACTTGATAATTGTTTTGAGATATGGAGGTAGTGATATTAAAGTCATGCTAGTTTGGTGATTATGAATTCAAAGAATACAAATCAAAATAACCTGATGAGGCTGCGGCGTCGGTAAAGTAGGGCCGGTGGAGTTGAATATGGCATCCGTGGAGCGGGTCCGGTGCAGTGGATGAAGGCTTCGGCGGGCGCGTTGTACTGTGCTTTCGGTGAGACGGATCTGTTGCGGCGGACGAGGGCTTGTATGATGGGCCAGCAAAGGGGCGGACGAGGGAGTCAGTGAAGAGCCTACGTTGTGGTGGACGAGGGCGCAAGTTAAGCAGATCCGGTGCGGTGGACCATTATGGCGGTCAAGGAGATCTGGAGCGGTGGACAAGCGAGTCGCTGAAGCAGCTCCGGTGAAGTGGCGAGTTGGCAGTTGGGGGTTCCAAGGTGCGGAAGGTAGATCCGGCAGGGTGTGAGGTCCACCACTGCGGCGGAGGACTAGATTCGGCGGCTTGCCGTGGTTGGGGGGGTCGGGTAGGGGAAGGGGAGGGGCTCTGGGGAAGAATGGTGGGGGCAAAGAGGGGAAAACAATGGAGTTACAAAAGCAGCCCGTTTCCATTCATGTGGCAGGGGTAAAACAGGAATATCGTAGGCCTAAACTTTCGGGCGCGTGATATTTCGATGTGAGCGGGAAGTTTAAAAGCCTTTGGCGCCTGATACATCTCCAACGTATCTATAATTTTTGATTGTTCCATGCTATTATATTACCCCTTTTGGATGTTTATGGGCTTTATTTTACATATTTATATCATTTTTGGGACTAACCTACTAACCGGAGGCCCAGCCCATATTGCTGTTTTTTTGCCTATTTCAGTATTCCGAAGAAAAGGAATATCAAACGGAGTCCAAACGGAATGAAACCTTCGAGAGCGTTATTTTTGGAACAAATCTGATCCGGAGAGCTTGGAGTGCAAGTCAAGAAGCAGCTGAGGCTCCCACGAGATAGGAGCCCCCCTTAGGGCGTGCCCCCGTGTCTCGTGGGCCCCTCGGGCAGCCACCGATGTACTTCTTCCTCCTATATATACCTACAGACCCCGAAAACATCCAAGAGCACCACGAAACACAATTTCCACCGCCGTAACCTTCTATATCCGCGAGATCCCATCTTGGAGCCTTCGCCGACACTCTGCCGGAGGGGGAATCGACCATGGAGGGCTTCTACATCAACACCATAGCCCCTTCAATGAGTTGTGAGTAGTTTACCACAGACCTACGGGTCCATAGTTATTAGCTAGATGCCTTCTTATCTCTTTTTGGCTCTCAATACAATGTTCTCCCCCTCTCTTGTGGAGATCTATTCAATGTAATCTCTTTTTGTGGCGTGTTTGTCGAGATCCGATGAATTGTGGGTTTATGAACAAGTTTATCTATGAATAATATTTGAATCTTCTCTGAATTCTTTTATGTATGATTGAGTTATCTTTGCAAGTCTCTTCGAATTATCAGTTTGGTTTGGCCTACTAGATTGATCTTTCTTGCCATGGAGGAAGTGCTTAGCTTTGGGTTCAATCTTGTGGTGTTCTTACCCAGTGACAGAAAGGGTTGCAAGATACATATTGTATTGTTGCCATCGAGGATAACAAGATGGGGTTTATATCATATTGCATGTGTTTATCCCTCTACATCATGTCATCTTGCTTAAAGCGTTACTCTGTTCTTATGAACTTAATACTCTAGATGCAGACAGGAGTCGGTCGATGTGTGGAGTAATAGTAGTAGAAGCAGGCAGGAGTCGGTCAACTTGTTATGGACGTGATGCCTATATACATGATCATGCCTAGATAATCTCATAACTATGCGCTTTTCTATCAATTGCTCGATAGTAATTTGTTCACCCACCGTAATACTTATGCTATCTCGAGAGAAGCCTCTAGTGAAACCTATGGCCCCCTGGTCTATCTCTTATCATATTTTCTTTCAATCTATCTTTATTTGCATCTTTACTTTTTGCATCTATATTACAAAATACCAAAAATATATTATTATCTCTCTATCAGATCTCACTTTCGTAAGTGGCCGTGAAGGGATTGACAACCCCTTTATTGCGTTGGTTGCGAGTTCTCAGTTTGTTTGTGTAGGTGCGTGGGACTTTTGAGGAGCCTCCTACTGGATTAATACCTTGGTTCTCAAAACTGAGGGAAATACTTATGCTACACTTGCTGCATCACCCTCTCCTCTTCGGGGAAAACCAACGCTAGCTCAAGACGTAGCAAGAAGGATTTCTGGCGCCGTTGTCGGGGAGGTCTTCACTCAAGACAAGACATACCAAGTACCCATCACAAACCCATCTCCCTCACATTTGCATTATTTGCCTCTCGTTTTCCTCTCCCCCACTTCACCCTTGCCGCTTTATTCGCCCTCTCTTTCCCAATCTTCTTCTCCTCTCTTTTGCTTTCCCTTTCGTGTGCTCATTTGGTTGGAGTATATGCTTGTTTATTGCTAAACAGAGAACCTAAGATCTATGGATCCTCATCCGCTTGCTAATCTCTTTAAGAGATCCAATTATGTTGAACCAATTTCTAGTGAGTTTTGTGCACTAGATTATCTTTATGAAGTTTTCCTTGAAATTCGTGAATCTAAAAATTATGATGAAGAAATTTATGAAGAGATTTACGATAACTACTTTAATAAAAAGCAAGATTGAAATGATTTTCCTATATATTCTCTTGATGTCAATTGTGCTAATAATATGCAAAACCCTAAGCTTGGGGATGCTAGTTTGGCTATGTCTACTACTTGTTTCAACGATCATGATTGGGGTGATTCTTCTTATAACCTTGAAAATTTATTTAAGCCCCATGATGAATATGAGATTGATAATAGTGTTTGCAATAATATTTAAAGTGGGTTTGGAAGAGTGTCAACTTTAGATCCCACATATTTGGAGTATGTTCAATCTTATGATATTTTTGATAAAAGTGGGTTCGGAAAGGTCATGACTTTAGTTAATGTTAATCCCACTATCTTGGAAGAGTGTCAACTTTGCATGCATGTGGATCATGTTGAGAATATGTTATGTGATAGCTATTTTGTTGAATTTTCTTATGATCCTACATGTAATTATTCTGAGAGAGGAAAATATGGTAGTAAAAATTTTCATGTCACTAAATTACCACTAGTACAGAACCGGCCTTTAGTGCCGGTTCGTGACAGGCTTTAGTGCCGGTTCGCCAACCGGCACTAAAGAGTTGGGACTAAAGGTCCCCTCCCTTTAGTACCGGTTCGTCACGAACCGGCGCTAAAGTGCCACCACGTGGCACGAGCCAGGCCCGTTTGCGTGTAGGGCTTTAGTACCGGTTGGTAACACCAACCGGTACTAAATGTTTGGGTGTTTTTTCTAAATTTTTCTTTAATTTTGTGTTTTCAATTTAATTTAGTAATTGTTTTACATTATAATGAGTTGTTAAATCATTAGGTGAAAGTACCGCGGATTAGTTTTCGATTGGATGCATTTATTGGATATCTCTAGCTACTAGCTAGCTAGCTAATTAAGTGAGATCAAGTATATGCCATATCCATATTATACTTGATCAACCTATATTATATACGGATATGGCATATACTTGATCACTTAGGTAACGTAGGAAAAATATCATCACCAACACTAGCTTGAAGAAGAAACATTCACTTGTACCAGAAGCAAAAATATCATCGAGTTCAACATGCATGATTGTACCAGAAACATTCACTTAAAGAAGAAGCATTCATATATAACACCACAAAAGCAAATCACTTAAGTTCAGAATGAAGAACACGGACATGAAAGGACAAGTACAAATTAAGAGCAGCATGAAGAACTAGCTAAATCACTCCTGCTAGCTACTCTCTCTCTGGTAAAATAGCATAGAACATGTATAGCTCTCCTGATTGATCATACTGGAGCATGCAGATGAACCTATCTCCTAATCGTGGGCTGCGCTTCTCATTGCTGCCCCCTAGTACTTCTCTGCGATCATTAACAATTTTCCTCCAATCTTTCACTATTAAGCATTCATCGCTTCTAGAAATCCTGAATGCATTCATGTGCAATGTAGGATATCTTGGCCGTAAGCTAACAATTGACATCTGACCTTTAGTCTCGATCCCCTGAGGCACAACTGTCATCAGGAGTCCCTGTTGAAGAACATCGTATAGTACTTAATTAATATACTTAGCAATGAAAGTTTAGCAAAAAAATTATGTATGCAAAATATGCACTGAGGACAAATAGTAAATATCTTACCATCATTCCTAAATAGATGTGACCGTAGTTCAATACCATCACTATTGGCCGCACATTTTGAGTACTAACATTTCTAAGTGCAGGAAGAAAATTTGTCTTGACAGTATGAAGATCCTCAAGCCATGAAACATAATGACTTATCGCCTCGCAGTTTAGTTCAGCTCCGGGACAGTAGTAGGTCCTGTCTACCAAGCGTCGGACATGTTTGGTTGAATGGAGATAAGCTATCAATAGAAATTAGTTGTCAGTTATTTTTGAATAAGCAATATCAAAGACAAAAATATAGTTGAGAAGAACTCACATAATGGTAGAACTGGAGGCGTCTGCACATCGACCCATATGTCTCTATTACCTTCAATATCATCTTCCGGACGAATATCAAAGGTTATAACCATACCAGGCTCAAATGCATAAGCCTTGCATAGTGCTTGCCAAGTTTTGCATTCAAAATAGGTGTACGTGTGTGCATTGTATACTTTGACGTTGAAAGTATAACCATCATGCTCAGTTTTCAGGTAAGCTCTCTTTACCTCCATAGTTTCCATATGTTTGAAATCTATCTCATCCAAGACAAAAATTCTTGCATGGCAGGGGATGCGCTAATAGAATAGTGAAAATTAAAAATTATAAGTCAGGCAAAATGAAGCATATAGAAGTCATGCTTAATTACGAAAACAGACTTGTCGTTGTGACTTACTGTATCGAATTCGAAGGTCTCATCCAGCTTGATGCTGAATCGCCTACCATCAACAAGGAAATTTCTGTCGCACTGGCCGCGCTGATCTTCACAGAATCCGCACATAATGTAATTTTTTCCGTCGTCAGACGACATTTCCTATGTTCATATTAGGCCAAACATTAAACACTTACTAATTCAATTAATTCAACTACTTCTATTAATTGAACTAAGAATTTACTAAAAATAAACTAGTTATATTAATTCAATTAGTTCAACTAAGTATTTACTAAAAATAAACTAGTTCTATATATTAATTCAACTAGTTCAACTAAACATTTACTAAAAATAAACTAGTTATATTAATTCAACTAGTTCAAACTAAGCATTTACTAAAAATAAACTAGTTCTATATATTAATTCAACTAGTTTAACTAAGCATTTACTAAAAATAATCTAGTTATATTAATTCAACTAGTTCAACTAACCATTTACTAAAAATAAACTAGTTCTATATATTAATTAATTCAACTAGTTCTAAGCATTTACTAAAA
>NC_041391.1:205736960-205738152 GCF_002162155.2 Triticum dicoccoides | reverse complement strand
GACGACGACGGGCAGCGGGGGTGGCAAGGGCGACGGCAGGCTGCGAGGCGGCGTCGTCGTACGTCGTCGGAGATCGAGACTCTCTCGCGCGCGAGAAGTGGAACGAGAAGTGGCGACGATAACTTATTATTCGTAAGTGCCATATATATAGGATGTGCCTTTAGTACCGGTTGGAGCCACGAACCGGTACTAAAGACCAATTTTGGTCAGCCCAAGCGGCGGGAAATGAGGGCCTTTAGTACCGGTTGGTGGCTCCAACCGGTACTAATGTGTTGCCCTTTAGTACCGGTTGGAGCCACCAACCGGTACTAATGGCCGTGTGCTGCCACCCGCGGTGCGCTATGTTTAATCCCACCTCGCCGAGCGAAAGGCAGCCGCACTGGTTTATAAACCCAGCCGCGGTTGCCCTTTCAAACTCCTCTATATAGCAGGCTTCTAGGCCTAACTAGGGCGCGCTGCCCTGTGAGCCTGCTGGCCCTTCTGGGCCTGCATTTGCACACCCTAGATCTGGCAGGCCCACCGGGCAGCGCCCCAACATTTTTTATAATTTTTTTCTTTTCTGCATTATTTATTTTCTTCTATTTATTTTTGAGTAATTTTTTAAATAGTTATTTCTTTTCAGCTTTATTTTTTCTTCTATTTATTTCTGAATAGTATTTATTTTCTTCTATTTATTTTTGAGTAATTTTTTATATAGTTTTTTCTTTTCTGCTTTATTTTTTTCTTCTATTTATTTCTGAGTAGTTGTTTTGCTTATTTAGTTTCTTTGTGAATATTTTTGTTTTATATAACTTTTTTTCTTTTCTGCATTATTTATTTTCTTCTATTTATTTTTGAGTAATTTTTTATATAGTTTTTTCTTTTCTGCTATATTTTCTTCTTCTATTTATTTTTGAGTAGTTTTTTTTCCGTATTTAGTTTCTCTGTGAATATTTTTGCTTTATATAATGTTTTTTTCTTTTCTGCATTATTTATTTTCTTCTATTTATTTTTGAGTAATTTGTTTATATAGTTATTTTCTTCAGCTTCTTCTCCTTCTTCTTCTTCCTCTCCTTCTTCTTCCTCTCCTTCTTCTTCCTCCTCCTTCTCCTTCTTCTTCTTCTTCTTCTTCTTCTTCTCCTTCTTCTTCTCCGTCTTCTTCCTCTTATTCTTCTTCCTCCTCCTCCTCCTCTTCTTCTTCTTCTTCTTCTTC
>NC_041391.1:205722929-205734551 GCF_002162155.2 Triticum dicoccoides | reverse complement strand
TTCTTCTTCTTATTCTTCTTCCTCTTCCTCTTCTTCTTCTTCCTCTTCTTCCTCTTGTTCTTCTTCTTCCTCCTCTTCTTCTTCTTCCTGGGCTTCCTCCTCTTCTTCCTCTTCCTTGCTTGTGATAGTTTGAAAAATAACATATTTAAATTGTGCATCTGAACGCAGAAAAAATACATTGATCAGTACCGCCTTTCAGCCAAAACGCGGTACTTCTACACAGAAGTACATATAAAAAATACATTGATCATCAACGATCTTTTTGTATAGAATCTAAATCGTCAATAGGAATCTACCACCGATTCAAGTACCGGCGAAGACTCCTATTGCAGCCACAGATCCTACACATAGAGTTCAATGAAGACCAACTGTTCGGGATAGTTTGAGAAGTAACATACTTAAGGTGGTCAAATTCTTGTTAGGGGAGCGAGGTGGGACTAAAAATAGCTCCTGCCACAACCTCTTTAGTACCGGTTCGTGCCACGAACCGGTACTAAATGTGCTGGCCGGGCACCAGCATCTTTACTACCGGTTCGTGGCACGAACCGGTACTAAAGATTCCCAACGAACCGGTACTAAAGGTCACCTCCTGCCAAGTCATTTGCACCGGCACTAATGGGCGCATTAGTGCCGGCTCATATGCGAACCGGTACTAATGTTTCTCACATTAGGTCCTTTTTCTACTAGTGTACCTATATTCATGTTGAGATTGCTATCATTTCTTTGTTCTTCCTTGCATATGCTAGTTTTTGCTTGCCTTGATAATTTGTTTGTTTACAAGATGCCTATGCATAGGAAGTATGCTAGACTTAAGTGTGTTTGTCAAATGTTTTATGATGCTCTTTTTGTGCTTCAATTCTTGTCTTTCATTTGAGCATCATTGAAACCTCAATGCCTAGCTAAAAAGGCTTTAAAGAAAAGCGCTTGTTGGGAGACAATCCAATATTTTTCCTTGCTGTTATTCAATAAATATTGCATCTACTCTCTGTTTAGATGTGTTTTTAGCTTTTAATTAGTGTTTGTGCCAAGTAGAACCTATAGGATAACCTACGATGATAGTTGATTTGATTCTGCTGAAAAACAGAAACTTTGCACGCACAAATATAATTTTGTTAAATCACAGGAACGTGATTTTACGTTGATTCTTTTTGCTGATGTTCAATAGACAAATTGTCCAGGATGTCCTATTTTTGTAGAATTTTTAGAGTTCCATAAGTTTGCGTTAGTTACAGATTGCTACGGACTGTTCTGTTTTTGACAGATTCTGTTTTTCGTGTGTTGTTTGCTTATTTCAATGCATCTATGGCTAGTAAATTAGTTTATAAACCATAAAGAAGTTGGAATACAGTAGGTTTAACACAACAATAATACAGTAGGTTTATAAACCATAAGGTATATCACGCATGTTCAAAAGTACCGTTATCTCATAGTACAAACTGTGAAACAAATTGATCAACCATGAGTGCACAATATCTCAATTATGCTAAAGTCCCTCAAATATAGACACCTCACTCTTTATCTGAAGTCACCCCCCCACCACACACACACACACATAGAGAGAAGTCGTTCTCTCCCCCAAACACCAACACACGAGCACACTAACACCCCTCTCTCTTGTAAATTCTGGACCCCAACATAGGTCTCTATCACTTTGTCTCTCGGGCATGCACACATCTCTTCCCTCACTCTCTAGGTCTCCCGCTATCTCTCTTACCAAAGCACACGCACTATGTAGAGTGTATATTTCCCATACACACAAAATGTCGCCCCAAACGTCTATCTCCCTAGTTATGTGGTTCTCGCGCACTCACCTCACACACCACCCCCACTGCAAACAAGCACACTTTGTCTCCTTGTGCACCACTCTCCTCTTTCTATCTCTCCCACATGCGGACCCGCCCCAGCTCCTTCCCTGTATATATATATATATGTCGTGACTCTTTGCATAGCTCCCTAATTATAATCATTCTCGATTTCGCACATTGTTCTCTACACCTTCTATTCTAGATCTCTCATGAAGTCCCTATCACACACACGATGACTCGCTTCCCTTGCGTCTCCGTTCATAGGCCAATTTCGAACAACATCAACATTGTCTCCCTATCTATACACCATTGATGGACACAAACAACCCCTCTTGCCCCCTCTCTTCCTCTCTATCTCTCTCTGTCGCTAGCTCTCTCTTTCTCTCGCTCTCACACCCCTCTCGCACACACACGCTCGATGTCTCTTCCAAATAGTCTGCTCCCCCCACCCGCACCCGTGCTACCCCGCTACTACACATGTCAGACCATCCCCGCTTCCCTTATACTAGGTTTACATCATCACTGGTCTCTCTACTCCACATACACTCTATCCCTCTCACACACAAACGCGTGCACAAACACACACAGACACGCACAAACACCCATTTATCTGGATCCTCATCTCTCCCCATGTCCGCATGTGTATCTCACACACTTACTATCTAATTATGTATATGTGTCTCCACGTTACACAACAAAAAGCCCCATGTACATGTCTCTCTCTATCCTCCACACACATAGGCACAAAGAATCTGTTATCATTGCCTCAGTCTCTAACATATCACACATGCACACTGTCTCTCTCTCTCTCGCAAACACGCTCAACAAGGGTTTCCCCGTGAATAACTTACCGTCTATTCATCAACAGTCGTGGCAGTACGGCGAACACGATACGTGAATAATAATAAATCTACACGTGCTTAGACCACCTATTATGACTACTAGGACTAGAGCAAGCCAAAAAGTGCACCGCCGTCACCCCCTCGTCGGCGACGGGAAAATCTTTGTTTTACACAGTCGAGAAGTCATTGTGCTAAGGCCCCACATGGCGAGGCGTTGAATAGAATGTAGATGCTAGTTTACGGAAGCAAGTATCGATAATATGTTTGTATCTCCATAATTATATTTCTTCTCTTATAAAAAACCGAGTTGGTGATGATGGTACGTGTGCCATCTTGCAATATAGACCGTCCGATCTATATCTGACGGATGGAAATTAAACTAGAAGATACCCGCACCCCTCACCACATTTGCAGACAAGGCCTTCCCTCGTTCATCCTTATCTCCAACAAACCTCATTGTTGAGCAATTAAGAAAGGAAGCCTCTGGAACAAACTGGCCTGGTGGCCGCCGCCGGCATCGTCAATCCCCATGCCGCCGCCCAGTCCGACCACCAATCACCACCACACCCCACTCCTCTTCACCTTATCTCATATTTCTCGAGATATCATTAGTTTTTACACATGGGATTACTCCCACAAGGGTCAATCACAATAAGTGTTTTATAAAAAAATGCATCTTGATGTTCCGTGCAATGCACGGATCTTGCTAGTACTCCTAAACAAGACTAAGTTGGTGATGCTGGTGTATCTGCCATCCGTCGTTCCTGACCATTAGATCTACATGTAACGATTGTGAGGTAAGTTGTTGCCTTTTCTCACCAACATCCCACTTGTCTACCAATTTGCAGAAAAACCCATAATTAGTATCTTAAAACCAACCACATCCCTCCGTGAACTCACCAAAATAGCCCAAGGAATATATTCTAATTGAAACATAATATATCTCTAGTGACATATGTATATCAAAATTAGAGTGTTTTGTACCAAGTTTGTGAATAAGTATTATTCTAATTATGATTCATTTGCAACGGACATGAACATTGCAAGTATTTCCAACCATGCATTTTTTCCTAGTATTCCATAGTTTCGAGTTTTCCATCAAGATATTAGTCACTCATGGTTGATATTTACTTTCAATCATGTACACATATGCGTTATGTAAGTAGCCTTGCTTATTGGCTTCCAAAGCTTAACTGGCACTCCTACTTACAATATGTAGAGTATTTAACAAAAAACTACCACTTTCAACCAGCCCTAGGAAGAATCTATTGTACAAAAATAGCAAAAACATACCCAACATTTCTTAATCCACGCCAAAAACTACTACCTAGTACTCCTACCAATTAGGTTCGTTTAAACCCATTTATGACAGGGTTGGCCCACACGTCCGTGCTGACAAGGCAGCTTAAACCAACACATTTTGTTTGACCGTTGACATGAGGGACCCACATCTGACCTTCTATCCTGTTATTCCCTCTCAAATCATTATTTTTCCTGAACATTACTTCATACAGTACTGATGCGTGTTCGTCGGTGGCGCCGGTGATGAGCGAGTTGGTCGCCGCTCCGCTGGACGGGGCGGACGCCGCGCTGGCCTCCGCACGGGTTGGCAGGCTAGCCCGAGCGTGACTCACGAGCGAGCGAGCCGCCGTGCTGGCCTTCGCTCGAGCCAGATGGCTGGCCTTAGCACGGCACGCGCAAGCAAGCCGCCGCGCTGCCATGCCAATCTAGCCAGCAAACCTTGCAGGCAAGCAGCTGGACAGAGCTATCTTGGCTAGCTAGCGGCCGCGAGCGCCGGACGGAGCTGGCATGCGGGCTACCGCAACATGGGCTCCGCACAGCTGACGGTTTTGACCTCGCCTTCTGCCGGCGGGGGTAGCTGCGTCCCATGGCCGAGGATGACTAGGTGGACGGGCCGGAGGTAGGAGGTCACTCGAGGATTTTTGTTGGTAAGAGCATGTACAACGGTTGATAAGGTAGTCTTATCTTAAGTTTGCCAAGTATGCAAGTGGTAGTAGTTTCTTGGCATTTTAGTGGTTTCTTGCATTATTAGGGGTTTCTTGTATGGAACAATGTACGTACTACTAGCGACAAAAGGTGATTCTAGGTTGCGCTGTACTCCAACGAGTACTACTAGTGGTCGCGGGAGTGTATACCTCGTTTTGTGGGTTCGATCCCGGCCGAACGCACGGCGGCCTTTTTTTTAAATAGTACTACTACACTTCGCTGCGAGCCAATATTTTACACGGGTAGTTTGAGTTTTGAAGTCAAATGGACGTGCGGCCCCACAATCTGGGTGCACTGGTTAGCCTAGCCACGTGAACGGCTTTTCCTTCCCAGCATCCCGTGGCTCGCGTGCTCGCCCTAGCCGCACCTTGGTTGCAGCTTCCTCATCAGCTAGTAGCATATTTAAACTAGCGCCTCCCAATTAAGCCCGAGGAGCCGGAAAAGCCTGGTGGGGCATTGGGAACTATTCAATATGGCTTTGTACGTAAAGTGCTCTACTACTACTCTGTAGCTTGTGGCGTTGCACGCATGGACTTCACTCCATTATCGGCTCTACTATAAAAGAAATTCCTATTGACGTGTTTTTTTTTGAAACGGAGGCAAAAGCTTTGCTTCATCTCATTCATAAAGAAGGAACTACTAACAAAGTTCGATGAGATGCATTACACCTCCACAAATGGAAGCGAAAAGCCTAGTCTCGTTGTATCAAATAACTCAAATTTTCTGCCCCCACAGTAATCGTCACTGATAAACAGGCTGCTAGTGTGTGCATGAGAGGAGCGGCTGAGTAGGCCAGCTACGTGAGAGGAGTGGCTGAATAGAGCACCGAGAGTACCTACTAGGCCACTACGCATGTGTACTTTCCCTGCATTGATAGTACAGCGATGGTTCTAGAGAACAGTAGTACCCTCCACTTCCAACTGTAGCTCCTTGGCCCTGAGATTCAAGAGTTCAAAACTGGTGCACTATACTAGAACTAGACAAGAAGTACAGTACATCGCACTACTAGTTGAGAAAAGTAGTACTAGTACTGCTATAGTACGAGTACGTACTCCTCCATCACATAATGTAAGACATTTTTTGACACTAGTTGGTGTGTACAAAAAATGGCAAAAACATACCCAAAATTTCTTAATCCACGCCAAAAACTAATACCTAGTGCCAAAAATTTCTTACTAGTGCTATTATTTACAGTATAATGCAATCCCATAATGTTCCATAATGCTAGTACTAGTAGTAGTAAATAATAGCCTCGCCCCTTCGCTGAGGAACGATCTACATTTGGAAGGGACGAGGCCCTGCGGTTACTACGCTCTTATCTCCTCCTCGTCAGTTCCCCTCCCCCCGAAGAGAAGGCAGTTCGTCACTGCTCCCATGGATTTGCCAGGCGTTTCTCCTCCTCGTCGGGGTTGTGAGACCTTGGACGAAGATCCTCTAGGAGAAATTGCACGCCACTCCGACGTCCTCACCGCCGCAAGACTCGGTGCTTCCTGCACCAACTTTTTCAAGACGCTGCTTAAACAGGCTTGGGAAAAGGCCATGCTTGTTGGTCTTCCATGCGTCCTCGAGGAGAAGGTTCTTCTATGGAAAATCCTTCGAACAGTCCACCGCTCCCTGGCCATGGTTGCACGTTGACTCCACTAGAGTTGCCGACGTTGAGAGGTAGTTGGATTTTGTCCGATGAGTAGGTCAATAATGGAGTTCGATCATGTAGTACTTAGTTATTCCATTTCCATCCCGTAATTTATGTGCTGCCCACCATCTTATATATAGGTATGGGTCGGTGCCAATGAAGACTGGCTTGCATACCTCCGGACGGATACCACCATCATTTTGCACAACATCCACAGCAGTGCGGCCGTTCCGATAGACCCCTTCTCCAACATTGGGATCGGCCTTTTGGACTGGCTAGGATTTAATACGTATGATGATGCCTACATGAGATTCAAGAAGATAGCAATTGTGGACCCGCCAACAAAGCGACGCGGCTACGACGATTACTATCTCATCGCGGTGTTCGACATAAGGGTTGCCATAAATGCAAGAGGCAGTAATGGCAGAGGCTGGCGCATGTTGGCGGTGGCAGATTTGTACCCCTACTCGTTCGAAGACGCCGTGCGCCATCTAGGCCGCATCTTCGTGGTGACAAGCCGGGGGACTTGTTTCATCTGGTTGCCACGGTAGGGGAGATTACAAACGGAATGCACAAACCATCATTTGCATCCCTAACAGTACTCCATTATTTTGCAGGGACCGGCCATCCCCCGATCGAAATAAGATCGCCATTGCATCCGCGATTCGGTCTAACCTAGAACCTTGTAGCTGACTTTGGCATATTGGGATCAACTATCTTAGCAGTCGTTACCCATGGTACCACTGATGTGCAACATGGTCACACAATCTACCATGATCGGATCATCACCATCTACCCAGCTATTCCATTTTTTAACCCTCTCGCCTTCTCTTTCATTGTTGTACTAGTAGTATACTTAGTAGTACTAGTAGGAGTACTTTTTACCTTGGAGGACACGTATAGCTAGCTAGGGCCTTGAAGACTTGAACCCACTAGCTGCCACCATTTTTGTTTTTCCATGTCTTACTATCTCATCCATGTAGCCAAGAGTGATTATATATAATTAGTCGGTTCTTTTACTTCCTCTATACCGGAGTATTACTATTTGATGCACAGTATTACTGACCGCTATATTTGAGCACAACATTATTATGCATGGACCTTGACTATGTACGTCACCATCTGTCCAGATCTGGGATGCCGCGTGTACCAGATGAACGGCGCCGAGTTCGACCCCCGTGATGCTACGTGGGTGCCGAGGAACACTCTTGGAGAGTACTCGCTTTTCATCAGGGGCAGCTACCCCATTGTGAAGCGGATGCCACCTTCCGTGCACGACACGGAAGGCCTGCCGTTCATTAAGCATGGTTGTGTCTTCATTGCGCACTGCCGGATGAATGACATGTTGGGACACGCTATCCCTGATTTATGCCGCTTCAGCTTGGACGAGTCTCCATCCTGTGGAACCGGACTAGAAAGCTGCGACAATGATTCCCGTTGCCCACCGCTATGGATCGTGCCATCCATGAAGAACACCTGGGACTGGAACCTGGAGGAGGACATGTAGGCCATCTATAACGTGTAAGTGGAGTACGGTAATTGTGAACGGTAGCGCTGTGAATATATGTGGACTAGTCGTGCACAAATTTATCACATGAATTGGAGATGAACTTGTGTGGCATACTGGAATTTGTCCTTTAGAATTTATTACTAGTAAATGTTTATGTGTACGTGCAACTTGTGTGGTTGTCGCACGGGTTCCAACACGCTCTTTGAGAAAAAAGGTGGCATAGCTTTGGATATACGTAACGTGGCGGCATCATACAGTAGCATCGTTCGCTATAGTTGTAGTACACTCCTACTAGGACGACAACTCCTATAAAACCTTGCGCTTGGCTCTTTGCCTCTTCAGGAGGTTCAACAGTTCGTACTCGTGTGAACCTTGCACTTGGCTCTTCACCTCTTCGGAAGGTCCAACGATGATGATACTACAGTACAATATGCTTCTGGCAATCGGACACCGATTGAACTACTGCACGTCCACCGCAAGGGCGAGGGCGAGGGAGAGGGAGAGGGCGCTGTAGTCAAAACCCTCTCCTTGTCCTAAGAACCACCGCGCACATGGGCAAGGGAGAGGTGTAGTAAGCAAGCTTCTCCTCGTTCGGCTAGTTGACGGGACACATCAAAGCAGTGCTAGTACTAGTAGTAGTCCATACTGCGTCCTTTCCGATTAATATGGATTAATTTGAAACGAAAAAGATACACTGGCTATCAACATATGTAACAATACGCTCTTTATGGTCACTATATATAGTTTTGCGGTGATTATACGATCACTAGCTCATCGTAGAGCACTGTATTGCACCCTACTAACCGGCCACATAGTCGACGTGGCACTTTGTTGACTGGTTAAATTGTCACCTGGTTTCTGGGTCCCACCTATCAGTTGGCAGACCAAAGAAATCAGTTAAACAAAACTTTACGCAGGCGCGACACTAGTCCAACCCTTGCGCGTAAACCGCCCTGGCTGTGTATGTGAGAGCATGCACGTGTACTCCCTCGGGCTTCCAACAAAGAGTGTACATCGGCTAAAACAAAGAGTGTAGTACATGATGTACATCTTCACTTCCAATGCATTTAGCCTTTAATCTAAATCGATATTGATTGACTAATGCACCAACTTGTGCTGTAGTTATAGGCTACATGTCTATCCTTAATTACAGCATGCAACGACCTTCATTTAATCTTCTTCTCTCAATGGTCGCATGCACACATAAGTCTGATACTTTTGGGCATTAATTATGCCTTGGTCAATGTGTAAATCTCTAAATGTACAGTCTTTCACGGACGTAGGGAGTAGGTTGAGCACTTGAGCGTGAGTGTGTGCGTTGCATCGTGTGCTGTGTGCAGCATGGGTGCCTGAATGTTGCGTTCGTCCATGTGTACGTGTGAGTGTTGCATGTTGCATGCATGCATGCATGCATGGGGCTTACTCCCTCCCATTGACATGTTCATATTTCAAGCTTCCTCTGTTCCCTCCATATGGTGATACTCCCTCTGTTCCCAAATATGGAGTAAAGGCCTCCCTCTATTCCCAAATACGGAGTATTTGTCTCTCTACAGATTTCAACAAGTGACTAGGTACGGAGCAAAATGAGTGAAGTGAGCGTAGAGGCATAGGGATACTATAGAAAGGAAGTCCTCGCGGTCCATTATTGCCCATCTCGGTCAGAGAGAACTATTCAACTAGTCTTCGCAGTGAAGTGACAATACACGCTGCAGCAGATGGGACACGTAATTAATAAGCTGAACCAGCGTGTTGGTGTTACTAAATCAGCCTTACCCAGTACTGCCATCATGTTTGCTAGTAGAGCACGCTTCCGCAAATACGCCTATGCACCTATGTCCTCCATTAACTGACATATGGGCCCTCTTGTGGTAGACCCACATGTGATCGGTGTAACTATTTACACTGCGAAGGACGGTATATCCTGGTAGTAGTACTAGTAGAATTGAGATTTAATGCACTTTCTTCCCCGTCTTCCACTCTTCTTCCTCCTCTCTTCTTCTTCCTCCTCTTTTCCCCATCGTCGGCCGCACACCATTTACCCCCGCTCACTGCTCGCCCGCCCGCGCCATCTTCCTTGGTAGTTCGCGTGTACCATATCCCCCCGCTCACTGCTCGTCCACACGAGGAGAAGCTTCTTTGCTCGCCCGCCCGAATCCACTTCCCCGCTAGCTCGTAGGCACCGAAAACCCCAATGGCAGAACCGACTGACACGCAGAGCCGTGATCGGAATTCCCTCCCCGATGTTCTCTTGGAGCAGATCTATAGTCGTATGGACCTACTCAGCACCGTCCGTCTGGCCGCATGCTCGGTGTCTTTGTACCATCTACTCATCTGCAACCGACCGGCTCTTTTCAAGACACCCTGCTTGCTGATGCCCGATCCTCGCAGGTGGCCCATACACCGACTTGACGATCCTACGGAGGTTGCCGTGGTGCCCCTCGACATGCTACCACTACCCATCCACCTGTCCTTCATGCGCGGCCACTACTGGGCGGCATGAAGGCAACTGGATCGTCCTCATCCACTAATCCGGTAGTCCATGGCATCTCGTGGATATCTACACCCAGCGAGAGATCACCCTTCCATCGTTGGATACCGCCTCCATCGAGCCTCGCGGCCCGCCGGACACTCCTGCCTACTACGCACGAGACGCGTCAGGCTTTTGGCTCGACCTCTGCTTGCTGAACGTTGTAATCTGCGAAGTGCCCACACCATCAGAAGACTACATGGATTACAAGCTCATTGCCTTGTTTGACATGGGATTAGTCTATGTAGAATCTGGTCGCCATACATGGTTATGGCTCATCGTCAATCCTGTTGAGGCAACATTTCTGTCTGATGCTATAGTGCATGATGGCATCGTTTACGCGGTTGACGCACAGATTGGCTGCCTATACTGGTGGAATCTATCGTCGTGTAATTGTTCTATCTCATCTCATCTTTACCTTATGAATACGACTGCCTGTTCATTTGTTACAAATTTAGAATACATAGCATGTCTATAACCACATCATTGTTATATGTTCCTCTCATTTCCTAGATTTTTATGACCACACATGTTATTGTTAGAGTTGATATGAGAACAATTGGCATCTAATGATTGTTAGAATACATATTATGAGCATAACATCATGATTGCTATATGTTACTCTCGTTTACAAGATTTTTATAACAACACATGTTATTGCTTAGAGTTGATATGAGAACAGTAGTAGTAAGTGCTATGGTAGAATATGAGTAGGCGCTCTCATAGCTATTTTCCTCTCATTGTTACATGATGTTTGAACCATGACATATTGCTAGAATATGAAAGCCATTGGCTTATTTTTTTAACTTGGGGTATGATTATGACCACGGCATTGCAATTCTCTGTCTATGATATGTGTCACTGTTATAATAATCTTAATTCCACACATACTCTGAACATGATTGTTTATTTTATGTCCTTTTAGTCTCTAATTTCAATTGTTGCAGCAGACGCAAATGCACTGGCCTTCATGATTCCAGGACCTGGAATCGTACCAGCCGATGGGTGGTGGTTAATCGCTCGTTCAGCTGACGGCGGTCATTTGATGCTCATTCACACGTACCAAATTGACCAAACCATTACATCAAACCACATGAAGTACAATGCATGGGGCGTTCGTGACATTGATGGCTATGGTTGCTTCGTGTTCGAGAAAGATCCCAGCTCCGTTGGGCCAGGCGTATTCAACTGGAGGCGGGTTTATAGCCTCGGCAACCACTCCTTGTTCCTCGGGCTCAATTATCCGATCATCCAACCAATCATCGATCATATCACCGGAGGTGATTACCGTGCTATGC
>NC_041391.1:205711864-205722496 GCF_002162155.2 Triticum dicoccoides | reverse complement strand
ATGAATCACCATATCCAGAGATTCGTCGACACAGCTTGTTGCCAGATAATCTTCAGTGTGTGAAAGGCATCAAGCTTGCATGCGATGGATGGCTTTTGCAAACCCGACATGCGGCAATGTGGTTCATGCCAACAACAAATATGCACAACTTGATTCGTGCTGATATCTAGACTGAGCCATGTATTCTGCTGCTGTAGCACGACCCTCTTTTGTTCGATATTATGTACTGTTGTTAGTTTGAAGCACTCATCTGGTTTGAAGGATAGTAGATACCTTCCTGGGATCAAGTGCATCCTAACTCACCTGCGTAGGATGTACTAATAATGATGATGGAGATGCTGTGCAGAAGCCATATATATATATATATATATATATATATGTATATAGGGCTGGACTATTCTGTTACCGGTAATAGAATATTATTTTGTTACCCTCGCTCCTATATAGAGGCCTGTCCATTTTCGTCCTCCTGCCGCCGCCCGAACCCACCTCCGCCCAGCGGGCCGCCCCGATCCCACCTCCACCCAGCGCGCCGCCGCTCGGATCCACTGCCACCCTGCGCGCCGCTGGCTCTATCCCCCTCCTCCCAGAGCGCCTCCGCCAATGCCCCTCCTCCCAGCGTGCCTCCCGTCGCCGACCCCCGCCCCCAACTTGCCTCCTGCCGACGACCCGCCTCCATCCGCCGGCATGCTTCCCTCGCCGTCCGCGACGCACATCCCTCCCTGTCTATCTCCCGTGCGCCGCCTCATCCAACGACCTGCGCACCAGTGCACCACCACCCCTACACCGCCATGGCCGGCCGCCGAGATCCAAGGATGAGGAGGACCTATGAGTCTTGCTCGCCGGAGCTAGGCTCCTCGCCAGCCACCTTCCTCCCCCGCACTCTCCCGTTGCCTTCCTCATGGCGCTCCGTCCACCTTCCTCCCCGCGCTCTGGCCGCCTTCCTCCCGGAGCTCCGGCCGCTCCCTCCCACGCACGCTGGCCGACCACATCCCTGCTTCCATCAGCCCCACCTCGACGGAGCCGTCAGTCCACCGGAGTACAGGTAGCCGGTTCACCCGACTCGATCCAAAAATCTTCTTTTTTAAAAGAAGGAATGGTAAAAATGTAAGTCCGTTCAACTATATAAACCATAAAAGTACGATGGTTATGACATTGACAGTAAGGATAAGGATGAGAAAGAAAATTAAAAACTAAAACTAAAAGAACATCGGGTGATTATTTTTTAAGAAGTACAAACTCTCTAGTACCATAAGTACCATAAATTAAAATTTAAGAATTGCCTAAGTTCTGACTCAAGGAGACAAATTTGCAAAAAAAATCATAGCAGTAAAGGTTCGAAGGAAAAAAGCAACTTAACAAATGGAAAAAACGGCAATGGATTTATATTATGTTAATCACCGGTGTGCTCTTGTTTATCAGTTCATGTGTGCTCTTGTTATCAGGTCGTGTGCCAACTTGTTATCAATTTTGCGTGTGTGTGAGTTGGTAAACCAAGTGTAGCTGCTGCAGAAAAAAGGCATGGGAAGTGCTGCCCTCAGTTCTCTCTCGACAAATCCAGCAGTGCGGGTTCTCTGGTGCGCCAAGTATTGCCGGCGGCGATGCTTGCATCATGGCCCATTGAGTAGATGCAATTTTCCAGGTTTTCACAGACAACATGGATTTTAGTTCAGCTACAGAAACCACGCAAGTTCAGTGATAATGGTACCATAAGTTCGGACAAGAAAACAAATAAGAACTAAAACAGAAAATTTTAAATTCTACAAGTTCAAGTGCTCATCCACACATGATAATTCAAGTTGGTAAAAGTTTAAAGTGGTAAAAAGTTCAAGTTGGAAAACAAGAGAAATCTAGAACATTCGTTGCAAAAAAAATTGAATTAAAAAAAGAAACAGGCAAAAAAAATTTGGCAAAAAAATAACATTCAGTTCAACAATAAAAACCATGCAAGTTCGGGGCTAGGATACAATACACTGTTGAAAACTTACGAGAAAAAAATTACCCAAAAAATAGAGCAAAATCTAGTTAGTGAAAACACGCTTAGTACAAACCCGTGCAAATTTCAGTAAAAGTATATTTTTTGGAACCATTCAAAACTATTGTATAAAAAATAGCTCAGTACAAACATACACGTATATCAGTACGACTACTCTGTTTTTCAGACGAGAAAACAGCAGGATCCATCATGCCGTATTCGAAATTACTCTTAAACGGTTGCGAAGTAAAGAAAACGTCCAACATGACTAAGTTTCGCATTTTCGATAGCTATCCAATGGTATATTATTTGCCCCATTTCGACAAACTTTTAAAAAAACCGCGTTCGAAACAAATTTTAACCATATTTGAATTTGTATTTAAACCATAAAGATTTAGAAAACACTTTCGATACACAAAAGTTGCGCATTTTCCATAGCTTTCCAACGCTGTATCGTTTGCATCAATCCGACAAACGGGTTGCAAAAAATCGCGAAAATACGTTCCGCCCAAAATTTCACCGTTTTTCAAATTACTTTTAAATCATATAGAATTAGAAAAAACAATACATACATGGAAGATGCGGATTTTCACCAGCTTTCCAACGCCATCTTATTTGCTCAATTCCGACAAACCGTTTGAAAATTGAGTCCAAAATACGATTCACGTTTTTGGTTTTGAAAAAAATGGTTTTTTTAAAACTGCTCTTAAACCATAATGATTTTGCAAAAACGTTCAATATACTTCAAATATGGTTGTCAAGAGCTTTCCAACGATATATTACACGCCCCGTTCCGACAAAAAAATTACAAAAAGTTTTTTGAACTAAAGAAGACGATCTGTTAAACACAACTGAAAGCATCAGTTCAACCGCTTCGAAAACACCAGTACAACCACCTGAATACATCAGTTCGAAAAGCACCTTGAGGCCAAAGTGAGTGCTAACAGCGCGAGATTTCAGTCTCTCATCGATTTGTTCATACTAACCATCGACAGCCAGCACGGCATATGCTACACCCAAATTGAGAAACTTCCAGGTAAGACACTGATTGGCCGTCTACTTGCACAAACATATTCCATTGTTTGTAGCTCTATTTTTCTTTTTTAGATGTAGACCTGGTGAAGCAATTGCAATTTGACAGTTAATAAAAAGTGAAACAAGTGACTGCAACATGCCGAAGATGTTATGAAAATGTCAACTACGTACACTAAAACCTGTATTCCACAATACTGCAGGTATCACACTGAGTGGCCTAAGGAAGCATTTCTTCCAGCGCAATTACAGGGCGTTCAAAAGGGGCACGTGGACGCGTCGCAAGATACACTCGGAGTGTGGGATGCACGCGATGTGGCACAAGACAGGCAATACCTTGCCGGTGATGGTCAACGGCCGGCAGACGGGCAGCAAAAAAGGTTCTGGTGTTGCACACCAACAAGAACTTCGACAAGCAGAGGACCAACTGGGTGATGCACCAATACCACCTCGGGGACCTGGAGCAAGAGAAGGAGCAGGAGCTGGTCCTCTGCATGATTTTCTACCAGACGAACACTAGGGCCAGGAGTAAAAAGATTAAAAGTTAGTTTGGTATTGGTAGTTGAACTACCTTGTCGTCCGCAAGTTGGTATTGTTGTTAATGATCTTTTGGTATGAACTTGCAGTTGCTTCCAACCATCATGTCAAGGGTCGACGTGGATATAAAGCTGAATCATTTATTTCGAAACGAATTTTCAGGCACCTGATTTTTATTTGATGGGTAGCATGGCGGTGCTTTTAAATACAAGGAGTTAGCGTCTCTGACGTAGGCCATTCCGTGCCTCATAGAATAAGCGCCCGTGGTTGTGCGTAACACAAAGGTTCAGTTCTATGGGCTAAACGTCCGTGCATCTCCGTCTGATTGAGTCACAGGCGAGCATGATTCTATGTAATACCACAGACCATGCCTTTGAGCATTGCACGCTCGTGCCTATGAGCCGAAACATCCGTGCCTCTCCGTCTGAACGAGTCGACGGAATCATTCGAAACACAAACCCAAGCGAACATGACTCTATATAATACCACACCATGCTTTCTTCGGCTGTCCACACGTGCATGTGTATGTTTTCTTCTGCACTAGTGAAGGAAAATGACCGTTCTTTGTTTTCTACCGCAATAGTGAAGGAAAAATATAATTTATAGTTGTCGTCCAATTGGTCGACGTCCCCTCCCCTCCTTTCCTCACATGCGGGATCAGCCGGCAGTGAAGACCTAGTAGTTTTTCCAGATCCACGCCACATATAGCGGTGCTCACAGGCGGCGTGAATCCAGCAACGGAGACGGGGATGGAGATCCGGCCAGGTACCTTGAGTTGCAAGAAGGCGAGGTTCGGGCCACCGGCGACTTCGTCCTCTGGCAGCATGGCGGTAGCGGCCAGAAGCGGCGCAGACCCGCTCAGTGATTTGGAGAAACAAGAGTCTTGCTCGGATCGCATCAGTGACCTCCTCGACGGTGTCCTCGGTGAGATCATTTCCTGTCTATCCACTAAGGAGGGCACCCACACTCAAATCCTCGCACGTCGATGGCGCCCTCTATGGCGCTCTGCTCCTCTGAATCTTGACTGCAGTGAGATCCCTGTTGGTCGTCTTTTTAAGCCTCTAGAAACAGTTCATATCAACGTAGCCTCGATGCTCCCCAGCAAGGATGTTATTCACATTAAATATTTTGGAACTCGGTGCAATTTTCAGCCTGGCGTTGGTGGTTCGTGCCTTCTGGAAGCCATCCTCTCCGGCCATGGGGGCGTAGTTCATCGCCTCTGCATTCCCGCGTGCTACCTCCACTGCAGACCCTCTACAGTCGACGCCTGGCTTCGATCCCCAAGACTGACGAATCTGGAGGTTCTCGAGTTCTAATACATGTTCCCACGTTTCATGGGAAAACCATCACACTACCGCATGAATTCTGTTCGTCCACGGCCTCGCCACCGACTTCCACGTTGCTGTTTTCCTCGCTGCACACCGTCACATTTGCTCTTTGCCAGATACCTGATGAGTATGCACAATCGTTCAAACTTCCACTGCTTAAGAGGCTTTCGTTTTTGGAGGTTGATATATCAGACGTCTCACTATAAAGCATAATCAACCATGGTCCCCCTGCCCTCGAGTGGCTCCTGCTTGTTTGCAATAACCTAGACCACTGCATCAGAATAAACTCAGCCAAAGTTGAACTCATCTGTATCCTTTGTGAGAATGGTGAACTCGTTATTGAGGATGCGCCCTCACTTAAACGACTGATTCACGATATTCAGTGCCGGCAGTTGCGGATAACTGTCTTCTCTGCACCTAAACTCGAGTGTCTGGGTAATTTTTACAAAGGATTTCCTGAATCCAAGATTGTTTTTGGCTCTACAGTTATCAAGGTACTCACCTTTTGCACTATACTCTTTAGTTGCATTCGTTCCACTGCCTGAGTTTCATGCCATGTAAACTTTTATCCATCTAGTTTTATGATATGTGCTTGGTGCAGGCTTTGTGTGTAGTCAGCCTATCAATGGCGGTTCAATCTGTGAAGACCCTGCTTATCCACATGTCATTAAATCTGAACAAGGTTGTTGCCTTGATGAGATGCTTTCCTAGCTTAGAGAACTTGTTTATCGAGGTAAAATGATTTCCAGACGCATTGAAAGCACAAACAATGCATAGTGTACTATATTGGAGGCCTCTCGTTCCCCTTGTAGTCCTCAAGTATTCTCACTCTTTATGCATTTCCAGGGAGGAGTCTGTCGTGAGGAAGGTCTAACAAACAAGTGGCGCCACAAGCATCGGGTGTTTCTCAAACAGCATGACATTCGTCTGAAGACAGTAACGCTGGAAAAATATGTACACTGCAACAAAAACATTGAATTTGCAAATGTTCTTTATTCTGAATGCAAAGGAGTTAGAGACTATGAGGCTTAAGTTTCTTCCCCCCCAGACAACATCACTGAAGGATTTTATAAACGTCAAGAAGAGGTGCTTCGATGGGGCAACAAGGCTTCTAGACGTGCTCGTCTTATATTGTCAGGGTATTGTAGGCATATGAACTTGGATTTAAAAGTACACATCTGGACAAACCAGTGTCCAATCATGGATTTGCCGGATCCATTGACTTGTGAATGTTGAAAATGGTTATCCGGCTGTCACAGATAGGTGTTGTTGTGTGCTTTCTAGTTTGGATTTCCAGCTTGTACTTTATGCACTGTCTGTGAGGTTGTCAGGAACTTGTTTTTGTGCTCTTCAGTCGGGAAGCAACTCGGAAGCTCAAGAAACTAACAAGTTTTCATGTTTTTGTGCACCGTCTGTAAGTTTGGATTTCCATTTGTGAATAGAGAGAGCGAATAATATCATCTGGAACACGCAGTCACATGTGATGTGACGGCCGTGCCTCTCCAAATAACTTTTTAGCTGAAATATTTTACAATACAGAGGCGCTCGTGCCTCTCGTGCCTATAAGGTTCTGGTGCTGCACATGCTCAAGAACTTCGACCAGCAGAGGACCAACTGGGTGATGCACCAGTACCACCTCAGGGACCTAGAGCAAGAGAAGAAGCGGGAGCTGGTCCTCTGCAAGATTTTCTACCAGACGAACACTTGGGCCAGGAGTAAAAAGATTATAAGTTAGTTTGGTATTGGTAGTTGTACTACCTTGTCGTCCGCAAGTTGGTATTGTTGTTAACGATCTTTTGGTATGAACTTGCATTTGCTTCCAACCATCATGCCGAGGGTCGACGTGGATATAAAGCTGAATCATTTGTTTCGAAATGAATTTTCAGGCACCTGATTTTTATTTGATGGGTAGCATAAGCACCTGCCGTTCAAATTCCCAGTTCTCCAATTTTTTTAAAACAACTGCATGCACTTATTATCACGATAAAAAACAATATCCGTGCTGCATCCCAGTTATCAGTCTGTACTTGCAGAATTCTCTCGTTTATTGAACACGTATATTGTTTTTTCAGGTCGAGCAAGTTTCAACTGGGCTGTAGACTGCCCAGGGTTGGTTTTGTTTTTAACAGGCCCAGCCCATGACGACAACGGGGCACAAAGATACAGCAGGTATCTACTAGCCTCTGGCCCGCCATCCTTAGTTATATTTTGTCTTACAACATCCGCACGCAGTTTTCTTACTGAATCAAACACACAGTCCAGTTCTATTTTCCTCTTGAAACGCATGTCCTACATCTGTTTTTTAATCTCTACCTATAGTTTTACTAGTTCATATACACGTATCATTATACTGAAAACACATAAAATTCCCTTTTCATATTTACATCCTTATTTTTGTTGTTTTTCCCACCCAACGCTGATTTTGTACACTGATTTTCCCTTAAACCAATTTAATTGTCCCACATCTTATTTTCTTACAAAAATAAAACATTTTTTTGCAAATCAATAAGTTCTTAAAAAATGTTTATCATTTCGGGATTACAACAGTTCGGACTCCACCGAAATATGCAAAATAAGGTTGAACTTTTTAACCGTGGTCCTGTGTAGAAAATGGACTGTAATAAATTACTTAACAATTAGCAAATGGGCTTTATGTTGTCTGCCACAGATTTGGAGGCTGACTTGTGGGCCTACTAAGTTCATGCGTACACAGGGTTTCTCAAAAAAAGAAACTTAGTCAACAACCGACTCTACTAGCGTCAGACCGTTAGATGTCAATCTAACGGCAATCGTGCTTCTTCAGTCTCTGATCTTCCTGGCCTAGCCGCCCAAACCAGCGCCGTCGGAACCGCCTGCTCCCGCCTCCCGTGGCCGACAGTGCAACCCGGCAGGCTTCACGGCCCCATCATACTTGCATCCCTGGCCTGTCAATCCCTCTACTCACCCACACCTCCTGTTATTTTCCGGCGACGGCAGCCGAACTAGTCAACCCCCGTACTCTCCACCATGTGGGCAGCCACTGCCGTGTCTTCCCCGACTCCGTGTCGTTCCCTTCGTAGGCCTCGCCATCGTCCACCGCCCTGGTGCTCTCGGCGCGGCGTGGTGAACGATGTCCATCCAACGGCCGTAGTGCTTCTTCAACCTCTGGTCTTCTTGCCCCAGCCGCCCAAAGCAGCGCCGGTCGTGCCGCATGCTCCTGCCTCCCGTGGCCGAATGTGCTGCCACGGAGGCCTCCCTCCACTCACCCACCGCTGGCCAGGCCATCCCTCCACTCACCCACTCCCCCTGTTATTCTGCAGCGACGGCAGTCTCACACCACAGCCGAACCAGTGAACCCTCGTACTCCTCTCCGCGTGGGCATCCACTGTAGCGTCTTACCCGGCTCCGTGTCATCCCCTTCCTAGGCCTCGCCGTTGTCTACCACCGTGGTGCTCTCGGCGCGGCGTGGTCAATGTGGTCAATGACGAACTTCCATCGGAAGAGTACTGTACGTGGAGAGGCTGACAACTGGGTCCACGGCAGCCGCAAGGAAGTGCCTCCTTATTACACGCAAAATAATTATTCCTCCACCTGACAGCAGGGACCCACCGGACGGGCCACCAGTATTTCATGAAAAAAATGTTTCCCCCCTGACTGTTGGGACCCACCGGACGGGCCACCGTATTTCGCGAAAAAAATGTCTGCCCCTAACTGCAGGGACCCACCAGACGGACCACCGTGTTACCGCTGCTGACAGCTCGGACCCACCAGCTATATCTTTGCACGCAAGGAAGTACCTCCTTATTACGCACAAAAAAAATGAATACTCCCCCTGTTAGCTAGGACCCAGTATAGTGGCAGGCTGACTTCTGGGCCTACTAAGTTCACGGGGACGGAGGGCTTTGTCAACTTAGTCAATATGCACGATTGTAGCTCCAGTGACCGTACGATGTCCATCCAATGGTCGTAGTGCTTCTTCAACCTCTAGTCTTCTTGCTCCAGCCGGTCGTGCCTCGTGCTCCTGCCTCCCTTGGCCAGCTGCGATGTGGCGGTTTCCTCACCGCCCCCAACTACTCCCACCGCTGGCCAGACCATCCCTCTACTCACCCACACTCCCTGTTATTCTGCGGCGACGACAACCTCACACTGCAGCGAACCAGTGAACCCTCGTACTCCTCTACGCGTGGGCATCCACTGCCGCGTCTTCCCCGGCTCCGCGTCGTCCACCGCCCACGTGCTCTCGGCGTGGCGTGGTCAACGTTGTCAAGGAACGGCTTCCATCGGATGTGGACTGTACATGAAGAGGTTGACAGCTAGGTCCACGGCCGCAGCAAGGAAGTGCCTCCTTATTACGCGCAAAATAATTATTCCTCCACCTGACAGCGGGGACCCACCAGACGGGCCACTGTATTTCGCGAAAAAAACATTTCCCCCTGACTGCTAGGACCCACCGGCTACATCTTCGCACGCAAGGAAGTGCATCCGGGCAAAAAAAACGATTCGCCCCTGACTGCTGGGACCCACCAGCTACATCTTCGCATTCAAGGAAGTGCGCCCGGGCAAAAAATACGATTCGCCTCCCTGACTGCTGGGACCCACCAGCTACATCTTCGCACGAAAGGAAGTGCGTCCGGGCAAAAAAACGATTCGCCCCCCTGACTGCTGGGATGCACTAGCTACATCTTCACAGGCAAGGAAGTGCCTGACAGTCGGGACCCACCTAGTCGAAGCGTACGTAGCGTTGTCATTCTGGTCGCGAACGTGTACGTACATACTAGTCGATGTAGAGCCACGCATGTGTCGTAGTAGAGGTGCGCACATGTCGTAGTAGAGGCACGCATGTAGCATGTACATGTATGTACAACGGTCAGGGTGCAAGAAAGAAAATATGGCCGCATACATACATACGGGTGGGGTCTCGAATGCCTACTCGCACATACGTACGGCCAGGGCTCGTGTACACTGCTGGGTCGGAAGGGAGAAACAACATTGTCGTCGTGTTCATGGGGAGGCAACGGAATGCGTCATGTTCATGGGAAGGCAACGGAATGCATCGTGTTCATGGGGAGGCAATGGAACGCGTGGGAGCCAACCGGCTGGGTCAGAATGGAATGCGTGGTCGTGTTCATTGGGAGGGCTTGGACGGAACAGGCAATGGAAACGGGGCCTGGCGTACCGCAGAACAGAGGAAACGGACCTCCTACATTCAGAATGGGGTGCTGTTGATCGGGAGGGGTCTGGCGTACCGCAAAACGGACGAAACGAACCTCCTACGGTCAAAACGGGGGTCCCGTGAACCGGGAGGGGCGTGGCGTACCGCAAAATGGAGGAAACGGACCCCCTACGGTCGAAATGGGGGTGTGGCATACCGCAAAACGGACGAAACAGACTTGTGTTGGAGCGCTACGGTCGAAACGGGGGTCCTGTTCATCGGGAGGGGTGTGGCGTACCGCAAAACGGGACTCCACGAGATATTTTTCATCTCCACTGTCGACCTCTTCCAGCCTCCACGGGCTACTGTTCATGCACCATCGACCTCCTCGAGCCTCCACCTGCGACTATTCATCCACGAGCTCCTGTTCATCCAGTCTCCACCGCGTGCTACTCCACCGGCTACTGTTCAACCACCCCTCTCTACGGGCTCCTGTTCAACCACCCCTCCACGGGCTACTGTTCATTCCACCCCTCCACCGTCTACTATTCATCCAGCCCTCCACGGGGTCGTCCTGTTCATCCAGCCCTCCACAGGGTCCTGTTCATCCAGCCCCAACCGACTCGATC
>NC_041391.1:205582911-205711513 GCF_002162155.2 Triticum dicoccoides | reverse complement strand
AATGCTCACTGTTCATCTAGAGAGGCAGCATCGATCAGCTTCAGTTAGCAGCAGTAGTGAAGGAATCGCTTGATCGGGTTCAGTTAACAGCCATCGATCGATCGCTCGGGTTCAGTAACGCGTAGCCTGTAGTGCAATCGCTCGGGTTCAGTTAGAGCCCAACGCCTCGCTCGAGTTCAGTTAGAGCGCAATGCCTCGAACACATGCACATACGTACAAGAGAAACGCGCATCCCTCGGCCCACGACCACCCACCGTAACCGGGAACTCCCCGAAATTTTCCTCACCCTCGCTTCTACCACGGTTTTTTCCGTCATGGACGGCCCCAAGAATGTCATGCAGCTGGGTAGCCGGCCCGCCCAGGACGAGCATTTTCTATCATGATTTTTTTGTCATAGAAGTAGGAGCCCACCACATCTATGATGATACCGGGTTTTGTCACAATTATCGTCATAGAAGTGTCATATGTATGACAGAAAAAAACGTTCGGCCCAAAATGTCACGTATGTGTCTTTTTTCTGTAGTGGTATGTGAAAATCATCTTGTAGAGCAGGGCACGATTTAAGTGTTCAAGATTTACTTTGGAGTATTCGGAGATGGAACCCGCCTTGCAATGTCGCAGACAATCTACACACCGGACTCATCGTCATTGAAGCCTAGTTCAGGGGCTACTGAGGGAGTCCTGGATAAGGGGGTATCCGGATAGCCGAACTATATACTCTGGCCACACTGTTAGACTATGAAGATACAAGACTCAAGACTTCGTCCCGTGTCCGGATGGTACTCTCCTTTGTGTGGAAGGCAAGCTTGGCGATTCGGATGTTAGATCTCCTTCTTTGTAACCGACTCTGTGTAAACCTAGCCTCCTCCGGTGTCTATATAAACCAGAGGGTTTAGTCCATAGGACAACAACAATCATACCATAGGCTAGCTTCTAGGGTTTAGCCTCTACGATCTCGTGGTAGATCAACTCTTGTAATACTCATATCATCAAGATCAATCAAGCAAGAAGTAGGGTATTACCTCCATCGAGAGGGCCCGAACCTGGGTATAACATCGTGTCCCCTGCCTCCTGTTACCATTAGCCTTAGACGCACAGTTCGGGACCCCCTACCCGAGATCCGCCGGTTTTGACACCGACAGTCATCTCCTTGAGTGATTCATTGAAATCCTCAAACCAAGGATCATGATGAGTACGATGGCCTTCATAGACCTCAGAGAGCCGGTCCCAGATTACCTTTGCATGATTGAGATGCATGACGTTCCTAAACTGATTTTGGGACTAACAGGAGCAGATGACATCCTTCGCTGTGAGGTTGAGTAGGGTGTACTTGCGAATGTCATCAGCCTCCGCCATCTTGCATAGATCGGTAAGACCAATCTCAGTGACGGTCCACAGCTAGTTGTTCATAGCCATGAGTTGCTTCTTCATCATGGCCTTCCACTAGGGATACTCATGACCGTCAAAGATGGGGCAGGACATGCTCCTCTTTCTTGCAGTCGACATAACTAAAACTCCAGGCAGTTAAACCAAAATCACACAGAACAAGGGAGTACCTTGCTCTGATACCAACTGAAAGTGCGTTACGTCGACTAGAGGGGGGGTGAATAGGCGATTTTTATGAATTCTTCACTGAGGAATTTTAGGGTGAGGAAATTTCTAAGCAAAGAACTACTTGTAGCGGCATAAGTACTCAGGTATAAGCATAACAAAGAAACAGCATAGTCATCATGATGAAATGAAAGACAAACACAGAGTACAGAATGTGTAAACACAGGATAAGCAGGATGAAGACAAACAGACTGAATAAATAGGATTGAGGAATTAGAGAAAGTCTTCAGTCAAAGTCTTCAAATAGTAATGATCAGGTTCATCAACACATAACTGAGGAAATGAAAGGGTTGAGGAAATAGAACCAGTAGGCTCGGTGAAGATAAAGATTTTGTTGACCAATTCCAACTGCTGTGACATTTGTACATCTGGTTGGAGCGGCTGAGTATATAAACTTGAGGACACACAGTCCCGGACACATAGTCCTCACCATATTCTCCTTTAGCTAAGATCATGCAAATCTCGCCCAACAGTAGTGGTAAGTCTTCACAAGTGACTTCCAAACCTTCACAGACTAGGTCACTCGGCAATCCATAATTTCTCTTAGATGCTCAGACCATGACGCATAACCGTCTGGAGGATACACACTCCTTGAAGGTAACAAGCGTCGGTTCCACACAGGAATAATCTCTTCAGTGATGCTCAATCACTTTGGGTTTGGGATTTGGGTATTTCCTCACTTTATGATTTTCGCTCAAGGTCCTCGGAGGATGGGCTGCTCTCAAATGACAAGTGTCAGTTTGTCTCGGAGCAGCCAACCAGGTAGTGGTTGTAGGGGGCGGCTATTTATAGCCTAGTGAGCAGCCCGACATGATAAGACATAAATGCCCTTCAATGATATGACCGTTAGGTGGTAGATATTTTGGAATGGCTAGCGCGCGGCTCAGCAACGGTCGGATATTTTGAGGTTCGAATTCCTCAGGGATATCATGTTCCTCACTGTGTAGGCAATCCGCACTAGCGAATTCCGAACTCCTCAGTCAGAAAAAATTCCTCAGAGACCAGAAGATCTTCGTCTTTGTCACTGAAGAAATTGACTGAGCTGATATGAGATTTCGAATGGCTTCAGTCGAAGGATTGGGTAGGTGTAGGATTTTGAGATGAGCATCACTTGGAAATCTATTTCCTTAGTATTACCTCAACCCCCTTTAACAGTACGGTGTTTCCTATGACTCAAGAAGTAGAAAAAGAAACTATGAAAACAAAAGTCTTCATGCTTCAGATTCCTCGCATGAATATCGAAGTCTTCAAGGTCACACCAATTTCTTCACTTTCAAAGTCTTCAGGAGAACCAAAGTCTTCAGCCGAAGACATTCATTTTTAGGGGTCGACTTTCACTGTAAATATCAAACTCCTCATTGACTTATAGAGCCTGTGTACACTCACAAACATATTAGTCCCTTAACCTATAAGACTTCAATACACCAAAATCACTAAGGGGCACTAGATGCACTTACAAATACTTTATAGAACCTATGGTTGAGGCATAGGGAATGACTTTCATTCTCTCTCTATCTTCTGTTATGGTCGGGCTTTGAGTCTTACTCAACTTCACACCTTACAATACAGGCTAGAACACCTTATTTGACTGATCCATTTTGAACTCCTTGAAAATCTAGTCAAGGTATATACTCATTGGAAATCTTATAAAGCGTCTTGATCTATCTCTATAGATTTTGATGCCCAATATGTAAGCAGCTTCACCAAGGTCTTTCATTGAAAAATTCTTATTCAAGTATCCTTTTATGCTATCCATAAATTCTGTATCATTTCCAATCAACAATATGTCATCTACATATAATATCAGAAATGCTACAGAGCTCCTTTATGTCTACTACACAACTTTATTCTTATAGACACTTGTTGGCCCTCCAAGCGTAGAGTTTTGTAGGACAGTAGCAATTTTCCTCAAGTGGATGACCTAAGGTTTATTAATTCATGAGAGGTGTAGTTGAAGATGGTCTCTCTCAAACGACCCTGCAACCAAATACAAGAAATCTCTTGTGTCCCCAACACACCCAATACAATGGCAAATTGTGTGGGTGCACTAGTTCAGCGAAGAGATGGTGATAAAAGTGTAATATGGATGGTAGAAATATATTTTCAGGGTCCGTACTTTCGCTAGTGCAACCTCTCAACAATGCTAACATAGTTGGATCATACTCAAAGTGCAATAAAGAATCACTCCCGAGTTCCTATTAGAGGAGAACAAAAGATAGGATTTGTTTGTAGGTCATGAAACCACCTCAAAGCTATTCTTTCCGTTCGATCTATTCAAGAGTTCGTACTAAAATAACACAAATCATTTTTTTTCCGTTCGATCTATCCTAGAGTTCGTACTAGAATAACACCAAAGCAAATTCATATTCATACTACTCAATCCACACAAAGAACTATAAAGAGACCCCAAAGTTTTCATCGAAGAAAAATGTGCATCAACCCCTATGCATATATTACCCCAATATCACCATGGGAATCCGCAAGTTGAATGCCATAAAGGCCCATAACACATATCAAGTGAATCAATAAGATACCTCATTGTCACCTAAAGTATTCATATTGCAAGACATATATCATGTGTTCTCATCTCTGAATATTCAATCCGACAAGACAAAACTTTGAAGGGTAAAGATTCAATTTGTCATAACAAGAATATAGAGGGGAGAAACGTCATATGATCTGATTATATTAACAAAGCCCATGATATAGATCACGAGAGAGAGAGAGAGAGAGATCAAACACATAGCTATTGGTACAAACCCTCGGCCCCAAGGGTGGACTACTCGCTCCTCATCATGGTGGCCGTCGGGATGATGAAGATGGACAACAGTGATGATTCCCCCCTCCAGCAAGGTGCCGGAACGGGGTATAGATTGGATCTCGTGGATATAGAGGCCTTGCAGCGGCGGAACTTCTAATCTAGGGCTACCCCGAAGGGTTTCGGAATATTTGGGAATTTATAGTGCAAAGAAAGGGTACATGTGGCCATCGAGGTGGGCACAACCCACCTGGGCGCGCCTGGGGGCCCAGGCACGCCCTAGTGGGTTGTGCCCCCCTTGGGGCACCCCTCTGGTGCTGCTCTGGCCCATTATGAGTGTTCTGGTCCATAAAAAAATCCCCAAAAAGTTACGCGGTGTTTGGACTCCGTTTGATATTGATTTTGCGATGTAAAAAACAAGCAAAAAACAGCAACTGGCACCGGGCACTGGGTCAATAGATTAGTCCCAAAAAATGATATAAAGTTGCTATAAAATGATTGTAAAACATCCAAGAATGATAATATATTAGCATGAATACTTCATAAAATACAAATACGTTGGATACGTATTAGCATCGCCAAGCTTAATTCCTACTCGTCCTTGAGTAGGTAAATGATAAAAGAAATAATTTATGAAGTGTGAATTTTAGCAAAGTGCATAAGTTTGATCAATGTTATAGTGGCAACCAATTCACAAGTTAAGGTTCAAACAATGAATTCTCTTGAAACTCAACAACCTATGCTGTCAGTCACCAAGCAATTTCAATTCAACTTATTCAACAGAGTTTAAGTAAGAGCTCCACATACTCAACCATCATATAGTCTTCTATGATTGCTAACGCTCACTACGTACACATGAGCAAAACATTTCAATCGGACACATAGAAAGATAGGGGCTTATTGTTTTGCCTTCCAACGTATTCACCTCAAGGGTGATGTCAACAATAATAACTCATGCTACCCATATTCAACTGGACATATGTGCCTAGATCTTTCCTAACCACATGATGCTTGCCAAAAGAGAAAAATAAAAAGGAACAGAGAGAAAAACTTTGACTCTTGCATGAAAGTAAATAAATAAAAGCAAAAGATAGGCCCTTCGCAGAGGGAAGCAGAGGTTGCCATGCGCTTATTTATTTGTATGCTCAATCCCTTAGTGCAAAAGAATGTCACATTATACTGCCCCTTATGATGGCAACCTTTATTATGCAGTCCGTCGCTTTTATTGCTTTGCCATCATAAGTTCGTACAACGCTCAATTTTCTCTTACACTAAACGGTCTAACATTTTTAGACAATTTTATTGCCTTATTGCACTGATGACAACTTACTTGAAGGATCTTGCTCAATCCCTAGGTAGGTATGGTGGACTCTCAAAAAAAGATTTGGGTTTAAGGGTTTTTGGATTCACAAGTAGTATCTCTACTTGGTGCGGAATTTTAGGCTAGCAAAGATAGGGGACAAGCACCACATGTTAAAGGATCTATGACAATATCACTTCTATGTGAATATGAGCAAACATAAATCATTACGTTGTCGACGTATAATATTTTGATGGGGGCACACAATCACAAAAGATTTCTAGGATAGTGTATTTGCATGTGAAAGTTCTCTTCCTTATACTAATTATTTGTGAATTGCTTGTATGACCAATATTGTGATTGTCAAGCCTCAAAAGATTTCACTTTCTAAACCCAATGTGAAGCTACCACTAGGCATGATATGGTTTCAACTTCATGATATTCAATTCATTCATGATATTCAATTCATTCAACGATTTACTCATAGGATATAAGTGAAGCACAAGAGCAAATGACAAGCTACTCCAAAAAGATATAAGTGAAGATCATTAGCATAATATTTATTTCTCTCAAATTAATTTATGTGAAGCAAGAGAGAATTTCTTCAAAAATACTAAAGCACACCGTGCTCAAAAATATATAAGTGAAGCACTAGAGCAATTCCATGGAAAAGAGCTTTGTTGACGAGATGTGAATGCCGCTTACTTAGCCTCCCTGGTAACTATTTGAGGACTCTATTTTATTTAAACACTTTCAGATCTAAGTATTTTATTAAAACAGCAAGCAAAATGGAAATAAAATGACATTTCAAGAGTAGCACAACTCATGTGAAGAAGCAAAAACTTAGGCTCAACCGATACTAACCGATAAGTTTTGAAGAAGAAATGTGGGATGCCTACCGGGGAATACCCAAGCTTAGATGCTTGAGACTTAGTGATGTATTAGCTTGTCATGCCTTGGGGATGACCTTTTGTGTCTCCTTAATTCCTCTCATATCACGGTTTCCCTAAATCTCAAAAACTTCATCCACACAAAACTCAACAGGAACTCGTGAGATAAGTTAGTATAAATCAAAGCAAAAACCTTATCATTCTCTACTATAGTAAATCACAAAAATTATTATTCCACATTTCATACTAAATGCCTCTGCATATTTAATACTCCTTTCTTAAAATAGAATCATTAAACAAGCAAACATATGCAAACAATGCAAACATAACAGCAATCTGCCAAAACAGTACAGTCTGTAAAGAATGCAAGATTCATCATACTTCCCTAACTCCAAAAATTATGAGAAAAATACTACACTGTAGAAAATTTATCAAATCTTATTTTTCAGAAAGTTTCAACAATTTATCATATTCTTAATTTTGTAGGGAATTTTTGCAACACCAATAAACTTTCTGTTTTCAAACAGCAACAAGTATACTTGCAAAATAAGCATGGAAAAGGCTATCAATGCCACTTTTATTGAAATAAAATATGCAAAACATTATTATAAATAAATTCAAGCAAATACTAGCAAAATAAATTGATGCTCCAAGCAAAACACATATCATGTGACGAATGAAAACATAGCTCCAAGTGAGGTTATCGATAATGTTGGAGACGAAAGAGGGGATGCCTTCCGGGGCATCCCCAAGCTTAGTTGCTTGGATCTTACTTTAATATTACCTTGGGGGTGCCTTGTTCATCCCCAATCTTAGGGTCTTGTCACTCCTTATTCTCCTCATATCGACATCTCACCCAAAACTTGTAAACTTCAATCACATAAAACTTAACGGAACTTTGTGAGATAGGTTAGTATGATAAAGAGCAAACCATTTCACTTTTGGTACTGCCAAAGACAAGATTCATAATTGTTTCAACACAATGCCTAATGTACCATATCATTTAAACAATTTATATTGAGAAATATAAGCCATAGAAACAAGGAAACAAGCAAACTATGCATTCAAAACAGAATCTATCAAAAACAAAACAGTCTGTAGTAATCTGTACTCAAACCATACTTATGATACTCCAACAATTCTGAAATAAGTTGGACCACGTGAGAAATTTGTATATTAATCTTCTTCAAAAATAATCAACTCAAAACCACTCTTATTTTAAAACTGAGAGCTATTTTTGTGAGTGCAAGAGTTTCTGTTTTTCAGCAAGATCAAATCAACTATCACCCAACATGATCCCAAAGGCTTTACTTGGCACTTCATTGAAACAAGGACAATAAAACATGATTAATACAGTAGCCTAATCATATGAACATACAAAAACAGTAGGTAAAAGTGCTGGGTTGTCTCCCAACAAGCGCTTTTCTTTAATGCCTTTTAGCTAGGCATGATGAGTTCAATGATGCTCGCATAAAAGATAAAGATTGAAACATAACAAGAGCATCATGAATCATAAGTTCCTCACTCATAATAATTTTCAGTAGCATCATGAATAGATTCATCCATATATCCATCACCTAAAGCATTCTTTTCATGATCCAAAAGCATAGATAATTTATTACTCTTTATGGCATACATGTCATCATAATAATCATCATAAATAGCAACTTTGTTCTCATCATAGTCAATTGAAACCTCTTCTGAAATAGTGGATGTATCACTAAATAAAGTCATGACCTCTCCAAATCCACTTTCATCAATATTGTAAAAAGATTCAACACCCTCCAAAATAGTGGGATCACTACTACCTAGAGTTGACACTCTTCCAAACCCACTTTCATCATTGTAATCATCATAAATAGGAGGCATGCTATCATCATAATAAATTTTCTTATCGAAAGTAGAAGGAATAAAAGGATCATATTCATTATGCAAAGCATACCTAAGCTTAGGACAAGCATTATTTTCAGCAAATAAATCTTCAAACGTTTCATACTCATCAAACATAGCATCCCCAAGCTTGTGGTTTTGCATATCATCATAATCATTCTTATCAATAGCATGAATGGCACCAATAGTATAGCAAACATTAATATCATATTATTCCAAGCAAGTGCCAAAAAGATTTTTAATATCATAAGAGACATCATTTCTTCCCAATCGTAATCATCACAATAAGTACTAGGCATCACAAAATCATACGCAATATCATCATCCTCCATCAACATATTTGATTTACTTTCATGAGGCATAATGGTGATAGGAGCAATATTACTTGGGAGAGTTACCTTTTTAGCTCTACTTTTTCTTCTTTTCTTTTTCTTCTTCACCACCTCACGTGTGGGTTTAATCATTTTTTCCGAGCATCCTGTTGAAGAGATTGATTGGATAGGAAGCTCCTCCTCGTTACCTGATTCGTCATAAACACTAGGAGGGTATTGGGAAATATTTTTCCTTTCATTAGTACTCTCTTCATGGTCTTTTTGTTTTATTGTCTTTAGATAGTTGGTAATATAAGGATTCTCAATGCAATTTACCACACAAAACATATACATTTCCTCTACATCAAAATCAAGAAGTCTCTCAAGGGCAAACTCTGTAATATCCTTAGTTATATGTTTCATTTCTTCATAGCCTAGAAGTAAACTAAGTTCATTATGATGCGCAAGGGAAATCAAGTCATCACAATTTTTGTACACGACTCGATCATGAAACAATTTGCATTGGGTATTTAAATGACCACGTTCATTGCAAAGTTCACAAGGATGGCTAAGAAAATTTAAATTTTCAGCGGAAACATCTAGCCTCTCTTGCAACCATTTAGTTTCTAAATACTTATGCCTCTTGGAAAATATATCTTTCCTATTTGGTGTGTACTTGCAAACTCTATGTACTCCACAAAAGTTGACATGCTTATAAGAGACATTTTCATCATGACTAGTGCAATTATCATTAGTACTATGGATATTGAAAGAGTTCATACTGTCATGCTTATCATTCATGCCAATCATATTATTAAATTCTTCGTCTATCAATTGAGCACAATTTTCCAAACCATCATTTTCAAGAAAGATATTACAAAGATGATCAATAATATGATGCAACCTTAATTCGATTTTGTTGTAGTTTTCTTTTATAGACCAAACTAGTGAAAAATAAGAAACTAAAAGATTCAATTGCAAGATCTAAAGATATACCTTCATGCACTCACCTCCCCGACAATAGCGCTAGAAAAGAGCTTCGTTGCCAGAGTGTGAGTGCCGGTTTCCTCACCTCCCCAGCAACGAGGACAGAAAAGAGATTGATGTCTACTACGCAATGTTATTCTTGTAGACACGTGTTGGGCCTCCTAGCGCAGAGTTTTGTAGGACAGTAGCAATTTTCCCTCAAGTGGATGACCTAAGGTTTATCAATTTGTGAGAGGTGTAGGATGAAGATGGTCTCTCTCAAACGACCCTGCAACCAAATACAAGAAATATCTTGTGTCCCCAACACACCTAATACAATGGCAAATTGTATAGGTGCACTAGTTCGTCGAAGAGATGGTGATAGAAGTGTAATGTGGATGGTAGAAATATATTTTTATAATCTGAATAAATAAAAATAGCAAGGTAGCAAATAGTAAACGGGCACAAAAATGGTGTTGCAATGCTTAAAAATGAGGCCTAGGGTCCCTACTTTCGCTAGTGCAACCTCTCAACAATGCTAACATAGTTGGATCATATGATTATCCCTTAAAGTGCAATAAAGAATCACTCCCGAGTTCCTATTAGAGGAGAACAAAAGATAGGAATTGTTTGTAGGTCACGAAACCACCTCAAAACTATTCTTTCCATTCGATCTATTCAAGAGTTCATACTAAAATAACATGAGGTCGCTTGAAGCTACGTCAGTTTTTTCCCCAAAGAGGAAGGGATGATGCAGCACAGCGGTGGTAGGTATTTCCCTTAGATATGAAACCAAGGTTATCAAACCAGTAGGAGAACCAAGCAACACAACGTAAACAACCCATGCACAGAAATAACAACACCTCGCTACCCAATGTCTTAAAGGGCTTGTCAATCCCATTCGGGCTACGGTGCCTCAAGATAGGCAAAGGACGAGAGGTAAATTTGTAGATGGGATAAATAGATCGCGGAACAAATAAATTGCAGAAATGTATTTTTGTATTTTTTTAGTTTAATAGATCTGAAAATAAATGCAAGGCAAAGTAGACCGCAAGGCAAATATATGAGAAAGAAGACCCGGGGGCCGTAGGTTTCACTAGTGGCTTCTCTCGAGAAAATTAGCAAACGGTGGGTGAACAAATTACCGTTGGGCAATTGATAGAACTTCAAATAGTCATGACGATATCCAGGCAATGATCATTACATAGGCATCACGTCCAAGATTAGTAGACTGACTCCTGCCTGCAGCTACTACTATTACTCCATGAATCGACTGCTATCCAGCATGCATCTAGTGTATTAAATTCATGGAAAAATGGAGCAATGCAATAAGAACAAAGACATGATGTAGACAAGATCCATTTGTCTATTGTGGCAGATATGGATCCCGTTTTTTATCCTTAGTAGCAATGATAGATACATGTCAGTTCCCTTTCTGTCACTGGGATCAAGCACCGTAGGATCGAACCCACTACCGGGCACCTCTTCCCATTGCAAGATAAATAGATCAAGTTGGCCAAACAAAACCCAAATATAGGAGAAGAAATATGAGACTATAAGAGATCACACATATAAGAGATCAAAGAACTCAAATAACTTTCATGGATATAAAAATATATAACTGATCATAAACTTGAAGTCATCGGATCCAACAAACACACTGCAAAAAGGACTTACATCATATGGATCTCCAAGAGATCATTGTATTGATAATCAAGAGATAGAGAGAGAGAGAGGAATCCATTTAGCTACTAACTACGAACTCGAAGGTCTACAAAGAACTACTCACGCATCATCGAAGAGGCACCAGTGGAAGTGGTGACCACCTCCGTGATGGTGTCTAGATTGGATCTCGGTGTTCTGGACTCTGCAGCGGCTGGATGAAAATTTCGTCGACTCCCCTAGGTTTTCTAGAATATTGGGGTATTTATAGAGCAAAGAGTCGGTCCATGGGGCACCCGAGGTGGGCACAACCCACCTGGGCGCGCCTGGGCCTCCTGGCGCGCCCAGGTGGGTTATCCCCTCCTCGGGACTCCCCCCAGGTGCAACCAGGGCCCATTGTGTTCCTTCTGGTCCATAAAAAATCATCCTAAATTGGCGTGGTATTTGGATCCCTTCTGATATTGATTTCCTGCAATGTAAAAAACATGCAAAAAACAGCAACTGGCACTTGGCACTATGTCAATAGGTTAGTACCAAAAAATGGTATAAATTACTATTTAATGATTATAAAACATCCAAGATTGATAATAAAACAACATGGAATGATAAAAAATTATAGATGCATTGGAGACGTTTCAGCATCCCCAAGCTTAACTCCTGCTCGTCCTTGAGTAGGTAAGTGACAAAACAGAATTTTTGATGTGGAGTGCTGTTTATCATGTCATATCATATTATTTTCTTCATAGCATGGACATTTGGACTTTTATGTGATTCATAGCAATAGTCTAGTTTTGACATAATAATTTAGATACTCAAGCATATCAACAAGCGACCATGCCTTTCAAAATATCAATGCTAAAACAAGTTATCCCTAACCCATCATGCTCAAACACTGATCCATTCATGAAACACACTAGAATATTAGCTACACCAATACTTAAGTACGATCATATTGTCCCCTAGTTGGTGCTTTTATAAGAGAGGATGGAGACTCAATTTCAAAAATAAAAATTTCATAAAGTAAAATAAAGGCCCTTCGCAGAGGGAAGTAGGGATTTGTAGAGGTGCCAGAGCTCAAAGCGAAAAAATAGAGATAAAAACATTTTGGGAGGTGTATCTATCCCACCAACGAAAACAACTTGGAGCATCCCAACACTTTCCACGCTAGATATATCATAGGCGGTTGCCAAACAGAAAATAATATTTATTCCTTTTTCCACCATAACTTTCACTTTCCATGGCTAACTGTATCCACGGGTGCCCTCCATACCAACACTTTCCAAGGAAATTATTATTTGACAACATAAAGTTAATTCATTTTTGCATTTTGGGACTAGGCATCCCTAATAGCTTTGCCTTACTCTCGTGCAATGATAAGTGAATAAACACTCATCACGAGAATAACACATCTAGCATCGAAAATATTAGCTACCCGTCACCGTTCTGCGAGCGAAATAAACACACAAAAGAGAAGTTCATTTTGAAAATTAGAGATGGCACATGCAAATTTGCTTACAACGACAAAAGAATACCGCAAATAGGTAGATATAGTGGACTCATGTGGCAAAACTGGTTTAAAGGATTTTGGATACACAAGTAGAGGTCATACTTGGTGCAAAATGAAGGCTAGCAAAAAGATTGAGAAGCGACCAACCAAGAAACGAATAATCTCATAAGCAAGCATTAAGCATAATTAACACCGAATAATGCACCACAAGTAGGACATAATTTTCATTGCATGATTATTGACTTTCGTGCATGCATAGGGAATCACAAACCTTAACACCAATATTCTTACTAGAGCACAATTACTCACCAACATGACTCACATATCACATCATCATATCTCAAAACTATTACTAAGAATCAAGTTTATTTTGTCCAATGATCTGCATGACATATATTTTATTTTCTTTCTTTATCCTTCTTGGATATTGCTATCTCTTGAGCACTGCGCTGGTTTTCCCCGAAGAGGAGAGGATGATGCAGTAAAGTAGCATAAGTATTTCCCTCCGTTTTTGAGGACCAAGGTATCAGTCCAGTAGGAGACCACGCACAAGTCCCTCGTACCTACACAAAACGATTGCTACTCGCAACCAACGTGATTAGGAGTTGTCAATCCCTTCACGGTCACTTACGAGGGTGAGATCTGATAGAGATGATAAATAATATTTTTGGTATTTTTGATATAAAGATGAAAGTGAAAAGTAAAAGGCAAAGTAAAAACAAAGCAAATAATAAAGTGATAGAGATTGATATGATGAGAATAGACCCAGGGGCCATAGGTTTCACTAGTGGCTTCTCTCAAGAGCATAAGTATTCTACGGTGGGTGTCGGGGAAACTGATCCACGAACACCTACGGGACCGGTGGACCGAGCCCCTTTCGGTTCGGCGGGGGGCGAAGGTCGCACGAAGAGCAGATCGAGGCGAAGCACACGAGCAGTTTACCCAGCTTCGGAGCTCTCCGGAGAGATAATACTCCTACTGATGCTTGTTTGATTGTATTGTGTTCTTGCTCGAGAGAGAGCTAAGTGTTTTTCTAGCTTCCGAATGATCCGAACCCCCTCTACATTGCGCATGGGCCTCCTTTTATATACTAAAGGGGTCACCGACAGGTGGCAACGCAGAGAAGGGTAGAAGTGTAAAAAGAGGAGTGGTTGGTACAGTTACTTGTACAGTGTTTCCTACCTAACCCTGACGGCAGGGGACAAGGGCATTAAATGCCCGTCTGTGTAGCCCAAACAGTGTAGAAAAGGACCGTCAGGGGCGCCACCGCTCGCCACGATGGGGATCTTGTCAGCTTCGCATGCCACCGCGCACCGCTGGCTGCACAGCCTCCTGCCACGCGCGCCTGGAAAGGCCCCCAGAGCGACACGTTGGTGGATGCGCTGGAGCGTGGGCACAGAGTGGCCGCTTGTCGCGGCAAGTGCCTTGTCGCGGTCGTTGTCTTGTTGGGTCCGGGAGCTTGTCGCTCACCAGGCCTTGCCGGGATGCGCGGCGTGTCGCAGCAAGTTCCTTGAAATGCCTTGGTTGGCCTTCCCGGCAAGCTCCTCTTGCCGGGGCCTTGTCTCCTGGGCTTAAATACTTTGTTCTTGAATGGCTCCAAATGAACCACGGAGGATCTTGGCGGTCGCCCGGCAAGCCTTGCCGCGGGGTGCTGCAACTGCCCGTGCACAAGTTCGGGGTACTAGGGTACCCGTATTCTAGTACACCGACAGGAGCCCCCGGGCCTGGGCCATACACGGTGCCGAGCGCTGTTGGGCCAGGCCCAAAACAGGGCACGGGCACACGCGGCCTAGGTTACACCGTATCTGACTCCGTATCCACCGTGCCCTTCCTAACAGCACGCGTCGAATGCGGCGTCGTGGGAGAGATCGTGGGTGGTTTCTTTATTCGGAAGGGCGAAACGTCCGCCCCCTCCCTCTTTATAAGCAGGGGAAACAGGGGCAATTCGCCCATCTCGCCGTTTGTTGCTCCAACTCCAGAAATCTCCGCCGCTCCCCCCTTCTTCTAGAAGCAGAAAGAGAGCAGCGCTTCGCTCCCCATTGCCACCAGCATCACCACCGCCGCCGATCTCCCCCACCACCGCCGCCATGGCTCCAAAAGCCGACAAGGGGAAGGGCGTGAAGTCGGCCGAGGCACAGCGGCTCGCGGCGCTGCGGAAGGAGCGGGCCCTCTTCCCCCCTCAGCTCGGTGCGCAGGAGCTGAGGGAGTACTACTACCTCTTCTGGTCGACGGAGACGTGTGCGCATCCGCGCACGAGGGTACTCCCGGCTGCAGCTTCGGAACTGGCTCCAAGCGGGTACCCGTTCTTCGCATTGTTCTTCTATTGCAGGCTCTGCCCGCCCTTTTCTGATTTCTTCTGCGACATCATGAACACCTATGGGTTCCGCCTCCTTGACTTCACCCCCAACGCCGTTCTGACCATGGCAGTTTTCGCACATTTGTGTGAAAACTTTGTCGGAGTCCACCCAAATGTAGCCCTTTTCCGCCATTTCTTCCTGCCTCGGGTCGAGAGAGGAGATCCGCTTGCCGGAGGGATCGCCTGGATCTCGAGAGTCGGCAAGAAGGAGGCGTATCTGGAGGGGGAGCTCTGCAGCAAGTGGGTGGAGTGGAGAGCGGAGTGGTGCTGGATCGTCGAGGAGAATCCGCAGCCGTTCACTGCCCTGCACCAAGCCCCAATAGTGCGCGGCAATGATTGGAGCAATGTGGCCCCAGAGGACGACAGGCTGAAGATTGCCGTCACCCGGATCCTTCGCCTTAGGCTTGCCGGGCTCACCGTAGGCGCCGTTGGCGCAGATTTCCTTCGCCGCCGCATCGCCCCCCTGCAGGAGAGGGGGAGACCCGCCTGGGAGTTCAAGAACTCGGCGGATATCATGAGGCTGCGCCCGGGCCTCAACTTCAACTTCACCGTCCTGGAGCTGTTTAAGCGCGACCCTCAGCACCCATTCATGTTGCCGCGGAATGTCGTTTCGCTGTGCAACAATTCTTCACTTAACCGTATCCGGGCGATGATGCCGTTGTGCGATTCGCATGGAATCGCCCCAACTTGGCAAGAGCATGCGGATGACGTCGTGCAGGAGTTCTTCGACGACTTGGTAGAAGTGCCGGTCCGCGCTGATGAGCAGAAGAGCCTCACCCGCGACACTACCGACGCGGAGCTGCAGCGCATCGCCACTAGGACGGAAGAGGCTGCGGCAGCAGCTGCCGCGGGCGAGTTTGGGTTCACCGTGGAGGAGGCGGAGGCAGCAGAGGCGGCAAGCCTTGCCGAGCGCGAGGAGTTTGCCGGCGAGGAAGATCTTGCCGGCCCTGAAGCTGAGCCGAGCGAGCCTGGCGAGGAAGAGCCCGAGCCTTCAGACAGCTTGCCGCAGGTGGAGCCCCCGGCCCCGCAAAGAAGGCGTCTCCGCAGGGCCGGGGACGTAGCGGGGCGGCAAACGAGCCAACAGCCGCCAAGCCGTGCGACACGCTCTACCGCGGCAAGCAATGTTACCGCGGGAGTGCCTCACGCTGCTGCGGCAACTGGAGCGGGATCTTCCCGGTCCACCGCCACCGCCCCTGCCAAGCGGGCAAGGGATCCTACTCCTCCGCCTCGCTGCACCGGAGGGGAGCTGGAGTTCGATCTCTTCGCGCTCAGCTCCGACGAGGAGGAAGAAGAGTAAGTTTCTTTGGTGTTCTTGTAGTTCTCCAATCTTGTTGCTTTTATCTTGTCTCTGACTTGCTTCAATCTGAACCCATTTCTTTTCAGGACGCTGGCCCAGAGAGCGGCGAAGAGAGCCAAGGCCTCGGTGATTGTCATCGAAGATGATCCCACCGTGTCAGCAGGGTGTGTCTGAGACCACCTTGACGGACCCTGCAGCCACTCCTCAAAGCAGCCCCCAGCGCAGCCCCCAACGTAAGTTTGTAGTTTTACTTCCTGCTGTCGGGCGCGCGTGGGTGCTCTTTTCTCTACTGATATCTTGCTTGTTGATTTGTGTAGGAGCAGAACAGCCTCACTAGGAGGGCCCGGAAGCCGCCCACGAAGTGCCATCTGCTTCGACTACGCCGCCAAGGGAGGAGTCCCCGGCAAGGGAGCGCTCTCCGGCAAGGGAGAACGCCCCGGTAAGGGACAGTTCTCCGGCAAGGGACGGCACCAGTGATCCTCCGGCGGTTGAGACCGCGACCGCAGATCCTAGTACAGGTAATATTCTTGCCTGAAATCTTCCCTTGGGTTCTTCTTCTTCTGAACTCCCTTTCTTGGATTTTTGCTTGATTTTTCTCCCTTCTTCGTTCTTCAGATCCATCTGCTGGGGAGCCAATGGAGACTGAGGACGCTGGCGAGGAAGGCGCGCGTGGCAGCAATGACGACGCCGCCACCAACGAAGAAGGGGGCGGTGCTGATGAGCCCACCGGCGAAGAGGCCGCCAAGGCTGCCGCCGCAGAAGCTGGCGAGGGGTCGGGCGATCGAACTGACGGCCCTGAGGCCGCAGGAGCGCCAGGCGCTGCGCCGACCGCCGATCCCTCCGTCGCTGCCGTGGAGCCAGGCTCCGAAGAGCCCCAGCCCGGCGCCTACTTGAAGGCCGGTGACGGTATCTTCATCAAGCTTCCCTGGGCGTCGAGCTCCAGGGTGCCGGTCGAAGGAGAAGCTTTTGACGAGGAGGTGCTCGCCTCCGCTGGGCTGGCGCTGGTTGATGCGCCAAGCAGCAGCAGCGGCGAGTCTGAGGAGGAGCGGCTGCTGCGGAAGCTGCTGTCACTCTACCGCGCCCGACAAACCAAGCTGGCGTCCCGAGAAGCACTCGTCGCGAGGGCGGGAGTCGACATCGAGAAGCACGCGGAGGAGCTCCGGGGTCTTAGGCAGGAAACTCTCCGGAGCTTGGCAGAGGAGCAGGAGCATGTCACCGAGGAGAGTAAAGCCTTCCTCCTCGCGAAGGCTAAGGTTGAAGAGCAGCAGCGGCTTGTCGCCGAAAGGCTATCTGCGCAGGAGGGTGATTTGGCGCAGTGCAAGGTCAATCTTGATAGCCACGAGGAGGAGCTTGCCGCGCGCGAGCAAGCAATAGGCGGGGCGCTCAAGGAAGCAAAGGACGCTGCCGCAGCTGCTAAGGCCGCCAAGAAGGAGCTGGAGATGAAGGTGGTGCAGCTGGAGGCAGATCTCAAGGCGAGCGGCGAGGAGCTTGCCGTGCTTAAGCGTGAGCGCGAGAAAGACGCTGCCGCTCATGGTGAGCTACAAGGCCTTCTCGCAGAGAGGAGCAAGGAGCTCAGCACCGCCAAGGATTCCAATGCGGATCTCGAGCTGAAGCTGGCCATGCTGACTCAGACGCTGGACGCCGCCAGGGAGCGAGAGGTGACCTTGTCGGAGAAGATCAAGGCCGACGAGGCGCTGCTGGCGAATGCTACTGGCGCCCACGACGCCTTCAGGGAGACAGTGGAGCACTGTACTGAAGGTCTTGTGGATGCTGCCGCTGCCATCGACGGGGAGTTGGCGCAGCTGGGTATAGAGGATTTTGGGTATCCCTCCGACGAGCATCTCCAACCCAGCGCCAAGCTCAGCCTATTCTTCAAAGGCGTGACGACGGCCCTCCAGCGACTCCGGGAGAGGATCCCAAAGCAGCTGGCCGACGAGTCGCGCAGGATCTGCGCAGGAGCTCTCTAGAAGGTGCTGATGAAGGTGGCCTTCCGCAATCCAGGCCTCAACTTCACCAACGTCCTCAAATCCTTGCCGCCGGATGCTATCGGGATGCGCACAAGGCCCTTGTCGCACCCATTGTGGACAAGGTGAGCGAGATCAAGAGGGTTGAGGGCGGTCGCGTAGACTAGGCCGCCCGTTTTCTCTTTCTCCTTGTCGCTGCTAGCCATATTATAAGATCAATCTTGTTAGAGCTGCGACAAGTTATTTTGTAATATAACTCTATTTCTGTTATCAATTGCTACGTTATTTCCTTTACTAGATTCCTTCCTTTGTATGTTTTTACCCTACGCTTTTAGGGAACTTGTCGGCGCAGGCACCCGAGCCGCGAGCTCTGAGTGCGGGACGTCAGCAGCCTGCTGGCGGTGCCGCTTCCGACAAGAAACCTTGTCGCGACTAGTTGCAGCACACTTAAATTGTTGAGCGGACTCGAAACAAAGTAAGAGCGCAACTAGCTACGAGTTGGTTCCTCCGCGCACAGGTTTTCCATACAAAGCAGGGTCGATTGAGGAAGATAACTTAAAAATTAAAAGTAATTGCTCAAACTTTGGCAACTTAGCTTTTCTGTCGTTCGCTTCCCGGCAAGGCGAAACTTCCTTAAACGACGTCTGGTCCACACCATTATCTTCCCCTTCCCCCCGGCAAACTTGTGTGCGAGGGAACCTTCCTTTCCTTTGTTGAGAAAAAGAAAGAAGAGAAAATAACGATATGGAGCCTTACGGCTCGTTATTGCTTACCGGGGATTGGTGCTGCACAAAGTGTCAGATAACACATGCAAGAAAAAGAATATAATGCATGAAATTGACAAGATGTGCGGAGCACATGAGCTTTACTTATGCACTGGATCTGCACTCGGCTTTGTACAAAGGATTACATGCGACATAGGCACGACTTGTACAAAAGGTGGTTGCCGGAACGGGTTCCAGCAACCGCGCCCTATGGGTAAAACTTACGAAGATGCTCAATGTTCCAGGAGTTGCTCACCGGAATGCCATCTTCGGTCTCAAGGCGGACAGCGCCAGGCCTAGTGACTCGTTTCACCCGGTAAGGGCCTTCCCACTTCGGCGTCAACTTGTTGGAATTCTTGGCAGACTGAACGCGCCGAAGAACAAGGTCGCCTTCCTCGAAGCTTCTGGCATTAACTTTGCGGCTATGGTAGCGGTGCAAAGCTTGCTGGTATCGAGCAGCTCGTACAGCAGCCTGAAGACGATCCTCCTCAAGGAGTAGCGCGTCATCTTGTCACAGCTGCTCTTGCTCAAGCTCATCATAAGCGAGCACTCGAGGTGATCTGTATATGAGTTCCGTGGGGAGAACTGCCTCTGCTCCATAGACTAGAGCGAAAGGCGTCTGGCCAGTGGCTCGATTTGGCGTCGTCCTGATCGACCAAAGAACCACCGGCAGCTCGTCGATCCAGTTTCTTCCGCACTTGTGCAGCCTATCGAAAGTTCTGGTCTTGAGCCCGCGCAGCACTTCAGCATTTGCCCTCTCCGCTTGACCATTTCTTCTCGGATGAGCAACAGAAGCGAAGAAGATCTTGGCACCAAGATCTTGGACGTACTGCATGAAGATGCGGCTCGTGAATTGCGTGCCATTGTCGGTGATGATCCTGTTAGGGATCCCGAAACGGCAAACAATCGACCTGAAGAACTTGACTGCTGACTGTGTTGTCACCTTCCTCACTGGTTCCACTTCCGGCCACTTTGTGAACTTGTCGATTGCAACGTACAAGTACTCAAATTCCCCGACAGCTCGGGGAAAGGGGCCGAGGATGTCGAGCCCCCAGACCGAAAATGGCCAGGACAAAGGGATCGTCTGGAGAGCTTGAGCTGGCTGGTGTATCTGCTTGGAATGGAACTGGCACGCTTCACACTTGGTTACTTGTGCAGTTGCATCCTGGAGGGCTGTCGGCCAAAAGAAACCTTGCCAGAACGCTTTGCCGGCAAGTGCTCTTGTGCCAATGTGGTGACCACATATGCCTCCATGTATTTCTGCCAATAGCTTTTGTCCGTCTTCCCGGCAAATACACTTCAATTTCACACCGTTGAGTCTTCTTCTGTACAGTGTGCTGTCAACAAACTGGTACATACTTGACTGCCGGGCTACTCTTTCCGCTTCTTCTTGCTCTTCGGGAAGTTCTCCTGTCTGAAGGAAATGGACAATCTGCTGCGCCCATGATGGAGCTTGTGGATCGACAACAAAGACTAAAGGCACATCTGCTGCTGTGGGAACATCCGCTTCTATGGCGAGAACCTGCGGCTCTGCCGGAGCTTGATGTTCCCCGGCAAGCTTGCCGGAGCAAAGCTTGTCAGGAGCGTCTGCTACGACGGAACCAACCATAAGGCTTGCCGGAGCAGACTGCTCCTCAGCACCCTTGGCGTTGATCTTGGGGACTTTCTTGGCGGCGGCTTCAGGGAGCTCTGCCGAAAAATAGTCACCAGAAATCAACTTCCTCTTCTTATGCTGTCCAGTTGATGGCGTTACGGACGGTTGAGTCAGCTTGAGCACAAAGATCCCTGGTTCCACATGTAACTTAAGTGCGGCGCACTTTGACAGGCCATCAGCAATGTCATTCTGAGCTCTCGGAACATGCTCCATCTGTAGGCCGTCAAAGTGCTCTTCCAGCTTTCTCACTTCATCAACATATGCTTCCATCAACGGACTCTGATAGTTCTTGTTCACTTGGCGGACGACAAGCTGTGAGTCACCCCTGACAATGAGCTTCTTGATCCCAAGGTCTGCTGTGATCCTGAGGCGGGCAAGCAACCCTTCATACTCTGCAGTATTGTTGGTTGCTTGCTCCTTGGGAAAGTGCATCTGGACTACGTACTTGAGGTGCTCTCCGGTGGGTGCGACAAGCAGCACGCCCGCACCGGCGCCTTGCAGCGAGAAGGCACCATCAAAGTACATCAGCCACTCCTTGCTCGCTTTCTTGACGGGGATGCTCGTCTCTGGAATTTCTTCATCTTGTGTTGGCGTCCACTCTGCTATGAATTCTGCCAATGCTCTGCTTTGGATAGTTGAAGTACACTCAAACTTGAGGCCAAAGCTTGACAGTTCCAGTGCCCACTCAACAATCCTGCCTGTCGCTTCTGGATTTTGTAGTATCCTCTTCAGCGAAAAGCGAGTGACGACTGTGATCTCATGTGCTTGGAAGTAATGGCGCAGCTTTCTCGAGGCCATGAGAACGCCGAAAAGCAATTTATGCACACCAGAGTACCTTGACCTAGCCCCCTGCAGAAGGGAACTAACAAAGTAAACTGGGCGCTGCACCATTCTCTTCTGCATCTTATGATGCTCCTGCGCAGATCCATCCTTGTCGGGACCAGAGCTTGTCGACGAAGCCCCCTGCTTGTCGCTGGATGCATCTGCCGTGGTTGCTGGGTCATCATCTGCCTCCCTCTCCGCCACTAACGCAGCACTAACCACTTAATTGGTTGCTGCTATAAACAGCAGCAACTTCTCTTGTGGCTTAGGTGCGACAAGTGTTGGAGTGGAGGACAGGTATCTCTTCAAGTCCTGCAGCGCAGCCTCCGCCTCCGGAGTCCATTTCATTGGACCTGCCTTTTTCAATATTTTGAAAAATGGCAGGGCGCGCTCAGCAGACCTAGAGATAAACCTGCTGAGAGCAGCTACGCAACCGGCAAGCCTTCGTACATCCTTGACGCGCTTTGGTGCTTCAATCTGCTCAATGGCCTTGATCTTGTTGGGATTGGCTTCAATTCCCCGCTGAGACACGAAGAACCCGAGAAGTTTGCCGGAAGGAACTCCAAACACGCACTTCTCGGGGTTGAGCTTGAGGTTGATCTTGCGCAGATTTGCAAATGTTTCGTCCAAATCTTGAATCAGAGTTGCTTTGTCCTTGCTTTTGACCACTATGTCATCCATGTAGGCTTCCACATTTCTATGCATTTGTGGCTCAAAAGCGTGGTGGACTACCCTTGCAAATGTTGAACCAGCATTCTTCAAACCGAAAGGCATCCGTACAAAACAGTACGTGCCACACGGGGTGATGAATGCGGGTTTCTCCTCATCCTCTTCTGCCATGAAGATCTGATGGTATCCTGTGTATGCATCATGAAATGAAAGCAAATCACATCCGGCCGTGGAGTCAACAATCTGGTCAATGCGTGGCAAGGGAAATGGGTCTTTGGGACAAGCTTTATTAACATCAGTGAAGTCGATACGAAGCCTCCATTTTCCGTTAGCCTTGCGCACGACAACAGGATTGGCCAACCACGTGAGATGGAGCACTCCTCTAACAAGGCCTGCTGCTTCCAACTTCTTGATTTCTTCTGCGATGAACTCTTGGCGCTCCACTGCCTGTTTCCTGACTTTCTGCTTGACGGGCCGCGCATGAGGACAGACGGCAAGGTGGTGCTCAATTACTTTCCTGGGAACACCGGGGATGTCGGACGGTTGCCACGCAAACACGTCGACGTTCGCCCGCAGGAAAGCAACGAGCGCGCTTTCCTATTTGGGGTCGAGAGTGGCACTGATGGTGAAGGTACCACCAGTGCCGTCCTCCTTGGCGGACACCTTCTTGGTCTTAGGTGGAGCTGCCATTGCCTTCTTACACTTGCCGGTGGAGCTCGATGGTGCGTCCTCGACGGTAGTGCAGCACTCCGAAGAGGTGCGCTTGCCGGAGTGGGCATCAGAACTCTTGTCGGAATTGGTCTTCTTCTTCCCCCGGGAGCTTCAGCGGCAAGTGACTTGCGATCTGTTGCGGCTGCTGCTTCCCGGTAGATCTTGTCGGTGTAGATAAGAGCATCCTTCTTGTCGCCAGGGACAGAGATGACACTCATCGGGCCTGGCATCTTCAGTACATTGTATGCGTAGTGAGAGGCTGCCATGAACTTGGCGAGTGCTGGACAGCCAAGTATCCCATTGTAAGGAAATGGAAAGTCAGCAACGTCAAAAGTGAACCTCTCAGTCCTGAAATTCAGCTCGCTGCCAAATGTCACCGGCAACGTGATCTTTCCCTTTGGCTTGCTCCTTCCCGGATTGATTCCTTGGAACGTACCGGTTTCTTCGAGCTCGCTGTCAGGGATCTAGAGTTTCTAGAGCACCGCGGAGGAGATCAGGTTCAAGCCGGCCACGCCGTCAACTAACATCTTAGTGACCTTGAGGTTGCGGATAGTTGGTGAAACCAACATCGGCAAGCACCCGACCGCAGTTAAGCACCGCCGTCAACGCACAGGACCTCTGTGGCTTTCTGGAACTCCTGCTCATCAGTCTCCTCATCATCCATGTCTTCATTGTCGTCATCTTCATCCTTGTCGCGGCCGCGAGGAGGTCTGTCTCCTTGCCGCTGCTTGGCCTTGCCGCGGCGTCCTCCTCGGCCGGGACGTTTCTTGCCGGATCCTCTAGCACCTTCCTGGGCTTTATCCTTGTCGCGCCGCTCATATTCAGCTTTCTGTTGCTCAACAAGCTGCTCGACTTTCTTGCAGCTTTGGAGATCGTGGCCCTTGGTGCGGTGGATCTTGCAGTACTGCTTGTTGGTGCTGTCCTACTTGTCGGCGACCGCCACCTCTGCGGCAACCTCCTTGCCGGAGCTGCCAGCTTTGGGCGTCTTGCCGGACTGCTCAACGACCAGCACCTCTTTTCCTTTCTTCTTCCTGTTGTTTCGCCGCCGGTTTTTCCTTGCTGGGGCTGCATGCTCACTGTCAGATCTTCCTGCTCCTATGTTCTCTCCGGGGAGTCTCCTCCCTTCCTCAGCACTTGCACACTTGTCGGCCAGGGCATATAGCTCACTGACGTCTCTGATCTTGCACATCGCCATTTCCTCCCGCATCCTGCGGTTTCGCACGTTCTGATGGAACGCGCTGATCACCGCGGCAGGGTGGACGTCTAGGATGTTGTGCTGTACACTGCTGAATCTTTGAATGTACTTGCGCAGGGGCTCTCCTTCCTTCTGGGCGAGCAAATGAAGATCGTTCTCTTGGCCATGAGGCTTGTGGCCGCCCGTAAAGGCGCCGAGAAAATGATGGCATAGATCGGCCCAAGAGGATATGGAGTTGTCCGGCAAGTGCATGAGCCAGGATCTGACGTTGGGCTTGAGCACCAGCGGGAAGTAGTTGGCCAGGATCTTGTCGTCCCATCCCCCGGTAGCCTGCACCACAATGGTGTAGATGCTGAGGAACTCCGACGGATGCGTCTTGCCGTCGTACTTCTCCGGTACGTTTGGCTTGAAGTTCTTCGTGCTGGGCCACTGGACTTGCCGCAGCTCACGAGTGAACGCAGGGAAACCTACCGCGTACGACAAGTCGCCTGGTTCCCCTGGCACATGCATGTCGACAGAGGGCCCAGCGCTCTTGTCGGATTGACGTCGCGCTTATCTCCGGCGCTCGATGTCAGTACGAGCGTCTTCTTGCTGTCGATCGTGAAGAACTTGGCGCTGATCGCGACAAGCTCGTGGATCCGACGATGCGGTGGAGTCGCTGTCGAGGCGGATCCGACGAGTCGGCGATCTTGGCCTTCGGGGTGGTGATTGCATGGTGGTTGCACCTCCACCAGTTTCGTCGCCACCGGCTCGCGCCTGGCAACCCTGCCGCAGCAGCGACGCGCTCGGCTGCCGCGGAGTGTCGCCGTTGGCGTAGCCGATGAGACTTTGAATGGTGGCCCTCCATTCGTCGATCTTGTCTGACGTCGGAGGGTAATCCAAGAGCAGTTGAGCTCGCGCCAAAGCTTCTGCCGGAGTAGTGGGTGGCAGTGGCGGACGGCGCGAGGAGCGGGATGTGCTCGGACTTCTAACTATGTTAGAAGGAGCATTATCCCGTCCGGGCGACCGTGTCTCGCTCGTGCTGGCAAGTTGGCGTGCATGCTGGTCTTGAGCGCCCCGGGATCCACCAGCTTGATCTTGGCCCAACAAACGTATGGTACTGCGAGTACCATGATGTTGTCGGTCCTGCGCCTCCTGAGATGGGCGCGGAACAAGCACGGACGTCGAGGTCTGCGCTGCCTTGCCCTTGGACCTGGCAGCGTCGTGAGCTTCCTCGTTGACGTCCGTCCTTCCGCCGGCGTCTACCCGACCACCCGTTTGCTCCGGTGGCGGTGGGATCGACGCGGACGAAATAGCTGCCTCCGAAGCCTTCTTCTTCGGTGGTATGTTGATGAAGAAAATGACAATCTAGCTCGTGTGGACGCCGGATCAGGTTCACACAGCCTCGACGCCCCCTACCTGGCGTGCCAAAGATGTCGGGGAAACTGATCCACGAACACCTATGGGACCGGCGGACCGAGCCCCTTTCGGTTCGGCGGGAGGCGGAGGTCGCACGAAGAGCAGATCGAGGCGAAGCACACGAGCAGTTTACCCAGCTTCGGAACTCTCCGGAGAGATAATACTCCTACTGCTGCTTGTTTGATTGTATTGTGTTCTTGCTCGAGAGAGAGCTAAGTGTTTTTCTGGCTTCCGAATGATCCGAACCCCCTCTACATTGCGCATGGGCCTCTTTTTATATGCTAAAGGGGTCACCGACAGGTGGCAATGCAGAGAAGGGTAGAAGTGTAAAAAGAGGAGTGGTTGGTACAGTTACTTGTACAGTGTTTCCTACCTAACCCTGACGGCAGGGGAGAAGGGCATTAAATGCCCGTCTGTGTAGCCCAAACAGTGCAGAAAAGGACCGTCAGGGGCGCCACCGCTCGCCACGATGGCGATCTTGTCAGCTTCGCATGCCACCGCGCACCGCTGGCTACACAGCCTCCTGCCACGCGCGCTTGGAAAGGCCCCCAGAGCGACACGTTGGTGGATGCGCTGGAGCATGGGCACAGAGTGGCCGCTTGTCGCGGCAAGTGCCTTGCCGCGGTCGTTGTCTTGTCGGGTCCGGGAGCTTGTCGCTCACCGGGCCTTGCCGGGACGCGCGGCGCGTCGCAGCAAGTTCCTTGAAATGCCTTGGTTGGCCTTCCCGGCAAGCTCCTCTTGCCGGGGCCTTGTCTCCTGGGCTTAAACACTTTGTTCTTGAATGGATCCAAAGGAACCACGGAGGCTCTTGGCGGTCGCCCGGCAAGCCTTGCCGCGGGGTGCTGCAACTGCCCGTGCACAAGTTCGGGGTACTAGGGTACCCCTATTCTAGTACACCGACAGTGGGTGAACAAATTACTGTTGAGCAATTGACAAAATTGAGCATAATTATGAGTATATCTAGGTATGATCATGTATATAGGCATCACGTCCGAGACAAGTAGATCGAAACAATTCTGCATCTCTACTATTACTCCACTCATCGACCGCTATCCAACATGCATCTAGAGTATTAAGTTAAAACTGAGTAACGCCTTAAGCAAGATGACATGATGTAGAGGGACAAATTCATGCAATATGATAAAAACCCCATCTTGTTATCCTCGATGGCAACAATACAATACGTGCCTTGTTGCCCCTGCTGTCACTAGGAAAGGACACCGCAAGATTAAACCCAAAGCTAAACACTTCTCCCATTGCAAGAACTACCAATCTAGTTGGCCAAACCAAACGGATAATTCGAAGAGACTTGCAAAGATAACTCAATCATACATAAAAGAATTCAGAGAAGATTCAAATATTATTCATAGATAATCTGGATCATAAACTCACAATTCATCGGTCTCAACAAACACACTGCAAAAAGAGGATTACATCGAATAGATCTCCACAAGAGAGGGGGAGAACATTGTGTTGAGATCCAAAAAGAGAGAAGAAGCCATCTAGCTAATAGCTATGGACCCAAAGGTCTGAAGTAAACTACTTACACTTCATCGGAGAGGCTATGGTGTTGATGTAGAAGCCCTCCGTGGTAGATGCCCCCTCCGGCGGAGCTCCGGAACAGGCCCCAAGATGGGATCTCGTGGATACAAAAAGTTGTGGCGGTGGAATTAGGTTTTGGCTCTGTATTTGATCTGTCGGGGGTAAGTAGGTATATATAGGAGGAAGGAGTACGTCGGTGGAGCAACAGGGGGCCCACGAGGTAGGGGGCGCGCCCTAGGGGGGGCGCCCCCCACCCTCGTGACCTCCTCGGTTACTTCTTGGAGTAGGGTCCAAGTCTCCTGGATCACGTTCGGTGAGAAAATCACGTTCCCGAAGGTTTCATTCCGTTTGGACTCCGTTTGATATTCCGTTTCTTCGAAACACTGAAATAGGCAAAAAAAAATAGCAATTCTGGGTTGGGCCTCCGGTTAATAGGTTAGTCCCAAAAATAATATAAAAGTGGAAAATAAAGCCCAATATAGTCCAAAACAGTAGATAAAGTAGCATGGAGCAATCAAAAATTATAGATACGTTGGAGACGTATCAAGCATCCCCAAGTTTAATTCCTGCTCGTCCTCAAGTAGGTAAATGATAAAAATGAATTTTTGATGCGGAGTGATACTTTGGCATAATTTCAATGTAAATCTTCTTAATTGTGGCATGAATATTCAGATCCGAAAGATTCAAGACAAAAGTTCATATTGACATAAAAGTAATAATACTTCAAGCATACTAATCAAAGCAATCATGTCTTCTCAAAATAACATGGCTAAAGAAAGTTATCCCTACAAAATCATATAGTCTGGCTGTTGCTCTATCTTCATCACGCAAAGTTTTTAATCATGCACAGCCCCGATGACAAGGCAAGCAATTGTTTCATACTTTAGTAATCTCAAACTCTTTCAACTTTCACGCAATACATGAGCGTGAGCCATGGACATAGCACTATAGGTGGAATGGAATGGTGGTTGTGGAGAAGACAAAAAGGAGAAGATAGTCTCACATCAACTAGGCGTATAAACGGGCTATGGAGATGCCCATCAATAGATATCAATGTGAGTGAGTAGGGATTGCCATGCAACGGATGCTCTAGAGCTATAAGTATATGAAAGCTCAACAAAAGAAACTAAGTGGGTGTGCATCCAACTTGCTTGCTCACGAAGACCTAGGGCAATTTTGAGGAAGCACATCATTGGAATATAAAAGCCAAGTTCTATAATGAAAAATTCCCACTAGTATATGAAAGTGACAACATATGAGACTCTCTTATTATGAAGATCATGTGCTACTTTGAAGCACAAGTGTGGTAAAAGGATAGTAGCATTGTCCCTTCTCTCTTTTTCTCTCATTTTTTTTATTATTTTTTGTTTGGGCCTTTTCTCTTTTTTTATGGCCTCTCTTTTTCGTCTAGAGTCTCATCTCGACTTATGGGGGAATCATAGTCTCCATCATCCTTTCCTCACTGGGACAATGCTCTAATAATGATGATCATCACACTTTTATTTTTCTTACAACTCAACAATTACAACTCAATACTTAGAACAAAATATGACTCTATATGAATGCCTCCGGCGGTGTACCAGGATATGCAATGAATCAAGAGCGACATGTATGAAAATTATGAAGGTGGCCTTGCCACAAATACAATGTCAACTACATGTTCATGCAAAAAGAAATACGATAATGATGGAGCGTGTCATAATAAACGGAACGGTGGAAAGTTGCATGGCAATATATCTCGGAATGGCTATGGAAATGCCATAATAGGTAGGTATGGTGGCTGTTTTGAGGAAGGTATATGGTGGGTGTATGATATAGGCGAAAAGTGCGCGGTATTAGAGAGGCTAGCAAAGGCGGAAAGGTGAGAGTGCGTATAATCCATGGACTCAACATTAATCATAAGAACTCATGCACTTGTTGCAAAAATTTAGAAGTCATCAAAAACCAAAGCACTACGCGCATGCTCCTAGGGGGATAGATTTGTAGGAAAAGACCATCCCTCGTCCCCGACCGCCACTCATAAGGAAGACAATCAATAAATAAAATTGTACTCCAACTTCATCACAAAGCGGTTCACCATACGTGCATGCTACGGGAATCACAAACTTCAACACAAGCATTCTTTAAATTCATAATCACCCAACTAGCATTACTTTGATATTATCACCTCCATATCTCAAAACAATTATCAAGCATCGAACTTATCTTAGTATTCAACGCACTCAAAAGAAAGTTTCACATATCTTGAATACCAAGTATATTATCATTAAGCAAATTACCATGCTAATAACGACTCTCAAAATAATCTAAGTGAAGCATGAGACATCAATATTTTCTTTTAAAACAAATCCACCACCATGCTCTAAAATATCTAAGTGAAGTACTAGAGCAAAAATTATCACGCTCAAAAGATATAAGTGAAGCACTATGAGCAAGACTATCAAGCTCAAAAGATATAAGTGAAGCACATAGAGTATTCTAGCAAATTCCAATTCATGTATGGCTCTCTCAAAAGGTGTGTACAGCAAGGATGATTGTGTTAAACGAAAAAGCAAAGACGCAAATGATACAAGACGCTCCAAGCAAAACATATAACATGTGGTGAATAAAAATATAGCTCCAAGTAAATTACCGATGGAAGTAGAAGAAAGAGGGGATGCCTTCCGGGGCATCCCCAAGCTTTGACTTTTTGGTGTCCTTGGCTTATCTTGGGGATGCCATGGGCATCCCCAAGCTTAGGCTCTTGCCACTCCTTGTTCCATAATCCATCAAAAGAATTCACCCAAAACTTGAAAACTTCACAACACAAAACTCAATAGAAATCTCGTGAGCTCCGTTAGTGAAAGAAAACAAAAGACTACTTAAAGGTACTGTAATGAACTCATTCTTTATTTATATTGGTATTAAACCTACTATATTCCAACTTCTCTATGGATTATAAACTATTTACTAGCCATAGATTCATCAAAATAAGCAAACAATATACGCAAAACAGAATCTGTCAAAAACAGAACAGTCTGTAGCAATCCGTAACTAACGCAAACTTATGGAACTCTAAAAATTCTACCAAAATAGGAAGTCCTGGAAAATTTGTCTATTGAACAGCAGCAAAAAGAATCAACGCAAAAGAACGTTCCTGTGATTTAACAAAATTATATTCGTGCACCCAAAGTTTCTGTTTTTCAGCAGAATCAAATCAACTATCATCGTAGGTTATCCTATAGGTTTTACTTGGCACAAACAATAATTAAAACATAAAACCACATCCAAACAAAGGCTATATGGATTATTTATTCCTAAACAGAAACAAAAAAACAAAAAACAAAAATAAAATTGGGTTGCCCCCCAACAAGCGCTATCGTTTAACGCCCCTAGCTAGGCATAAAAGCAAGGATAGATCTAGGTTTTGCTATCTTTGGTAGGCAATCCATAAGTGGCTCTCATGATAGATTCAGATGGTAATTTTATTTTTCTTTTCTAAGGAAGTGCTCCAGGCCCTTCTTTAAGGGAAATTGGAATCTAATATTCCCTTCCTCCATATCAATAATTGCACCAGTCGTTCTAAGGAAAGGTCTACCAAGAATAATGGGACATGAAGGATGGCAATCTATATCAAGAACGATAAAATCTACGGGCACATAATTCTTATTTGCAACAATAAGAACATCATTAATTCTTCCCATAGGCTTTTTAATAGTAGAATCCGCAAGATGCAAGTTTAGAGAGCAATCATCAAAGTCACGGAAATCTAGGAAATCACACAAAGTTTTGGGAATAGTGGAAACACTAGCACCCAAATCGCACAAAGCATGAAACTCATAATCTTTAATTTTAATTTTAATAGTAGGTTCCCACTCATCATAGAGTTTTCTAGGGATAGAAAGTTTCAACTCAAGTTTTTCTTCATAAGATTGCATCAAGGCATCAACAATGTGTTCGGTAAATGCCTTATTTTGACTATAACCATGAGGAGAATCTAGCACGGATTGCAACAAGGAAATACAACCAATCAAAGAGCAATTTTCATAATTAAATTCCTTGAGATCCAAAATAGTGGGTTTAGCAACATCTAGGTTTTTATTTCTTTCAATCCCACTTTCGTCAATTTCATCAACAAGATCTAGAAACTCCGAATACTTAGAACGCCTTCTAGGTAAAGGGAGATCATATTCAGTTTCGTCAAGATTTATATTGCAAAACAAAGATTTAATAGGGGATACATCAATAACTTTTAGATCTTCATCTTGATTTTCATAGGAATTGGAAGAACACGCTTTAATAAAGGCATCTTTGGAAGCACGCATCCTAGCGGTTCTTTCCTTGCACTCATCAATGGAAATTCTCATGGCTTTGAGGGACTCATTGATATAGTGCTTAGGAGGAATAGATGTAAGCTTTAAAGAATCAATTTCAAGAGAAATTCTATCAACGTTCCTATCCAAATCATCAACTTTAAGCAATTTCTCTTCAAGCAAAGCATTGAAATTCTTTTGTGAATTCATAAACTCTTTAACACTACTGTCAAATTCAGAGGGCATCTTATTAAAATTTCCATAAGAGTTGTTGTAGGAATTTCCATAATTATTGGAAGGATTACTAGGATAAGGCCTAGGATTAAAATTCGCTCTATACGCGTTGTTTCCAAAACTATTCCTACCAATGAAATTCACATCCATAGATTCATTATTATTCTCAATCAAAGTAGACAAAGGCATATCATTGGGATCAAGAGAAGTATTTTTAGTAGCAAACATCTTCATAAGTTCATCCATCTTTTCACTCAAAACATTGATTTCTTCTATAGCATGCACTTTTTTACTAGAAGATCTTTTGGTGTGCCATTGAGAGTAATTGGCCATAATATTATCAAGCAATTTTGTAGCATCTCCTAACGTAATTTCCATAAACGTGCCTCCCGCGGCCGAATCTAAAAGATTTCTAGAAGTAAAATTCAATCCGGCATAAAATTTTTGTATGATCATCCATAAATTCAAACCATGAGTAGGGCAATTGCGAAGCATCAATTTCATTCTTTCCCAAGATTGGGCAACATGATCATGATCAAGTTGTTTAAAATTCATAATATCGTTCCTAAGAGTGATGATCTTAGCGGGAGGAAAATACTTAGAGATAAAAGCATCTTTGCACTTGTTCCAAGAATCAATACTATTTTTAGGCAAAGACGAAAACCAAATTTTAGCACGATTTCTAAGTGAAAACAGAAATAACTTCAATTTGACAATATTGTTACCCGTATCTTTCTTCTTTTGCATATCACACAAATCAACAAAATTGTTTAGATGAGTAGCGGCATCTTCACTAGGAAGGCCGGCGAATTGATCTTTCATAACAAGATTCAGCAAAGCGGTATTGATTTCACAAGACTCATCATTATTAAGAGGAGCAATCGGAGTACTAAGGAAATCATTATAATTTTATTCGAGAAGTCACACAATTAGGTATTATCTTGTGCCATGGCAACAAGTAATCCAACACACAAGCAAATAAAAAGGCAAATGGAAAGAGAGGAGGAGATTGGGAAAGAGAGGGCGAATAAAACGGCAAGGGTGAAGTGGGGGAGAGGAAAACGAGAGGCAAATAATGTAATGCGAGAGATAGGGATTGTGATGGGTACTTGGTATGGTTGACTTTCCTGCGTGAGCCTCCCCGGCAACGACGCCAGAAATTCTTCTTGCTACCTCTTGAGCACTGCGTTGGTTTTCCCCGAAGAGGAGAGGATGATGCAGTAAAGTAGCTTAAGTATTTCCCTCAGTTTTTGAGAACCAAGGTATCAATCTAGTAGGAGACCACACACAAGTCCCTCGTACCTACACAAAACGATAGCTACTCGTAACCAACGCGATTAGGGGTTGTCAATCCCTTCAGGTCACTTACGAGGGGGAGATCTGATAGAGATGATCAATAATATTTTTGGTATTTTTTATATAAAGATGCAAAGTGAAAAGTAAAAGGCAAAGTAAAAACAAAGCAAATAATAAAGTGATAGAGATTGATATGATGAGAATAGACCCGAGGGCCATAGGTTTCACTAATGGCTTCTCTCAAGAGTATAAGTATTCTACGGTGGGCGAACAAATTACTGTTGAGCAATTGACAGAATTGAGCATAATTATGAGTATATCTAGGGATGATCATGTATATAGGCATCACGTCCGAGACAAGTAGATCGAAACGATTCTGCATCTACTACTATTACTCCACTCATCGACCGCTATCCAGCATGCATCTACAATATTAAGTTAAAACAGAATAACGCATTAAGAAAGATGACATGATGTAGAGGAAAAATTTTCATGCAATATGATAAAAACCCCATCTTGTTATCCTCGACGGCAACAATACAATACGTGCCTTGCTGGCCCTGCCGTCACTGGGAAAGGACACCGCAAGATTGAACCCAAAGCTAAACACTTCTCCCATTGCAAGAACTACCAATCTAGTTGGCCAAACCAAACGGATAATTTGAAGAGACTTGCAAAGATAACTCAATCATACACAAAAGAATTCAGATAAGATTCAAATATTATTCATAGATAATCTGGATCATAAACCCACAATTCATCGGTCTCAACAAACACACCGCGAAAAGAAGATTACATTGAATAGATCTCCACAAGAGAGGGGGAGAACATTGTATTGAGATCCAAAAAGAGAGAAGAAGCCATCTAGCTACTAGCTATGGACCCGAAGGTCTAAATTAAACTACTCACACTTCATTGGAGAGGCTATGGTGTTGATGTAGAAGCCCTCCATGGTAGATGCCCCCTCCGGCAGAGCTCCGGAACAGGCCCCAAGATGGGATCTCGTGGATACAGAAAGTTGCGGTGGTGGAATTAGGGTTTTAGCTCTGTATTTGATCTGTCGGGGGTACGTAGGTATATATAGGATGAAGGAGTACGTCGGTGGAGCAACAGGGGGCCCATGAGCTAGGGGGGCGCGCCCTAGTGGGGGCCCACCCTCGTGACCTCCTCGGTTACTTCTTGGAGTAGGGTCTAAGTCTCCTGGATCACGTTCGATGAGAAAATCACGTTCCCGAAGGTTTCATTCCGTTTGGACTCCGTTTGATATTCCGTTTCTTCGAAACACTGAAATAGGCAAAAAACAGCAATTCTGGGTTGGGCCTCCGGTTAATAGGTTAGTCCCAAAAATAATATAAAAGTGGAAAATAAAGCCCAATATAGTCCAAAACAGTAGATAAAGTAGCATGGAGCAATCAAAAACTATAGATATGTTGGAGACGTATCAGGTATCTATCACTTTGGGACTAATTTCCATGTGCTGCTTTTCATAAGCTCAAACAAATATAAGTGAAGATCATGAGCATAACATATTTTCTTTCACTCGAAATAATTTAAGTGAAGCAAGAGAGAATTTCTTCAAAATTTTACTAACTCTCAAATAAATCTAAGTGAAGCAAGAGAGCATTTCTTCAAAAATACTAAGCACACCGTGCTCAAAGAGATATAAGTGAAGCACTAGAGCAAGTCCATTGCTCATAAAAATTTAAGTGAAGCATAGAGAGAAATTCTAACAAGTCATGACATAATTTTGGCTCTATCAAATAGGTGTGTCCAGCAAAGTTTGATGACTTAAAACACAAAATAAAACAAGAAAAATACACATATCATACAAGACACTCCAAGCAAAACACATATCATGTGACGAATAAAAATATAGTCTTGAGTAAAATACCGATGGTCGTTAGAAGAAAGAGGGCTCATTCTTGGATAATAGCTTGGTATTCAGGGGCATCCCCAACCTTAGGATCTTCTATCCTTCTTTCATCCATCGTAAGATAACCCAAAACTTGAAAACATCAAGCACACAAAACTCAATAAAACCCTTGTGAGATCCGTTAGTAAAAGAAAGCAAACTACTACTATAAGTGCTGTGTCAAACAAATTCTTATGTTGTTTTTGTATTATATCTACTGTATTCCAACTTTTCTATGGCAAAAACTCCTCAAAGAAAACCATAGAGCCATCAAAATAAGCACACAACGCAAAGAAAACAGAATCTGTCAAAACAGAACAGTCTGTAGTAATCTGGAACTTTCGAATACTTATATAACACCAACAATTCTAACAAATTAGGAAGACCAGCATAATTTGTATATTAATCTTCTGCAAAAATAATCAAGGAAAAATCTCTTTTCTGTGATTTATTATAATTATTTTCGTGAGCACCAAGTTTTTGTCTTTTTCAGCAAGATCAAACAACTATCACTCCGGAAGATCCTAAAGGCTTTACTTGGCACAAAAACTAATTAAAACACAAAAAACACAATCATAACAGTAGGATAATTTTGCTAACACTCATGAACATAAAGCAAAGAGCAAAAATAAATTTTATTCATTGGGTTGCCTCCCAACAAGCGCTATAGTTTTACGCCCTTAGCTAGGTATAAAACAAGGATCTAAGTTTTTTCATCCTTTTTCTTCTTAATTTTCTTAGAGGTATTTTCATCACGGGGTTTTGAAAACACAACATAAAACATATTATCCGTGGAAACTTTAGCATTTCTGAGTTAGTTTTCATCATAGCCCCTTTGATTACCCGCAACAATCCAAGAGTAGTGTTGATTAACATTATTAAAAACTTGTTGGATTATATCTAGAACAGGGACTTCCTTTTTAAGATTCTCATCAAAGATCTTATTATCCCCAAGAAGATGCCTTAGTGCATAATCACTATTATAAAGAATTTCATCTATCTCGGGTTTTTCACGATTCATACCATAAAAATCAAAGATTTCTCTAGCTTCCCGTATTATGTAGTCAAATTAATTTTTAAGAACGAGAGTGGCCAACTTTTTGGACCTAGGATTCTTTATGTCAGGGAGCTCAAAAAACAATCTTTGAAAAGTAGGATGGGTACGTTTAAATTTACTTTCAAGTTCCAGAACTAGTGCTGAAATAGCATCCACATAAGATCTAGTAGTTTTAAGTATAGGAGCATCATCAAGACTTAGATTCCCAACACAATTGAAAAATTCTTGAATACGTTCTTTCCCTATAACATTCCCTTGCCCCAAGATAAAAGTTTTAGCATCCAGATTACCCGTACGTCCAAATTTAGGAGTTAGGCCATCTTCCATTGGTGCCATTCCGAAATCACTCATGATTGCAAGCAAAGGATAGATCCGACAAGAAAACGGTGAACGGAAAAAGAGAGGCAAATAAAATGGCAAATTTTTTTGAAGTGGGGGAGAGGAAAACGAGAGGCAAATAATGTAAATTGCAAGGAGATGCGATTTGTGATTAGGAACCTGGTTATATTGAAGATCCTCCCCGACAACGGAGCCAGAAATTCCTTTTGATGTCGCTTGAAGCTACATCGGTTTTTTCCCCAAAGAGGAAGGGATGATGCAGCACAACGGTGGTAGGTATTTCCCTCAGATATGAAACCAAGGTTATCGAACCAGTAGGAGAACCAAGCAACACAACGTAAACAGCCCCTGCACACAAATAGCAACACCTCGCAACCCAACGTGTTAAAGGGGTAGTCGATCCCTTTCGGGGTATGACGCCTCAAGATAGGCAGAGGACGTGAGGTAAATTTGTAGATGGGATAAATAGATCGCGGAACAAATAAATTGCAGCAAGGTATTTTTTTATTTTTTAGTTTAATAGATCTAAAAATAAACGCAAGGAAAAAGAGGACCGCAAGGCAAATATATGAGAAAGAAGACCCGGGGGCCGTAGGTTTCACTAGTGGCTTCTCACGAGAAAAATAGCAAATGGTGGGTGAACAAATTACCGTTGGGCAATTGATAGAACTTCAAATAATCATGACGATATCAGGAAATGATCATTACATAGGTATCACGTCCAAGATTAGTAGACTGACTCCTGCCTGCAGCTACTACTATTACTCCACACATCGATCGCTATCCAACATGCATCTAGTGTATTAAATTCATGGAAAACGGAGTAATGCAATAAGAACAATGACATGATGTAGACAAGATCCATTTATCTATTGTGGCAGATATGGATCCCGTTTTTTATCCTTAGTAGAAACCATACATACGTGTCGGTTCCCTTTTCGTCACTGGATCAAGCACCGTAGGATCGAACCCACTACCGGGCACCTCTTCCCATTGCAAGATAAATAGATCAATTTGGCCAAACAAAACCCAAATATAGGAGAAGAAAATACGAGACTATAAGAGATCACAGATATAAGAGATCAAAGAACTCAAATAACTTTCATGGATATAAAAAGATATAACCGATCATAAACTCGAAGTTCATCGGATCCCAACAAAAACACCGCAAAAAGGACTTACATCATATGGATCTCCAAGAGATCATTGTATTGATAATCAACAGAGAGGGAGCAAGCCATCTAGCTACTAACTACGGACCCAAAGGTCTACAAAGAACTACTCACGCATCATCGGATAGGCACCAATGGAAGTGGTGAACCCCTCCATGATGGTGTCTAGATTGGATCTCGGTGTTCCGGACTCTGCGGCGGCTGGATGAAAATTTCATTAACTCCCCTAGGTTTCTGGAATATTGGGGGTATTTATAGAGTAAAGAGTCGGTCTAGGGAGCACCAGAGGTGGGCACAACCCACCTGGGTGCGCCTGGGCCTCCTGGCGCGCCCAGGTGGGTTGTCCCCTCCTCGGGACCGCCCCGGGTACAACTAGGGCCCATTGTGTTCCTTCTGGTCCATAAAAATCATTGTAAATTGTGTGGTATTTGGACCCCTTGTTATATTGATTTCCTGCGATGTAAAAAACATGCAGAAATCAGCAACTGGCACTTGCACTATGTCAATAGGTTAGTACCAAAAAATGATATAAAATCACTATATAATGACTATAAAACATCCAAGATTGATAATAAAACAACATGGAATGATCAAAAATTATAGATACATTGGAGACGTATCATAACACAAAGCTATTTTTTTTGTTCGATCTATCCTAGAGTTCGTACTAGAATAACACCAAAGCAAATTCATATTCATAATACTTAATCCACACAAAGAACTATAAAGAGACCCCACAGTTTCCGTCGGAGAAAAACGTGCGTCAACCCCTATGCATAGATTACCCCAATATCACCACGGGAATCCGCGAGTTGAATGCCATAACACATATCAAGTTAATCAATAAGATACCTCATTGTCACCTCAAGTATTCATATTGCAAGACATATATCATGTGTTCTCATCTCTGAATATTCAATCCGACAAGACAAAACTTAGAAGGGTAAAGATATAATTCATCATAACAAGATTATAGAGGGGAGAAACATCATATGACCCGACTATATTAACAAAGCCCATGATATAGATCACGAGAGAGAGAGAGATCAAACACATAGCTATTGGTACAAACCCTCAGCCTTGAGGGTGGACCACTCCCTCCTCATCATGGTGGCCACCGGGATGATGAAGATGGACACCGGTGATGATTCCCCCCACCGGCAGGGTGCCGGAACGGGGTCAAGTTTGGATCTCGTGGATATAGAGGCCTTGCGGCGGCGGAACTTCTGATCTAGGGCTACCCCGAAGGGTTTTGGAATATTTGGGAATTTATAGTGCAAAGAAGGAGTACGGGAGGCCACCAAGGTGGGCACAACCCAGCTGGGCGCGCCTGGGGGTCCAGGCGCACCCTGGTGGGTTGTGCCCCCTCGGGGCACCCCCAGGTGATGCTCTGTCCCATCCTGAGTGTTCTGGTCCATAAAAAATCTCCAAAAAGTTACGCGATGTTTGGACTCCGTTTGATATTGATTTCTTGCGATATAAAAAAAAGCAAAAAACAACAACTGACACTGGGCACTGGGTCAATAGGTTAGTCCCAAAAAATGATACAAAGTTGCTATAAAATGATTGTAAAACATCCAAGAATGATAATATATTAGCATGAATACTTCATAAATTATAGATACGTTGGAGACGTATCACTCCTACTCACTTTCTTGTAAATATAGGTTTCACCGGAAGTCTGTATAAAATCATATGCTTTGATCACCTCTTCAAAGCATATATTCCAACTCTGAGATGCTTGCACCAGTCCATAGATGTATCGCTGGAGCTTGCACACTTTGTTAGCACCTTTAGGAATGCGGTTTTGACGTCCATTTGCTAGATTTCATAATCATAAAATGTGGCAATTGCTAACATGATTCGGACAGACTTAAGCATCGCTACGGATGAAAAAGTCTCATCGTAGTTGATACGTCTGCAACATATCTACTTTTCCTAATGCTTTTCCTCTTGTTTTGGACTCTAATTTGCATGATTTGAATGAAACTAACCCCGGACTGACGCTGTTTTCAGCAGAACTACCATGGTGTTATTTTTTGTGCAGAAATAAAAGTTCTTGGAATGGAACAAAATTTTGCGAGGATTTTTTTGTGTCAAATAAGAGAATTTCTGGAGCCAGAGGTACCTGAGCGGGGCACCTGGGTGGCACAACCCACCAGGGCGCGCTAGCCACCCCAGGCATGCCCAGGTGGGTGCTGCCCACCTGGTGGCCCCGCTGACCCTGAAACGACGTTATAAATTCACATTTTTCCAAACAAAATGAGGGAGAAAGAATGATCGCGTTTCACGAGACGGAGCTGCCGTCGTCTCCTGTTCTTCATCGGGAGGCCAGATCTGGAGTCCGTTTGGGGCTCCGGAGAGGGGGATCTTCGATCTTCGTCATCAGCAACACATCTCCATCGCCAATTCCATGATGATCCCCACCGGGAGTGAGTAATTCCTTCTTAGTCTCACTGGTTAGTGAGGAGTTGGATGAGATTCATCGTGTAACCGAATTAGTTTTGTTAGGCCTGATCCCAGTATCCACTATGTTCTGAGATTGATGTTGCTATGACTTTGCCATGCTTAATGCTTGTCACTTTGGGCTCGAGTGCCATGATTTCAGATCTGAACCATTTATGTTATCACCGTTATATCCATGTTATAGATCCGATTTTGCAAGTTATAGTCACCTACTACGTGTTATGATCCAGCAACCCCGGAGTGACAATAGTCGTGACCACTCCCGGTGATGAACGTAGTTTGAGGAGTTCATGTATTCACTGTGTGCTAATGCTTTGTTCCGGTTCTCTATTAAAAGGAGGCCTTAATATCCCTGAGTTTCCAATAGGACCCCGCTGCCACGGGAGGGTAGGACAAAAGATGTCAAGCAAGTTCTTTCCATTAGCACATATGACTATTTATGGAATACATGCCTACATTATATTTATGAACTGGAGCTAGTGTTGTATCACCCTAGGATATAACTGTCTCATGATGAATATCGTCCAACGAGTCACCGATCCAATGCCTACTATCGGTGTCAAATCTTGGGTAGGGGGTCCCGAACTGTGTGTCTAGGCGGATGGTAACAGGAGACAAGGGACACGATGTTTTACCCAGGTTCGGGCCCTCTTGATGGAGGTAAAACCCTACGTCCTGCTTGATTGATATTGATGATGTGGGTATTACAAGAGTAGATCTACCACGAGATCAAGGAGGCTAAACCCTAGAAGCTAGCCTATGGTATGATTGTTGTTATTGTTGTTGAGTCCTACGGACTAAAACCATCCGGTTTATATAGACACAGGAGAGGGCTAGGGTTACACAGAGTCGGCTACAATGGCAGGAGATCTACATATCCGTATCGCCAAGCTTGCCTTCCACGCCAAGGAAAGTCCCATCCGGACATGGGACGAAGTCTTAAATCTTGTATCTTCATAGTCTTGGAGTCCGGCCGATGATGATAGTTCAGCTATCCGGACACCCGCTAGTCCAGGACTCCCGCAGTAGCCCCTAAACCAGGCTTCAATGACGTCGAGTCCGGCGCGCATATTGTCTTCGGCATTGCAAGGCGGGTTCCTCCTCCAAATAATTTATAGAAGATTGTGAACACCAGGATAGTGTCCGGCTCTGCAAAATAAATTCCACATTCCACCATAGAGAGAATAATATTAACACAAGTTCAATCTGCAGACGTATTCCGTGGCGTGACGTCACACCACAACCAAGCCTTTACTTGAATCGTTTTTATTATACCACCTCAGCGCATTTAGCGAAGCGGTTTCCTTGGCACGTCTTATCGAAGTAGAGATCGTGTTCCCCTTATTCGGGGATTCCCATCAATACGGACATGGGTAACCCAACCGTGCCATTGATTGCGGCGCTTGGGAGAAAAGCGAGTTTTATCAGGCCGATGGGGACACATAGTTTCGTCCGCCCTTATATAAGGGGATAAGGATCCACCTTTTTACCTACGCCTTCTTCCTCCTTTGCTTATCCATCTCCGCGCACTCGAGCTCCAGCGCCCAAGTTCGCACATCTCACCTCAACGTCCTCCAACTATGTCCGGAGCGGGAGGCAAGTGGATGGCCTCCTCCGTTACGGAGGGGCACATCAAGAAGCTGCGTAGCGCCGGATATCTGTCCAGCGACATCGCGCACCGGCTCCCCGACGAGGGGCAGTCCATCCCCACCCCCAGGCCCCATGAGAGGGTGGTATTCCTTCCCCATTTCCTTCACAGACTGGGCTTCCCACTTCACCCCTTTTTCTGGGGGCTCATGTTTTACTACGGCCTAGATTTCCATGATCTGGCCCCGAATTTCATCCTCAACATCTCGGCGTTTATCGTCGTGTGCGAGGCTTTCCTGTGCATCTAGCCCCACTTTGGCTTGTGGCTCAAGACCTTCAATGTCAAGCCAAAGGTTGTGAAGGGGAATCAAGCGGAGTGCGGAGGCGCCATGGTGGGCAAGATACCCAACGTTACTTGGCTCGAGGGCACCTTCGTGGAAACCATCAAGGGGTGGCAATCGGGGTGATTCTACATCACCGAGCCGCATGATCCTAAATGGGTAGCGGGCCCCGAATTCAGATCTGGCATCCCCACACAGCTCACCTCTTGGAAAGAGAGTGGCCTGGCTTGGGGCGATTCGGAGGAGCTGACCGGACTCCAAGCCTGCATCTAGAAGCTGGTGAGCAAGAAGCTCAAGCTTGTCAACGTAGTCCAGGTCATGCTCATCCGCCGGATTCTCCCGTGCCAACAACGGGCCTTTAAATTGTGGGAGTTCGATCCGGCTCAGCATCGAACCTTGAGAGGGCTCTTCGACACTAGGTACGAAGATGCCTGGAAGGTGCTGTTTAAGGGCGCCGAGGCTCCCGCATCAGCTACTGAAGATCGCGGATTCAGCTCGCAGCGCTAGGCTAGCGAGGTAAGCGATTATACCCTTTACAGGACACTTGTTTTTCATAGTTTGACTCCATGCGGGATCTAAACTCCCTCTCCTTTGATAGGACTGGCTGAAGAAGGCCGAGCAGACTAACTGTCCGACCCTTTTGCCAGAAGACCCAGCGGACGCCCGTTTAACGGGGCTACTGGTTCCGGCACCCCACGTGGTGCCGGAGAAGAAGGCCAAGAAGGAGGCCATGGGCACTCGAAAGAGTTCCCGTTTTCAGTTGTCCGATGACTCCGAGGCGGACTCCTCCCACAAGGACGAGGAGGAGAAGAAAAAGGCCTCTCCCCCAGCGAGGGGAGGGAAGAAAAGGAAGGCTTCCCCAACGAGGGAGGCCGAAGGGTCCAAGAAGGGAAGGACTCTTCCCCCGGACTGTTCCGCCCACGCCGGTGACGACGACGAGGATTGGCCTCCAAGGACCAAGCCCCTGGCGAGATTGTAAGTATCCAGACTCCCGAATGACTTCACGATTTTTCTTTCTGCCACATGGTGTCTTTCTAACGCTGCATGCAACCCTGCAGTCCGCCCAAGGACGATCTTCCCGCTTCGTCGAGCGGGTCCTTGGGTACGTCGGATGTGAACAGTACTTCACTTCCAACCGCCTCCTCCCCCCGTGACACTGACGACGCCGAGGTGGGATCCCAGAGAAGGACCCACCCGGAGGAGGAGGACCCGGAGGTGCCACAGGGCGACCTCCCGGACTTCGTACCGGACTCCATACTGGAACCTGTAGTGGTTCTAGAGTCTGGCGGGCGGCCCCTTCGTAAGAAGGGCAAGACCGTGACGCCGGCGACCTCCGTCCAAACGGAGGCGCTGGATAACTTGCTGGAGGCGCTCAACAGCGCTTCCATCGAGGAGGAACACCGCACTGTCATGAGTGCGGTGATTCAGAAGGTTCAGCTCGCCAAAAGCGGGCTGACCGAAGCCTGCAGCAGCCTTCTATCAGGCTTTGAGGTAAGAATATTAATATATGTAAAATAGTACCGCATAGACAGTAGCCCCTGATGCTCGGTTTGGTGTTCGGAAAGAAAAGCCGGACTGAGGATCTAAAAAGATATACGCAGGAGTCTTAATAAATATCTCAATATGGGATTGCAGGCTGCGCTGCTGACTTCTACCGCACTGACTGCGGAGGTCAATGCTTTGAAGCAAAACCTCGAGCGGTCCAAGAACGAGCTCGGCCATGCCAAGAAGCAGCTCGAGGACAAAGAAGGTGAGTAGCACCTTATTAAAGTTGTACCTTACAGAAAAGGATTTGTTTGCAAGAAGAATGACAAGGATAATGTGGGTATTGCAAGGGCCACAAACGAGGTGGCGACCCTGAAGGAGGCGGTGTCCGCGGCTGAACGTAATGCGGCCGCGGAGCGCACCAAGCGAGAGAAGCAGGAGGCGCGGGTGGCGGAGGTACAACAAGAGATCCAGGCTCTCGTGGAAAAACATGAGAGTTTGGAGCGCGACTCGAAGACTCGAGAGACCGAGCTTGCATCGGCTCTTGAGAGTGCAAAAGCCGCTAAGGCCGAAGCCTACAAGGCCCTCCAGGAAATCGAGGCGTTGAAGACAATAGCGTCGGGTAAGGAATTTTTCATGCAAAGCAAGCATGTGGATGTTGATTACGTGTTACTTACCCGAATTCGGAGCTCTCCAGGAGCGTTCGTAGATCTGCCCCTCAGCATGTCCGATGCTGCCGCTTTCTACAGGGCCGAGGGGGGAGCTCGACGGAGAAGGTCTTCTGGTCTCAGTATGCTGAGGCCGGACACCCGGTGCCCCTTAGCAACCAGCTGAAGCAGCTGGTCGAGCTCCACAAGGTGGCCGAACAGGCCATGAAGGGCCTCATAGTTCGGCTGTGGTCCAATGAGGCCATGCCTGGGAGCTACTTCGGCCTAGTGCAGTGGCTGGTGGATGCGTGTCCATGGGTTGAGGTCATCAAGCGATCCACCTGTATTGAAGGTGCCCGTCGGGCCCTTGCCCGTGCTAAGGTGCATTGGGGCAAGATGGATGCTGAGAAGCTTGTGACGGACGCGCCACCGCCGGGCAAGGAGTATCGCACGCCCGAGATGTATTATAAGGGTGTCCTGAAGGGTGCCCGCATTATTGCGGGTGAGTGCTCCAATGATGTAATATTTGAGTAGACTCGCATTTTGTTATCCTGTGCGCTAAAAACTTTGTTCATATGCACTAAGCAACGCTTGTTGATTTAAAATATTACCTTCTGTGCGATTGTTTATCAAATCTGGGAGATGGCAAGTTGTCGGCTTCAGCCCCCATGCCACGAGTGCTGGGGTGTTCGGGATAAATTTGAGCAATCTTGTTCCCATATTTGGGTCCATCTAGGGAGGCGCTCAACACAACGAACTAGGCAACCAGACTTATAATGCTTGAACACTCTCACTTAGCCATAGAATTCTATAATTTTAAATTTCAGCGAAGCCCCTAGTGTTCGGAAGGCCGAATTCGGGGTGCTATCCACGCCTAGGCCGGACAGAGCCGGTTCCTCGCTCGAAACGGCATAAGTCTTTAGGGACTCAAAAAAACCTCTCAAACAGCGACCGGTTCTCGCCTCATCATGACGGTCAGTTTTGAGCTTTCTCCACTGAGGCGCTCGCCCAGCTCAACTCGGGTGCAATCGCAGTGGTTCTCCCAGTGCTACCTTAGCCGATAGAACGGAATGTAAGGTAACAAAACATGGGAGCCGGGCAAACCCAACTATTGACCCAAGACATGATTCGGAGCCGATGCATATAATGCTATAAGTTCGGGGTGCCGCACTTGTGAAAGTGTTCGGACTTATCACACCATAATGTGGGGAACTTAAGCCCCTGGTGTATTTAGCCGTGCCAAAGTGTATGGATGCGGCATGTCATAAATGAACATATGTATAAGAAGGGAATGCAATTAAAAGCAAAAAGGTGCTGCATTGTTTATTCAAGAAATACTGCCATGAATGCAGGACGATACAAATAGTGCGATAAGCAAGGGATGGGACTATTAAACATGTCCCCCTCCAGGGGTAGGCTGCGGAATGGTGTATAAAATAGATTTAGTGCTCTTAATGGAGACCGCCTGGATATTCATCGTAGCCTTTCTCCTTCACTGGCTGTTGCATCGTGAGTTCGGCCGGTCTGCTGCCGGACAGGGCCTCTGGTGAACGGAGTCCTGTGGGTAAGAAAAAAAAGGAATGACACACTTGGGAGCCCCTGATGTGGTTAAACCGCATTCTGGGTCTGTCGTGGTCGTGCCCCTCCCGCTATGCCCATGGTATCTCCAAAGCATAATGATGTACGCGAAGGACCCGTCTTGCAATCTTGCGAGGGCTGGGGTTGGGGCCGCATTGCTACGCGTGCTCGGAACGTGCCAGGTGGTCTTGTTGTAGGTTACTCCGGGCGCGTTTAGCCGTGTTCGGTCGCTTAATGGCCGGACTCGAGAATTGCCTTAAGAGGCTGCATTGTACTTCTGCCGCGAGAGCCGCTGTATGTTCCTCCGTTCGGAGGGAGCGTTCGGTGTTTCTGTTGACCGTGATGACTCCTCGAGGGCCTGGCATCTTGAGCTTGAGGTATGCGTAGTGCGGCACCGCGTTGAACTTTGCAAACGCGGTCCGTCCGAGCAGGGCATGATAGCTGCTGCGGAACGGAACTATGTCGAAGATTAACTCCTCGCTTCGGAAGTTATCCGGGGATCCGAAGACCACTTCCAGTGTAACTGAGCCCGTACAATTGGCCTCTACACCTGGTATGATGCCTTTGAAGGTCGTCTTTGTGGGTTTAATCCTTGAGGGGTCTGTGCCCATCTTGCGCACTGTGTCCTGATAAAGCAGGTTCAGAATGCTGCCGCCGTCCATCAGGACTCTGGTGAGGTGAAATCCATCGACGATTGGGTCTAAAACCAATGCGGCGAATCTGCCGTGGTGGATGCTGGTGGGGTGGTCCCTTCGATCAAAAGTGATCGGGCAGGAGGACCATGGGTTGAACTTCGGGGCGACTGGCTCCATCGCCTATACGTCCCTGAGTGCACGCTTCCGCTCCCTCTTGTGTATGTGGGTTGCATATATCATATTCACCGTCCGCACTTGTGGGGGGAAACCCTTCTGTCCTCTATTGTTCGGCGGTCGGGTCTCTTCTTCGTCATCGCTATGCAGCCCCTTGCCATTGTTTTCGGCAATTAGCTTGCCTGCCTGCTTGAATACCCAACAATCCCTGTTGGTGTGGTTGGCTGGCTTTTCGGGGGTGCCGTGTATCTGGCACGAGCGATCGAGTATTCGGTCCAAATTGGACGGACCCGTAGTAGTTCTTTTGAATGGCTTTTTCCGCTGACCGGGTTTGGAGGCTCTGAATCCGGCATTGATTGCCGTATCCTCATTACTGTCACCGTTAATGTGGCGTTTGTTCTTGTTGCGATGCGACCTGCCATTGCGGTCATTTGTATCCGGACTGCCAGAATTTTTGTTGAGTTTGTTGCTGCGGGCTAGCCAGTTGTCCTCTCCCGCGCAGAAGCGGGTCATGAGTGATGTGAGGGCTGCCATGGATTTCGGCTTTTCCTGTCCCAGGTGCCGGGCAAGCCACTCGTCGCGGATGTTGTGTTTGAAGGCCGCGAGGGCCTCCGCATCCGGATAGTCGACGATTTGATTTTTCTTAGTTAAGAACCGTGTCCAGAATTGTCTGGCCGATTCGTCTGGCTGCTGAATTATGTGGCTTAGGTCGTCAGCGTCTGGTGGTCGCACATACGTGCCCTGGAAGTTATCAAGGAATGCGGCTTCCAGGTCCTCCCAACACCCAATTGATTCTGCTGGCAAGCTGTTAAGCCAATGCCGAGCTGGTCCTTTAAGCTTGAGTGGGAGGTATTTGATGGCGTGAAGGTCGTCACCGCGGGCCATGTGGATATGAAGGAGGTAGTCTTCGATCCAAACCGCGGGGTCTGTTGTGCCATCATAGGATTCAATATTCACGGGTTTAAACCCTTCGGGGATTTGATGATCCATTACTTCATCTGTGAAGCATAGTGGATGTGCGGCGCCTCTGTATTGGGCTATATCGCGATGGAGCTCCAACGAGCTTTGTCTATTGTGTTCGGCCCGGCCGGACTTACTGTGTCCGGCGTGACGGTTGTCGTCACATATCATGGGGCGCCCACGCGATCCGTAGATCGACCTTGATTGTCTTGGCTTATCCTCCAATATATCTCGCAAGTCCGGAGCATTCCCCTATGGCCTTGTGCTTTTCGAGCGATGCCGGGGTACGGTTCTAGTGGAGGGCCTAGAGGCCTCTCTGTCGCGGCCACGTGGTGGCCGGTCAGCCGTATTGTGCTCTGGTGATGCAGGTTTATATGCCTCCTCCTCTAATCGAGGGAGCAACTTGCGTTCGGGGTAGCTTTTGGAGGGGCGTTCGAGCTCATGCTCTTCGGCCGCAAGGACTTCAGTCCATCTGTCGGCTAGCAGATCCTGATCAGCTCTAAGCTGTTGCTACTTTTTCTTGAGGCTGTTGGCCGTGGCCATAAGCCTGCGTTTAAAACGCTCTTGTTCGACGGGATACCTAGGCATGACAAATTCATCGTCGTCGAGGCTTGCCTCGTCCCCGGAGGGAGGCATGTAATTATCATCCTCTACCTCTTCGTCTGCCGCTCTCTCATGAGAGCTGGCATCTCCGTCCTCCTGCGCTGAATCTTGCTGGAGGGGATTGTCTTCGGCACTATCTGGGGTATTATTATCTCCAGTGCCGGAATCACCATTCTTGCTGTGGCGGGATTTAGAGCGGCACCGCTGACGCCGGCGCTTGGGCTGTTTCTTGGAGGGGTCTTCCTCCGCTGTTCCTTCGCCATTACCATCCTTTGGGATATCCACCATGTATATGTCGTATGACGAGGTGGCTTTCCAGTGCCCAGTAGGCGTTGGTTCTTGGTCGTCTCCGACATCGTCGTCCATATCGTCGATGTCTTCGGAGTCGAAGTCTAGCATGTCGGTTAGATCGTCGACAGCGGCTACTAAGTGGGTGGTGGGTGGGTCTTGAATTTCTTCTTCGTACGCATCCCAATCGTCCTGACAGTAGTCCGTCTAGGGATCTGCTGAGAACGAGAGATACTTTAGCGAACTCAGGATGTCGCCAAAAGGTGAGTGTTGAAAGATGTCCACAGTGGTGAACTCCATGATCGGCGCCCCATCGGATTCGATTGAAGGGGGCGTGGGAGGTTTGGAGTCCGGCACCTCGGAGTCACGAGCTTCACAGGGGACAAGGTCAGTATTCGGCTCTATCGCCGTAGAGGTTGCAGCCCCCGAGGCGATGTCTAACCACTCGTCCTCGATCTACATAGCCGGCTCCGAATCGAGGGTCGGAGCAGGCTCGTGTGTGGCCTCCAAGGCACTGTCCGGCAGCAGAGCTAAATCATGCCCATCGTGACAGTACGGCGCGCTTGGCTGTGGCTCGAATCCATTGAAGATCAAGTCTCCACGGATGTCAGCCATGAAGTTAAGACTTTCAAATCTGACCTGACAACCTGGGGCGTAGCTTTCGATCTTCTCCAGATGGCCAAACGAATTGGCCTGCAGTGCAAAGCCGCCGAATACGAAGATCTGTCCGGGGAGAAAAGTCTCACCCTGGACCGCGTCGTTGTTGATGATCGAAGGAGCCATCGAGCCTATCGGTGATGACACAGAGGAACTCTCAATGAAAGCACCAATGTCGGTGTCAAAACCGGCGGATCTCGGGTAGGGGGTCCCGAACTGTGCGTCTAGGCGGATGGTAACAGGAGACAAGGGACACGATGTTTTACCCAGGTTCGGGCCCTCTTGATGGAGGTAAAACCCTACTTCCTGCTTGATTGATATTGATGATGTGGGTATTACAAGAGTAGATCTACCACGAGATCAAGGAGGCTAAACCCTAGAAGCTAGCCTATGGTATGATTGTTGTTATTGTTGTTGTGTCCTACGGACTAAAACCATCCGGTTTATATAGACACCGGAGAGGGCTAGGGTTACACAGAGTCGGTTACAATGGCAGGACATCTACATATCCGTATCGCCAAGCTTGCCTTCCATGCCAAGGAAAGTCCCATCCAGACACGGGACGAAGTCTTCAATCTTGTATCTTCATAGTCTTGGAGTCCGGCCGATGATGATAGTTCAGCTATCCGGACACCCCCTAGTCCAGGACTCCCTCACCTACAAATTTATCTTATATTGTTCTTGATAAGTTACTACTGCTACTGCTATCGTTACAGCTAAAATATCACTGCTATCACTGTTACCGTTACCGTTGCTACTACTGCTATCATCAAAACTATCATACTACTGTGCTACTAATCATTTTGTTGCAGATAATTAATCTCCATGTGTGGTTGAATTGACAACTCAGCTGCTAATACCTTCAAATAATCTTTGGCTCCCCTTGTGTCAAATATATAAATTTGGGTTGAATAATCTACCCTCTAAAACTGTTGCGATCCTCTATACTTGTGGGTTATCAAGACCTTTTTCTGGCGCCGTTGTTGGGGAGCATAGCTATATTTGTTGAGTCACTTGGGATTATTATCATTATGTCACTATGAAGAATCTAAAGGACGCTAAGATAATATTTTTCCCTCAAAGACGAGGGGAGGTAAGGAACTACCATCCAATTCTGCTTTAGATTCACCTTCTGTTATAAGTAAACTTGCAACACCAGAACATGCTATTAATTCTGATATGTCGCAAGTTATTGATGATGCTACTTCTTCTATGAATGTTACTCATGATGATTCTAGTACCTTGCCTGATGATGATGTGCCACTAGGTGAATTTCTTGATGAACAACTTGGTAGAGTAAGACAACATGATATTGTTGAATCTGATGATGAACTTGAAACTGAAAATCTTGAAACACCTACTAGAACTAGTCGTCCTAGATATGAATTGCCAAACGTACCAGAAGGTTATACTATGAGTGAGGAGCCAACTAGAGATATTCTAGCTTGTAATGATAGACATGATCTAGAAGAATTATTATGCAAGTATAAAGAAAGATCTCTGAATGCTAGAATGAAATGTGATCCTGAGTTTGCTACTTCACCTATTCTTATTGATGATGAGGATTATGAATTCTCTGTCGACCCAGAGTTACTCACTTTGGTTGAATCTGATCCTTTCCATCGTTATGAAACTGAAACTATTGTGGCACATCTTACTAAGTTGAATGATATAGCTACCCTTTTTGTTCATGATGAGAAGATTCGCTACTATTATATTCTCAAGTTATTTCTATTCTCATTAAAGGGTGATGCTGAAGCTTGGTACAATACTCTTGCTCCTGGTTGTGTGCGTAGTCCCCAGGATATGATTTACTACTTCTCTGAATTTTATTTCCCTGCTCATAAGAAACAAGCTGCGTTGCAGGAAATATTTAACTTTGTGCAAATTGAAGAAGAGAGTCTCCCACAAGCTTGGGGGAGGCTTCTCCAATTGCTTAATGCTTTGCCTGATCATCCTCTTAAGAAAAATGAAATACTTGATATCTTCTATAATGGACTAATCAATGCTTCTAGGGATTTCCAAGGTAGTTGTGTTGGTTGTGTTTTCACGGAACGAACTATTGGGCAAGGTGAAGAATTATTGAATAACATATTGACAAATTATGATGATTGGACTCCTCCTATAACACCTATTAAACCCACTCCGAAGAAGAGGGGTATCTCATATCTCAGTCCTGAAGATATGCAAGAGACAAAGAAATCTATGAAGGAAAACGGTATTAAAGCCGAGGATGTTAAAAATTTACCACCTATCAAAGAAATACATGGGCTTGAAGCACCACCACCACCTAAGGTGGTAGACGTAAAATCTTTAATAAAATTCAATGATAGTGATGATCCTCATAATAAACATCCTAGTCAATGCCTTTATGAGTTTGATAATTACATTAGAGAATAAGATCACTTCAATGCAAATGTTATGAAACAATTGAAATACAACTCTGATATGATTGCTCATTCAAGTGACTTGTTATTTAGAATCTCAAATGATGTTAGAGGTGTAGGAAAGCATGCCTCTATGGTTCAAACTCAATTAGAACAAGTTGATAAATCTCAAAGAGAGTTACTTGATGAAATGAACAATAATATAAGTGACTTTGTTGTTAGAGTAGCAACTAGGGGAGGTAAAATAACTCAGGAACCACATTATCCTGAGGGACACCCTAAGAGAATTGAACATGATTCGCAAAGGAACAACACCACTACACCTAGTCCTTCTAAAAGAAAAAAGAAGGAGATAAATAATAGGACTTTGGCTGCCTCTAGTGAACCTGAAATAGAGAAACATCCAGATAATGATAATGAAGTTTCTATCTCTAATGCTGAAACTCAATCTGGTAATGAACACTCACCTTCTGATAATGAAAAAGATAATGATGAGGTTCATGAAGACACTCAACCTAATAATAAAGAACCAGATAATTATGTAGAGATAGAACCAGTTATTGATCTTGATAACCCACAACATAAGAATAAAAGATATGATAAAAGAGACTTTGTTGCTAGAAAAAATGGTAAGAAAAGAGAGCCATGGTTTCAAAAGCCTGTGCCCTTTCCACCCAAGCAAACTAAAAAGAAAGATGATCAAGAATTTGAACACTTTGCTGAAATGATTAGGCCAGTCTTTTTGCGAACTCACTTGACTGATATCTTAAAAATGCCTCATGCAAAGTAAATGAAAGACATCATCCCTAATAAGATAAAAATACCGGAAGCTGAAATCTCCACTATGCTTGCTAATTATACTTTTAAAGATGGAGTACCTAAAAACTTGGAGATTTGGGAATACCAACTATACCTTCCTTCATTAAAAGAAATTATGTGAAAACTGCTTTATGTGATTTGGGAGCTAGTGTTAGTGATATGCCTTTCTCTTTATATAAAAGACTTTATTTGAATAAACTCACACCTACTGAAATATCCTTGCAAATGGCTGATAAATCAACTGCCATACCTATCGGTATTTGTGAGGATGTGCCCGTTGTTGTTGCTAATGTTACTATCTTGACTGACTTTGTTATACTTGAGATGTCCGAGGATGATAACATGTCGATTATCATTGGTAGACCCTTCTTGAATACTACAGGGGCTGTTATTGATTGCAATAAAAGCAAGATCACTTTTCATATCAATGGTAATGAGCATACGGTGCACTTTCTGAAGAAACAATTCCAAGTGAATGGTATTAACGTTATTGAAAAATCTCCGACAATCACTATTGGAAGTTTCCAACTACCTCTACCTACTGTTAAAAACAAATATGAAATGCTTATTTTGGGGGACATTCATATTCCCATTGAGGTAACTTACTGATTTACGGAAGTTCTTCGGTTTCATATTAATCGAAAGTGGTTGTTAATAAGACTTGACCAACCTTATTAATGGATCGTTTTTGAGAGGTATGAACTTGATGAATTTAGTAAGCACTACCTTCTGTCCCTACCTTTTGTTTTATGTTTTTCTTAGTTAAATAGAATAAAATGCCATACTTTGTTTATTTTCTGAGTTTGCCGTGCAATAAAAAATGACCCAAAAATAAAAGTTCTCAGAATGCCGTGAAAATTTTACACGATTTTTTTCTGAATATTTCAGAATTTCTAGTGCAAATAATATCAGAAGGAGGTGCACCAAGTGGACACAACCCACCTGGGTGCGCTAGGACCCCCAGGCGCGCCCTGGTGGGTTGTCGTCCCCACGTGGGCCCCTTCACTTACTTCTTCCCATATCACTCCATTCACCCAGACAAAAATCACTACCACTCTCTCTCCCTCTCGTGTTCTTGCTCCCGAAAACGCGGATTTCGATCTCTTTGCTCGAAGCTCCATTTCTGAAACTATTTCGAGGATTTGTTGCTTGGTATGTGACTCTCCACGTGTCCAATTAGTTTTTGTTTTAGTGGTTTATATTCAAAATAATTAGCTACTCTTGGTGCCTCTGTAAATGAGCTTGCATGTTGAATTCTTAGAGTTCTAAGTAGTTTGAATGCTTGCTATGGCCTCTATACATCTCTATGAGTAGTTGCTATCATTTTTGTGAAGTTTCGTTAATAAATTTTTGTGACCAATTTTTTTCAGAAAATTGTACGCGAACATTATGAACATCTTTGGAACGAGTTCTTCAAGGAGGTGATCCTCAGAGGCATCCTCTAGCAGCAGCTCCGTCCGTCGGTCTTATGTCGAACCAAGTGAAAGTTCCATTCGAAGTGCCACCACAAAAACATGCTTATGGCCATGCAATGATTATATTTATATGGTGAGAGTGGGTATTAAGGAGGAATTTGAGCAATGTGTTCATTTCAGATAAGTGCGACCAACACCTCATCCTCATTGAATCATTTGTCAAAGAATTTAAATTCTTTCCCCGTGAGTCTAGGGTGTCTTTCAAACTGTATGAAAATACATTTACCATTTCTCTAGAGAGGTTTGCTCACCTCTGCAAAATCCCATTCTGGGGTTTGCTCGATGAGCCAACCAGGGCTGAGTTTGAAACTTTCTTGACTAGTCTTTGCTTTGGTGAAACTAGGGGAGCGACGCAAGGTAGAATAAAGAGCATACATTTTCCTACAATTCAGTACTTCACATTATTTAATGGAAAATGTATTGTAGGAAAACAAGATTCTAGTACACTTTGTGCTCCCGATCTGAGCCTCATTCGCACCGCTCTCTACGGTGATAAAAGTTATAACCTTGGAGCGATTGTTGCATGCAGACGACAGCATAACACTAACAATGGCTATTTCTATGGCGAAATATATTTCACACGTTTAGACGGGGGCTGGGCGTTTCACCTTTGCCCTTTGACCCTATCCTACCCACGCAGTATTTAGACTTTGATGCTTTAGAAAGTCATAAGATCCTCAAAGGATTTTTTCATAATTTCACTTACAATCTGTTGTTTAACCAAACATCTGTTGTGCACACATATTTTCCTGCGCCTGCTCTTTTTGACTATCACAACAAAGGAAGGTATTTTGTTCTTGAGAGTGAGGCTTGAGCTCACAACGCAGCAGTGGAGGCAGCACGGCAGGCTGAGGCATCAACACCGAGAGCCTCCATGAGCCACCACGCCGGCTACCACCCAGGCTACTAATTGATTACCAAGTTAGGCCAGAAGCCTAAGCATGGGGCAGTACGTATTTCCATCCACATTACATTCATCTTCACACATTTCATTCCAGTTTTCGGTGTTCACACCTTTTCATTGTATCATCCATGTTTAATTTATTTTCACTCTTTCTTCTTGTGTGTTTGAAAAACCTTGAGAAAATCCAAAAATATATTTCTTTCTTCTTTTTGATTTTTCTTCCTAGTTTGAATTGCTGTAGTACTAAAAAGAAAACCCAAAAAGATTTCCTTGTTCTTCTTTTACTTGTTGGGAGCTTTCTGTGTAAATAGTTTTTCTTGTTGTTGCTTTTCCCTTTTTTCGTTTGCCTGCTTTAGGAAAAAACAAAAACTCCAAAAATATTTCATTGTGTTTCTTTGAATTTCTTTTTCTTTTGTTGAGTCATATCGAGGAGAAGACCACGATGAAAATGTTGAGTGGCTCTCATTTGCTTTATTGTTTATCTAACAAGGAGCCCATATTACCTTGTCTTATCCTCTAGAATAAAATGTTTGGAGATTCCATCTTAGTCCACGGCATTCTTGCACTATTATTATTTACAAATCATTCAGTAGTGCCATTGAAAGGCAATAATGACGATATTAGATGAACTGGCCATGGCAGAGAGAAACGGGTATGAATTCGACTTGTTCTGTTTTTGTAAATATGTTTAACCTAGTATCCATGATTTAGCCTATTATGATCAAACATGTTTGCAATGACAATTGGAGATTATAGTTTCTCATGCCATGCATAAGTAGCTAGGAGTGAATAATGACTTATCTTGGACATCAACATTGCATTAAAATGATTGTGATGTAGTATGATGATATGGTATCCTCCTATGAATGTTTGAGTGGCTTGACTTGGCACTTGTTCATGCATGTAGTTGAATCAAAACTAACATAGCCTCTATGATATTTCTGTTCATGGTGTTCATATCCTACTCATGCTAGTATCCAATGTTACTTATGCATAATGCATGTTCATGACCATTGTTGCTCTCTAGTTGGCCGCTTCTCAACCTATTTGCTAGCCTTTGCCTGTACTAACTCGGAACTCTGGTTGTACATCAAAAACCTTAAACCCAAGTTATTCTAGATGAGTCCACCATACCTACCTATATGTGGTATTACCTTGTCGTCCTAAGTAAATTTGCATGTGCCATCTCTAAAAACTTCAAATGAATATCATTTTTGTGTGCCTGGACCGTTCATGGAACGATAGGAGGTAGTCAGTATCTTCCATGCTAAGTAGGTTATTCTCAGGTTGAGTGTTTATTCACTCGCCATCGCACGAGAAAAGGGCGGTAATTGGGATGCCCAGTCCCAAACTGCAAAAAGAAAAGAGCTTACAAATAATCAAACAAGAACTCCCAATGGAGTCATAACCTTTACATTTCCACTTGGGAACCGCCACTAGCGTGTTTAGCATGGAACATATTGATAAATGATGGTCGTGAAGTAAATGGGAAGGTTGCATGTCTCAAAATATCATTTACTTCTGTTTTAAAAACTTGAGCTTTGGCACCTCTACAAATCACTGCTTCCCTCTGTGAAGGGACCTGTAGAGCATCTCTATAATCACCCAATTACGTTGTGACATTTGATAACACACAAGGTATTCCTCTGGTATCCGGGAGTTGCATAATCTCATAGTCGAAGGAATATGTATTTGACATGAAGAAAGCAATAGTAATAAAACTGAACGATCATTATGCTAAGCTAACGGATGGGTCTTGTCCATCACAAATCCTTGCTGAAAACCTGGGTGTTGTTTAAGCTTATTTATGAAACAAGAGCAAAAGAGTTCGTAAAAGTTTTTATTTTTCACTTTCGGTTTATCAACTGAATTGCTTGAGGACGAGCAAAGGTTTAAGCTTGGGGGAGCTGATATGTCTCCAACGTATCTACTTTTCCTAACGCTTTTCCTCTTGTTTTGGACTCTAATTTGCATGATTTTAATGAAAATTATGTTGCTTTCAGCAGAACTACCATGGTGTTGTTTTTGTACAGAAATAAAAGTTCTCAGAATGGAACAAAACTTTGTGAGGATTTTTTATTTCTCAGAATGGAATAAAAGTTCTCAAATAAGAGAATTTCTGGAGCCAAGAGGTGCCTGAGGGGGGCACCTGGGTGGGCACAACCCACCACGGTGCGCCTAGGTGGGTGCTGCCCACCTGGTGGCCCCGCTGACCCTGAAACCGACGCTATAAATTCACATTATTCTAGAAAAAATGAGGGAGAAAGAATTATCATGTTTCACGAGACGGAGCCACCGCTGTCTCTTGTTCTCCATCGAGAGGCCAGATCTAGAGTCTGTTTGGGCCTCCAGAGAGGGGGATCTTCGATCTTCGTAATCACCAACACATCTCCATCACTAATTCCATGATCCTCCCCACCGGGAGTGAGTAATTCCTTCGTAGGCTCGCTGGTCCGTGAGGAGTTGGATGAGATTCATCGTGTAATCGAGTTAGTTTTGTTAGGGCCTGATCCCTAGTATCCACTATATTCAGAGATTGACGTTGCTATGACTTTGCCATGCTTAATGCTTGTCACTTTGGGCCCGGGTGCCATTATTTCAAATATAAACGGTTTATGTTATCACCATTATATCCATGTTCCAGATCCAATTTTGCAAGTTATAGGCACCTACTACGTGTTATTATCTGGCAACCCCAGGGTGACAATAGTCGGGACCACTTGATACGTCCATTTTGCATCATGCTTTTATATCAATATTTGTTGCATTATGGGTTGTTATTACACATTATGTCTCAATACTAATGGCTATTCTCTCTTATTTTACAAGGTTTACCATGAAGAGGGGTGATGCCAGCAGCTGGAATTCTGGCATGAAAAGGAGCAAATATTGAAACCTATTATGCACAACTCCAAAAATCCTGAAACTCCACGAAAGTTATTTTTGGAATTAATAAGAATTATTGAGTTAAGAAAGCACCAGAGGGGGCCCACACCCTGGCTAGGAGGGTGGGGGCGCGCCCACCCCTACTGGGTGCGCCCTTGTCTCCTGGGCCCCCTGGTGGCCCTCCGGTGCCCATCTTCTGCTATATGAAGGCTTTTACCCTGAAAAAATCATGAGCAAGCTTACGGGATGAAACTCCGCTGCCACGAGGCGGAACCTTGGCGGAATCAATCTAGGGCTCCGGCGGAGCTATTCTGCAGGGGAAACTTCCCTCCGGGAGGGGGAAATCATGACCATCGTCATCACCAACGATCCTCTCATCGGGAGGGTGTCAATCTTATCAGAGTAATGGGCCACATGTAGGCTAACCCGAGCCCCAGAACCTTTCAAGACATCGGGGCAGGCCGCGCCCCTCAAAGCCGAGTCTCAGATGGCGACTCCCAGATGAGCCGAGTCTCAGATGGCGACTCCCAGATGAGCCGAGTCTCAGATGATGACTCCCAGATGAGCCGACTCCTGTCCAGCGACTTCCAGGAAAGCCGACTACGGAGAGTCGGCCCACAATGCTACACTCGTTTCGATAGGCGAGGCGGGTACGACCACGGCGTGGCCGTCACCTCCTGCTTGCGAGGGGCCAGCATGGCTATAGTGTGCCGTGCCGCCGGAGATCTCCGGCGTGGCCCGGCACTGTTGCCATGCCAGCCCTGACCTCAGCCACAGAGAGCGGCGCACTGTGGCCACGATGGCCTACCTGTACGGTCCAGAGACGGTGGACCCTCCGGACAGTGAGAGCATAGGAGACGGCGGATACGCCCCGAAGGCGGCCCCGTGGGAGTCGGCTCCCCAGAGTCGGCCAGCCTCTCCTACGGGTCCCACGCGCCATTAACCAGACAAGATGGGGAGTAACGACAGTGATCGCCCGATTTATGGCGGCACTGTTGCCACGACCCAATGACCAAGCCTGCGTCATCAGAAGCACGGCTACAGTGCCGGACTCGCCGGTGGGGCCCGCGAGTCGATGGGCGCCAGCAGTCGGCGGAGAAGACAGCGGCATGTGAGACAGACGGCTGGGACCCGCGCCCAGTCGGATTACCATTGTACCCCCGGGGGGTAGGCCTATATAAACCCCCCGGGGCACCCATGCAAAGGGTTCACATCCATTAGCCTTAGACCAGATCACATAGGAAGAAGAGAGCTAACCTTGCCTCCTTCTACCTCGAGAATACAGCTCTAGGAGCAACCTTATAGTCACTACGCCTTAGTGATCATGCAGAGACCCCACAAAGCAGCAGTAGGGGTGTTATCTCCCCGGAGAGCCCCGAAGCTGGGTAAGATTCGCCGGCGTGCATGCCTTCGCCTAATCCCGTTTCCTGGCACCGGCGACGTTCTACTCGCTCCCACCATGATAAGCCATCCTTTGGCATATGTCGCACCCAACCCCCGACATTTGGCGCCCACCGTGGGGCAAGGTGCACCGTCATCCGGAGACCTGCTTTGGACGGGAACCCTTTTCCTCCCCCGCAAGCGTAGCCAGCCCGGCACGCCCGATGGCGCTTGCCCTAACGCGCTGCAAATCATTGACGACTCCTGCGCGGCGAGCTGCCTCGCTGACCTTCTCGGCGAGGTTAGCATCTCCGACGAGCCTGCGTCCGATGCGGGCACGGGCGGCCCCGAAAGCCTCCTCGCGGGCCTCCTCGACCATCTCCACGTCGCCGGCGAGCCTGCCGTGGACTTGGAGTCCGTAGGCTCCACCGACCCGATGCTGGTCGACTCCGACGGCGTGTCGCTCGACACGTTCCCCTCCAACGTGGTGATCTACGATGAGCCGCTCCCTCGCGAGGCGAGCGGCGGAAGCGCCATCACGGAAGTGCTCGTCATCAGTCATGGCGAGCACTCCGGTGAAGGAGCTCATGACCCGCTCGACGCGGCTCTGCGAGACCTGACGTCGCCCATTCTGGAGGACGCTGACGCCGAGACGCTGGAGGCACACCGCCTTCATCTTGTCGAAGGCGCGAAGAAGCTGGCAAGCATGAGACGCTTGTCGGAGGCCTACCAACGTGAGATGGATCGCGCTGTGGGCGGCTCGCCCGCGCCGACTAGGCCTAGCCGCCTAGGCGCGGTCCGACAACGCGGTGCGGCCATCGCCAACTTGTTCAGGGCCGATTGCCTCGTATATGCCATGCCTGCGGAGAACATCCGTGCCGCCCAGGCGGCGGCAGACGAGCTAGATAACTTCGAGGGCGAAGAGCACCGCCTAATGACCGAGCGAGTCCAGCGGCTCCTCAAAGCGGCCGCCACACAGAACGAAGCCGGCTGCCGCACGGAGGCGCCGCAGCGACAAAATGACGACCTACCTCCCTGCCGAGATCAAGGCGCGATGTCTCGGACACCGACTGGCGGAGTCCGCGGAAGAAAAGAGAAGGATCCGGCTGTCAGCCACAGTCGGACTCGCATGTCCATCGAGCGCGACCAAGACAGCCGCCCAAGAGCAGTGGAGCGGCAGGGCGACTACCTGCCTCCTCCGCCTTGAAGAGAAAGACGAGTCTCCGCACCGCCTGTCGAGCATCCGACTCTCTGCGACCGCCTCGGCCGTCGAGAGGGAGTCGGAGAGAATGACGCCCACCTCCGGATCGACCGACTCCACCGATCCCGGGCGCTGGAAGAAGAAGATGAGCTGGGCCCGCCCTGCTTCGGGCCCCGCATTCGAGACGAGCCCTTCCCCAAAGGGTTCACGCTACCCCGAGACACGCCCAAGTACACCGGCTCCGTGAAGCCGGAAGATTGGCTAGTTGGCTACTCCACGGCCGTCAACATAGTGAACAGCAACAAGCGCGTTGCTGTGAAGTACGTTTCGCTCATGCTCCCGGGTACGACCCGGACATGGCTGAACAGTTTGAAGCCCCGCAGCATCAATAGTTGGGTCGACTTCACCGAGGCTTTCATCCGCAACTTCACAAGCACGTACAAGCGACCCCCCAAGCCACGACAACTCTCCTTGTGCGTACAAGGCCAAGATGAGTCGACACGCGATTACCTCACGTGATGGGGCGAGCTTCGGTACTCCTGCGAGGGTGTGCACGAGGTGCAGGCTATCGAGTACTTCACCACCGGGTGCAGAGAAGGCACCCTCCTCAAGCACAGGCTCCTCTGCGACGAGCCAGAGACCCTCGACGAGTTGCTGGTCATAGCAGACAAGTATGCTACAGCCGACTCCTCCATGAAGACAAAGATTCAAGTTAGTGCGACTGGCAAAGTGGCCCCGCAGGCTCCCAGAACTCCGGCTGGAGATACCAGTCGGCGACAGCAGCAGAATGATCACAAGCGCAAGGCCCCGCAGCCGACTTCCAGCAGTCGGCAGGTTGCGACAGTCGAAGACCAACAGCCTGAGGGGTAGCCTCCGGCGAAGCGGCAGAAAGGCGGCAAGTCCAACTGGTTGCCGGCCTTCTCTTATGAGCAGACTTTGGATGGTCCCTGCAAGTTCCACAGCGGCGCGAAGCCATCAAACCATACCACCCAGAAATGCCACTGACTCACCAGAATCGCCAAGGGAGACGGCCTCCTTCCTCCTCCGCCTGCTGGGCCGCCACCTCCACAGCCGCCCCAGCAGCCGGCGGCCAGGCCAGTTGGTGCCGTACAAGATGAATACCCCGAAGAACATGGAGCTTATGTGGCGTTCACCAGTATGGCTGATGATCGACGCAGCAGACGGTTGCAGCAGCAAGAAGTAAATACAGTAGCATCAGATACTCCGGAGTTTATGCATTGGTCCGAGAAGCCTATCAGTTGGAGCAGAGCTGATCACCCAGAGGTGATGTCGAACCCGGGCTCCTACGCCTTGGTTCTGAGTGCTACCTTGGCCACTGATAGACGGGCCGCTCGCTTCTCGCGAGTGTTGATAGACGAAGGCAGCAGCCTCAACATCCTGTACAAGGATACCATGGAGAAATTAGGAATCAAGTAGAAATAGCTTCAAAGCAGCCGAACTGTTTTCCACGGCATTGTACCTGGCCTTTCCTGCTCCCCAATCGGCAAGATCCATATAGACGTCCTCTTCGGAGACAAAGATCATTTTCGCCGAGAGCCAGTCTGGTTTGAAGTGGTGGACCAAAAAAGCCCATACCAAGCGTTGCTTGGCCGACCTGCTTTAGCCAAGTTCATGGCGGCCCCCCACTACGCCTACCTCAAGATGAAGATGCCGAGTTCAAAGGGGATTCTGACCGTGGCTGGCGACTACAGGAAGTCGTCCGCCTGCGCGGCCGAGAGTAGTCGGCTGGCCGAGTCCCTGGTGATCGCAACTGAGAGGCGGCTCCTTGACCGGGTTGTGGCGATGGCAGCAAGCAGCCAGAGATGTCGCCCGACCCCAAGGAGTCGGAAGCTGAGGGTTCGTTCAAGCCGGCTAAAGAAACAAAGAGGATACCTTTGGATCCGGAGCACCCGAAGAGGCACGCTGTCATAGGTGCAAACCTAGACAGCAAATAGGAAGGCGAGCTCGTCGATTTCCTCTGTGAGAATCGAGACATCTTTGCATGGTTCCCTAAAGACATGCCAGGTGTACCGACGGAATTCGCCGAGCACAAGTTACATGTCCGATCTGATGTGAAGCCCGTCAGGCAGCCCTTGCGCCGTCTGTCGGAAGAGAAAAGAAGAGTTGTTGGAGAAGAGATAGCCCAACTCCTAGCGGCCGGCTTCATTATGGAGGTGTTCTTTCCAGAATGGCTGGCGAACCCGGTCCTAGTGTTGAAGAAGAACAAGCAGTGGCGGATGTGTATTGATTACACAAGCCTCAATAAAGCTTGCCCCAAAGATCCACTTGCTCTGCCAAGAATTGACCAGGTGATAGACTCCACAGCCGGATGCGAGCTGTTGAGCTTCTTAGATGCATATTCAGGATATCACCAGATCAAGCTGAACCCGGCAGACAGACTAAAGACTGCTTTCATGATGCCGTTTGGAGCCTTCTGCTACCTGACTATGACGTTCGGCTTGAGGAACGCCGGCGCCACCTTTCAGCGTTGCATGTAGAAGTGTCTCCTCAAGCAACTCGGCAGAAATGCCCACGTCTACGTGGATGATGTGGTAGTGAAGACGGAAAAGCGGGGAACATTGTTGGAAGATCTCCAAGAAACCTTTGAGAATCTGCGCCGATTCCAGATCAAGCTCAATCCAGAGAAGTGCGTCTTCGGAGTACCAGCCGGCCAGCTCCTTGGCTTCCTGGTCTCTGAACGCGGCATAGAGTGCAACCCTGTAAAGATCAAAGCCATCGAGAGGATGGCAGTCCCCTGCCGACTGTTAGATGTGCAGAAGTTCACTGGCTGCTTGGCGCCCATCAGCCGATTCATCAGTCGGCTGGGCGAGAAGGCTCTCCCTTTGTACCGACTGATGAAGAAGACCACCTTTTTTGAGTGGAACCACAAGGTGGATGAAGCATTTCTCGAGTTGAAGAAGATGTTGACTACTCCCCCTGTGCTGGCGGCTCCGACTCCCAAAGAGCCTATGCTCCTATACATTGCGACCACCAACCGGGTAGTCAGCACGGTTATCGTAGTCGAACGCAAGGAGGAAGGCAAGGTGCTCCCTGTCCAGAGACCGGTATATTACCTGAGCGAGGTACTGTCGACCTCCAAGCAGAACTACCCCCACTACCAAAAGATGTGCTACGGCGTGCATTTCGCCGCCAAGAAGTTGAAGCCTTACTTTCAAGAACATCCAATTACTATGGTTTGCACCGCTCCACTGGCCGAGATCATCGGAAGCCGTGATGCTTCAGGCCGAGTAGCCAAGTGGCCCATAGATCTGGCTCCCTACAACATCTACTACCAGCCCCGCACCGCCATCAAGTCACAAGCACTGGCCGACTTCCTTGTCGACTGGGCCGAGACCCAGTACCTGCCGCTAGCACCTGATTCCACCCATTGGCGAATGCATTTCAATGGCTCCAAGATGCGCACCGGCCTGGGAGCCGGAGTCGTCCTCACCTCCCCCAAAGGCGACAAGCTCAAGTACGCACTGCAGATCCACTTCGCCGCCTCCAACAACGTTGCCGAATACGAGGCGCTCGTTCACGGGCTCCGGCTTGCCAAAGAACTCGGCATCCGCCGGATCCTGTGCTACGGCGACTCCGATTTGGTGGTCCAACAGTCATCTGGCGACTGGGACGCCAAAGACGCAAACATGGCGAGCTATCGTTTCCTGGTGCAGCAACTCAGCGGATATTTCGAGGGGTGTGAATTCCTTCACATTCCAAGAAATGACAATGACCAAGCGGACGCCCTGGCACGAGTCGGCTCCACCCGTCAGCAATACCATCCGGCGTCGCCCTTCAGTGCCTCCTCAAGCCATCTATCAAGCCTTCGCCAGAATCAGACTCCATTTTTGTGCCAGCTCCCCCCGAAGAAGTCGGATCCGACTCAAGAGCACCAACAGACGGCACAAAAATCCTTACAAACAGTTCCAAAAGTACCACAGTCGCAGTCGGCTCGGGGACTCCGACAGTCAGCCCGAAGACTTCAGAACTCGGCCCGGGGACTGCTCCAGTCGGCCCGGGGACTTCATCGACCCAGCAAGCGGCCGCGGATCCCAGCCCGCCACCTCCCAGCCCAGCCACCCTTGTCCAAGTTGCAATAGTGGCAATCGAAGAAATAGAAGCACCCTCATGGGCCCAGCCCATCCTCAAGTTCCTAGTAAACAGAGAGCTGCCAGCTGATGAAATCCTGGCTCGGCAAGTGCAACGCCGAGCTGTAGCCTATACCATAGTCAACAGAGAGCTGGTCAGGCGCAGTGTCACTGGTGTCTACCAACACTGTGTCGAGGCATAACAAGGCCAAGCAATTCTCAGAAAACATCCATGAAGACGAGTGTGGCCATCATGCGGCTTCAAGGGCACTCGTCGCCAAAGCCTTCCGACACGGCTTCTTCTGGCCGACTGCCCTGGAAGAGGCCAAGGAATTAGTCCAATCTGCAAAGGATGCCAGATGTTCCGTTCCAAGCCGCTCCAGCCGGCTTCGGCGCTCAAGACCATTCCCATCGCCTGGCCCTTTGCGGTTTGGGGCCTGGACATGGTGGGACCATTCAAGACGGCACGAGGCGGCCTAACTCACCTACTTGTCACAGTGGACAAGTTCACCAAGTGGATAGAAGCAAAACCCATCAAGAAATTGAATGGTCCGACTGCAGTAACATTCATCGCCGACATTACGACTCGGTACGGCATACCACATAGCATCATCACCGACAATGGCACAAATTTTGCCAAAGGAGCCTCGGCCCATTTCTGCGCAACACAGGGCATCCGACTGGACTTAGCGTCCGTCGCCCATCCGCAGTCAAACGGCCAGGTAGAACGAGCAAACGGCCTCATCCTACCCGGCATCAAGCCCCGCCTGGTTGAACCACTAGAGCGCTCGGCCGGCTGTTGGCTTGAGAAGCTGCCAGCCGTCCTCTGGAGTCTGCGCACGACTCCAAACAAGTCAACCGGCTTCACGCCTTTCTTCCTTGTCTACGGTGCTGAAGCCGTCATCTCGACAGACATAGAATTTGACTCCCCGCGAGTCACCATGTACACCGAGGAGGAAGCAGAAGAAGCACGTCAAGACAGCGTCGATCTGCTGGAAGAGGGCCGGCTATTGGCACTCAGTCGGTCTGGCATCTATCAACAGAGCCTGCGCCGATACTACAACAGGAAGGTCAAGCCAAGATCTTTCCAAGAGGGCGACCTTGTGCTTCGACTGATCCAGCGGACAGCCGACCAGCACAAGCTGTCAGCACCTTGGGAAGGCCCCTTTATTGTCAGCAAGGTTTTGGGCAATGACTCCTACTACCTGATCGATGCCCAGAAGCCCCAAGCACGCAAGAGAGACAACTACGGCAAAGAGTCGGAACGACCATGGAATGCAAACCTCCTTCGAAGATTTTACAGTTGATTCAGTATGTATCACGCTACCCCTTTGTATTAAAGTACCGAGACTTCGGGCCCCCCAAGACGAGCTCGGGGACTGCCCCTTTTGATTATCTGTATGATAAGAATTATGCCTTCAAGTATGCTACTTCTTGCTACGCCGCTTGGCGCCGGGCTTGACTAGTCGGCCCGGGGACTCGCCGTCTGGCGATATGAAATGTTTCCTGAAGTCGGACAAGTAGTGTGCGGTGCCTAAGCCGTCTCCTGCCAGAAGCCGCAGCTCGCAGAGTGACTGTTTGGTAGGCAGGAGTAAGGATGAATGGGCGTCCACACGAAAAATGGCTAAGGACCCAAAACATCAACATAGCCTAAGCCGGTTTCCAGCCCCCCTTTTTACAAGCCGACTCGCGAATATTCGGCTTACTGCTTTCTATCCAACTTGTTAAAAAAAACTCCAAAGAAAGGCAAGTACTTGCTTTCCCCAAAGTAGCCAGGAATTTGGCCTAGCGGCAGTCCGCAGAGCGGTTTGCCGGCTGGCAAAGCGGCAACTAGGGGAAGGCGGCAAAGGAAAAAGCCAAAGGAGCAATGAGCAAGGAAAAATATAACTCGGATTAATATTTACATAAGCATAGGCCCATTGGTCGAATCTTCAGACAGAAGTTTAAAATACACCCCGAGGGTGAAATTGTGCAAATTAACAAGTTCATCAAAGCCTTCTAGAATAGATAAATAAAGCCAGAAGGCAGCCTAAGGAGCAGCAGACGGGTTCGGAGGGTCGGAGGAGACGGCGGTGTCAGGCGCCGGGGGAGTCGACTGGGTAGTCTCGGCTCGATCGCCGCCAGCGGCAGTCGGCCCGGTCGGACGCGGCTCGTTGCTAGAGGCACGGTCGAGCTGAGGCTGGTCGCCCGCTCCGCCCTATGGAACCTCCGTCTCGCCTTCGTCCTCCGCCTCGCCTTCTTCCTCGGTGCTGGAGTCAATCACCTCCGCCGAGTCCTCGGCATATTCCGGGTTCATCCCGAACCACTCGGGCGGCACCTCCTCGCCGCCTTCAGCCCGCTCGGGGACGAGGACACTGGTGTCCGTGTACTCGGCGATGGCCGCCGCACGCTCGACAAGGGAACCCTCCATGGCCTCCAACTCGGCCTGGGCCTCTGACCGGAACGCGGCCAGACGGTCCAGGTCCAGCCCCGGATACCACGCCTTGACGAATTCCAAGGCCCGGCGCGCTCCGGCCCGGGCCGAGGAACCCTTCCAGGCCTCAAGACGGCCGGCTACCACCTCCAACCAGTCGGCAGTTCGGCTGGCGGTGCACAGAGCCGGCATGTCTGGCCACAGGGCGGCAACGGCCTGGGCGCCGGCACGCTGAAGCCGGCGCACCGCCGGTGGGTCGGACGAAGACGGGCCTCGATGCTCAGAAGCTGTTCATCGACGGTCAAGGGAGCGTTGGCGGCAATCTCCTCGCCGTTTGCCCTTCGCGCCTCACGATCAGCCTCGATGGCCAGAGGGACTGCCTGCGAGTGGCCAGGGAAGAAGTCTGCAAAGACAAAAAAGAAGCAAGTCGAAAAATCAGAAGTCAGCCTGACACATAGTCGGAAACTCAAAGAAAGAAAGCTCACCATCGACGATATCCTCAATCTCGTGGAAGCCGGAGGTCAGCATCGCCTCCTTATCAGTCCAGGAGGAGCGCTCGCTCTCGAACTCGGCCAGAAGAGCAGCCTCCTTCTTCTCGGCCTTGTCATGCGTCTTCTTGAGCAGCTCCTTCTGCTCGGCCAGCTGCGCAGTAAGCAGATCGCGCTCCGCAGCGAGCTTGCTGCACTCCTCCCCTTTGATGCGCAAGGCGGTGTTAACTTCACCCAGCTGCTCCTGAAGAGTAGTGTTGGCCCCTGAAGAACAATAGAAAGAGACAAATAAGTCGTCAGCAAAGAAGGTCGCCGGGAAGATCCGGCCCGACTGCTCAGCAGTCGGCACGAATCCCGGGGACTACAGCCCGCGGGTGCACCAGCGCGCCCCGCCGAAGAAAGAAGATTAAGAAAGGAGACGTCGAAGTCGTCAAGAGGGAAGGTCGCCGGGAAGATCCGGCCCGACTGCTCAGCAGTCGGCCCGAATCTTGGGGACTACAGCCCGCGGGTGCGCCAGCGCGCCCCCGCGAAGAAGAAGGAAAGAACTTACTCCGGCTTTCCGTCAAGTCGGCAGTCCGCTTGCTCAACTCCTCAACATTGCGGTTGAAGGCAGTGGCGCGGAGGTTGTGATACTCCTGCAAGCAATGATTTCAGACAACATAAGTACTTGTAACTCGCCAGAGGGAGTTCCGAGCCGCCTGCTCAGCAGCCGGCCCGAAACATGGGGACTACACCCAGTGGGTGCGCTGGCGCGCCCCCACAGAGAGGAGCAAGAAAAACAAGAATCAAATAGGAAAACATACCCGGACGGCCGCTCGCGACGCTAGATGCGCCTTGGTGCAGATCTGGAGGGCGTCGCCTTCGGCTCGAAGCTTCGCTTGGACATCCAGAAGTGCCTGGTTCAGCGGGCTCATGCCGCCTCCGCGCACCCACCCAACGGGCGCAGCGCTCGTCGCCTCGGCGTCTGGGATGGTCGAGCTGGCGGCTCCGACTTCCAGGGGCCGCGGCGCCGAAGTCGCCTTCTCCAGGCGGCGGCGCGCCGGCGAGGCAACCTGAAGAAGCAGCCTCGCATCATCCTCAGTCGGCGGCACCGGCGGGCCTGCCGGCTATTTGCCGTGGGCTCTCCCAGATGGCGGTGGAGACGGAGGGGGCAGCACTAGCGTGTCCGACATGGAGGCCTCGCCGCTCTCCTTCTCCAGGACAAGGTTCTCGGTGTCGGCCTCTCCGGTCTGCCCCGTGAACTTTGGAGGCGGCGGTGTAGAGGACAATGGGGGGACGAGCATCGCCGATCGGCGACGCGCGGCCTCCTCGGCTCGCCGTCTCGCCGCAAGGGCGGCTTCAGCATCCTCCAGCTTCTTCTGGGCGGAGGCGGCCGCCTTCTTGGCGGCCGCCTTCTCGGCCTCCGCCTTCTCCAGACGGTCGGCCTCCTCCTCGTCGCGCTTCTCCTGCGCGTTTCGCTCCGTCGCCTCCCGGAGGTCAGCGGCGGGGTCGACCCGCCGAGTATTGCCAGACGTCTCTGCCGACCCCATGACAGAGGGGACGGCGACTCTCTCAAGGGAAAGGGGGGCCCTGAAGAAGAATGGGAGGAGTATAAAAGAAGACTCGGACAAAATTCACCGAAGGACAATAAAAAGCATAAAAACATACACAGAGACCAGCGGCGGACTTCTCACTTCCCTACGGAAGCGGTTGGCCTTCGCGGCCGCCTCCTCCCATTTGGTCGCGGCGGCCGCCCCCTTGAACTTTTTCAACTTGCCGCCGGGTGCACTCGGCCTAGCGTGACGCCTCTTCGCGCCGCCTTGGCCAGCCAGGCCGGTAGAGGAGCCTGCGCCCGAGGGGCCGACCCTTAGCTGATGGCGCGGGGTGACTTCCCCTTCAGCGTTGTCCTCGGGCTAGTCGGCGAAAGTGGCCGAGAGCCTGAGGCCGCTTCCCTCCCCTCCTCCTCCACCTTCGGCATCGGCTTCCATTGCCGCCGCCCTCAAGTCGGGGTCGTTGACGTTGCTCTCCGCACGATCGGGAACGAACTCGCGGGGCTGTCTCGTGGCGCCGGCTGCAGGCTGCATGAGGGGGTTCTAGCTCAGAAGAAACCAACGAGAATCAGAAACCGGATTCGGCCGCAAAGAAGACAAAGCAATGAGGAGATGCGACTTACCACTGGTGGGGGGTCGTCGCGCGAGTACGGCTCCTTGACGAACTACCAGTCCTCCCCAAACTCGCAATTCGCGATATGGTTCACCATGTTTGCCACCTCCACGCGGGGCATCTCCTTGGTGCTCATCCGACTTGGGTCTCGGAGGCCGCTCATCTGACAGATCAGGTGAGGCCCGCCTTGTAGCGGGAGAACTCGGCGCGCCACAAAGGCGGCCAGCAAGTCGGCCCCGATGAGGCCCTCCGACCGCGTCAAGACTCGGAGTCACGCTACGGCAGCGGCTCCGGCGGGAGTCAGCGTCTTGACTCGATGAGACCAGCTGGGGAGCCTCCCAGCTGGGGGGCCGGCTTCGTAAGGCGGCAGATTAACCCAGTCGCCGTCCGAGGCGAGGTTCTTCACGTAGAAGTATGAGCGCTGCCACATCCTCACCGACTTGATCAGCGAGATGGAAGGGAAGGGGTTGTCGGCCATCGAGCGCCGCATCGTGATGTAGGCACCACACTGAGACGGCACGCCGGCGACGTGCGTGCCGAGCTTAGAAGAGAAGAATTCTCCCCACAGCTCGATGGTGGGGAGAACACCGAGGAAACCTTCGCACAGAGTGGCGAAGGCGGACAGCAGCACCACCGTATTCGGGGTGAGGTGGTGCGGCTGGAGGCCGTGAAACTCCAAGAACGAGCGGAAGAAGCCGCTCGCCGGCAGCCCCAGACCACGCATGAGGTGCGAGCGGAAGATGACCCTCTCGCCCTCCTCCGGCGTCGGCAATATCTCCCTCGCCGGCGAGGTGCGGGCTCGCACGAGGTGTGCGCCAGGGAGGCGGCGCGTCTTGCGGAGGAAGTCAATAAGGTCGTCATCGACCACCGAGCCGTCCCACGCATCATAACGCACGGCCGGAGCCACGACGATGGAGGAAGAGCTCATCGCTGGCTGGTGCGGTGTGGTTCTGCTCGCCGGCGGCAAGAAGGAGAGAGGAAGCAAGAGGAAGCGGGGGTCGAGGGAGATGAGCGCGCGTGCTATGCCGCTCCGCTCCCTCCCCCTACTTATAGCCTTGGAGGCTGAGAAGCCGAGGGGGCGGCCGTGGGATTAACTGCGCTTAGATCCCCACGCCGCCCCACGATTTAACCCACGAAGTTACTGCGCGCAGTAACGACATGGGTAACCCAACCGTTCGCACGGCTGCAGCGGATCCGTTCGTGTGCCGAGGCGCGGTAGTGGCGGGCCCAGCCTGATAGCCCGTCCCGTCGCGTGCGTGGGCCAGCAGACTATCCCTGCTGCGTGGCGCCATGTCATAGGGCCGCGGCGGGCGGCAGCAGGGAGGCTTATCAGGCACGCTGCCTGGTCTCCCGCCACAACTTTCGAGCTCTCCACAGAGCGGGACGGCCCTCTACGAATCCGACTCCGAATAGTCGGCCCAGAGGAAGACAGCAGGCGAAGCCCAAAGTCCACCATCAGAAGAGTTAAACTGTTGAGGCCCCCCGATGAGTCACTCTCGGAGCCTCACCAGCTTCGGGGACTACTGTCGGAGTAATGGGCCAAGGGTAGGCTAACCCGAGCCCCAGAACCTTTCAAGACATCGGGGCAGGCCGCGCCCCTCAAAGCCGAGTCTCAGATGGCGACTCCCAGATGAGCCGAGTCTCAGATGGCGACTCCCAGATGAGCCGAGTCTCAGACGGCGACTCCCAGATGAGCCGAGTCTAAGATGACGACTCCCAGATGAGCCGACTCCTGGCCAGCGGCTTCCAGGAAAGCCGACTACGGAGAGTCGGCCCACGACGCTACACTCGTTTCGATAGGCGAGACGGGTACGACCACGGCGTGGCCGTCACCTCCTGCTTGCGAGGGGCCAGCATGGCTACAGTGTGCCGTGCCGCCGGAGATCTCCGGCGTGGCCCGACACCGTTGCCATGCCAGCCCTAACCTCAGCCACAGAGAGCGGCGCACTGTGGCCACGATGGCCTACCTGTACGGTCCAGAGACGGCGGACCCGCCGGACAGTGAGAGCATAGGAGATGACGGATACGCCCCGAAGGCGGCCCCGTGGGAGTCGGCTCCCCAGAGTCGGCCAGCCTCTCCTACGGGTCCCACGCGCCATTAACCAGACAAGATGGGGAGTAACGACAGTGAGCGCCCGATTGACGGTGGCACTGTTGCCACGACCCAATGACCAAGCATGCATCATCAGAAGCACGGCCACAGTGCCGGACTCGCCGGCGGGGCCCGCGAGTCGGCGGGCGCCAGCAGTCGGTGGAGAAGATGGCGGCCTGTGAGACAGACGGCTGGGACCCGCGCCCAGCCGGATTACCATTGTGCCCCCGGGGGGTAGGCCTATATAAACCCCCCGGGGCACCCATGCAAAGGGTTCGCATCCATTAGCCTTAGACCAGATCATATAGGAAGAAGAGAGCTAGCCTTGCATCCTTCTACCTCCAGAATACAACTCTAGGAGCAACCTTGTAGTCTCTACGCCTTAGTGATCATGCGGAGACCCCGCAGAGCAGCGGTAGGGGTGTTATCTCCTCGGAGAGCCCCGAAGCTGGGTAAGATTCGCCAGCGTGCTTGCCTTTGCCTAATCCCGTTTCCTAGCACCGGCGACGTTCTACTCGCTCCCACCATGATAAGCCATCCTTTGGCATATGTCGCACCCAACCCCCGACAAATCTCCATCAACATCTTCACCAGCACCATCTCCTCTCAAAACCCTAGTTCATCTCTTGTATCCAGTCTTGTATCAAAACCACAAATTGGTACCTGTGTGTTGCTAGTAGTGTTGATTACTCCTTGTAGTTGATGCTAATTGGTTTACTTGGTGGAAGATCATATGTTCAGATCCGTAACGCATATTAATACTCCTCTGATTATGAACATGAATATGCTTTGTGAGTAGTTACATTTTTTCCTGAGGACATGGGTGAAGTCTTGCTATTAGTAGTCATGTGAATTTGGTATTCGTTCGATATTTTGATGAGATGTATGTTGTCTCTCCTCTAGTGGTGTTATGTGAACGTTGACTACATGACACTTCACCATTATTTGGGCCTAGAGGAAGGCATTGGGAAGTAATAAGTAGATGATGGGTTGCTAGAGTGACAGAAGCTTAAACCCTAGTTTATGCGTTGCTTTGTAAGGGGCTGATTTGGATCCATATGTCTAATGTCGTGGTTAGGTTTACCTTAATACTTCTTCTGTAGTTGCGGATGCTTGCAATAGTGGTTAATAATAAGTGGGATGCTTGTCCAAGTAAGGGCAGCACCCAAACACCGGTCCACCCACATATCAAATTATCAAAGTGCTGAACGTGAATCATATGAGCGTGATGAAAACTAGCTTGACGATAATTCCCATGTATCCTCGGGAGCTCTTTTCTCATTATAAGAAATTGTCCAGGCTTGTCCTTTGCTAAAAAAAGGATTGTGACACCTTGCTCCACTTTATTTACTTTCATTGCTTGTTACCTGTTACAAATTATCTTATCACAAAACTATTTGTTACATACAATTTCAGTGCTTGCAGAAAAACCTTACTGAAAACCGCTTGTCATTTCCTTCTGCTCCTTCTTGGGTTCGACATTCTTACTTATCAAAAGGACTATGATAGATCCCCTATACTTGTGGGTCATCAAGAATCTTTTCTGGTGCCGTTGCCGGGGAGTGAAGCGCCTTTGGTGAGTGGCACTTGGTAAGGAAACATTTATATAGTATGCTGAAATTTTCTGTCAGTTGTTACTATGGAAACTAATCCTTTGAGGGGCTTGTTCGGGGTATCTTCACCCCGACCAGTAGAGCAAAGATTTTCTCCTCAACCTACTGAACCTACTGAAAATGTTTACTTTAAGATTCCTTCGGGTATGATAGAGAAACTGCTAGCTAATCCCTTTGCTGGAGATGGAACATTGCATCCCGATTTACACCTTATCTTTGTGGATGAAGTTTGTGGATTATTTAAGCTTGCAGGTATCCCAGATGATGTTGTCAAAAGCAAGGTCTTCCCTTTATCTTTGAAGGGAGCTGCATTGACATGGTATAGGCTATGTGATGATACGGGATCTTGGAATTATAAACGATTGAAGTTGGAATTTCACCAGAAGTTCTATCCTATGCATCTTGTTCATCCTGATCGTAATTACATATATAATTTCTGGCCTCGCGAAGGAGAAAGCATCGCTCAAGCTTGGGGGAGGCTTAAGTCAATGGTATATTCATGCCCCAATCATGAGCTCTTAAGACAAATGATTATTCAAAAAATTTATGCTCGGCTTTCTCTCAATGATCGCACCATGCTCGATACTTCCTGTGCTGGTTCTTATATGCTGAAGACTACTGAATTCAAGTGGGACTTATTGGAAAGAATTAAAGGCAACTCTGAAGATTGGGGTTCCGACGATGGTAAGGAGTCAGGTATAACACCTAAGTTTGATTGTGTTAAATCTTTTATGGATACCGATGCTTTTCATGGATTTAGAGCTAAATATGGACTTGACTCTGAGATAGTAGCTTCTTTCTGTAAATCTTTTGCTGCTCACGTTGATCTCCCGAAGGAGAAGTGGTTTAAATATAACCCTCCCATTTAAGTAAAAGTAGTTGCACCTATTACAGTTGAAGAAAATACTGTCACTTATAATGATCCTATTGTTCCTACTACTTATGTTGAGAAACCTCCTTTTCCTGTTAGGATGAAGGATCATGCTAAAGCTTCAATTGTTGTTCGTAAGAGTAATACTAGAACTTATACACCTCCTGAGAAAATCAAAGTTGAACCTAGTATTGCTATGGTTAAAGATCTCTTGGATGATAATTTAGTTGGGCATGTTATTTACTTCTGTGAACAGGTTGCTAATATTGCTAGACCAGATGCTAAGATACATAGACCTGTTGTAGGCATGCCTGTTATTTCTGTTAAAATAGGAGATCATTGTTATCATGTATTATGTGATATGGGTGCTAGTGCTAGTGCAATACCCTTTGACTTATATACAAAAATTATGCATGATATTGCACCTGCTGAAATAGAAGATATTGATGTTACTATTAAGCTTGCCAACAGGGACACCATTAAGCCAGTTGGGATTGTTAGAGATGTTGAAGTCTTGTGTGGGAAAGTTAAATATCCTGCTGATTTTCTTGTTCTTGGTTCCATACAAGGTTTTTTTGTTCCATTATTTTTGGTAGACCCTTCTTGAATACTGTTAATGCTAGGATTGATTGCAAAAAGGACGTTGTTACAATTTGCTTAGGGGATATGTCTCATGAGTTTAATTTTGCTAAGTTTCATAGACAACCCCGTGATAAAGAATCACCTAGTAAGGATGATATTATTGGTCTTGCTTCTATTGCCGTGCCTCCTACTGATCCGTTAGAATAATATTTGCTAGACCATGAAAATGATATGTTTATGAATTAAAGAAGGGAAATAGATGAAGTGTTCCTTCAACAGGGTCCTATTCTGAAACACAACTTACCTGTTGAAATCCTAGGGGATCCCCCTCCACCCAAGGGTGATCCCGTGTTTGATCTCAAACCATTACCTGATAATCTTATGTATGCTTATCTTGATGAAAAGTAAATATACCCTGTTATTATTAGTGCTAACCTTTCAGAGCAAGAAGAAGAAAGGTTACTGAAAACTCTGAAGCAGCATCGTGCTGCTATTGGATATACTCTGGATGATCTTAAGGGCATTAGTCCCACTCTATGCCAACACAAAATTAAAGTGGAGAAAGATGCCAAACCAGTTAGAGATCCTCAACGATGATTGAATCCTAAGATGAAAGAAGTGGTAAGAAAGGAGATACTAAAGCTCCTTGAGGCAGGTATAATTTATCATGTTGCTGATAGTGAATGGGTAAGTCCTATCCATTGTGCTCCTAAAAAGGGAGGTATTACTGTCGTTCCTAATGATAAAGATGAATTGATCCCGCAAAGAATTATTACAGGTTATAGGATGGTAATTGACTTCCGTAAATTAAATAAAGCTATTAAGAAAGATCATTACCCTTTACCTTTTATTGATCAAATGCTAGAAAGACTATCCAAACATACACATTTCTGCTTTCTAGATGGTTATTCTGGTTTCTCTCAAATACGTGTGTCAGCGGAGGATCAATCAAAAACTACTTTTACTTGCCCTTTCAGTACTTTTGCTTATAGACGTATGCCTTTTGGTTTATGTAATGCACCTGCTACCTTTCAAAGATGCATGATGGCTATATTCTCTGACTTCTGTGAATAGATTTGTGAGGTATTCATGGATGATTTCTCCGTTTATGGATCCTCCTTTGATGATTGCTTGAGCAACCTTGATCGAGTTTTGTAGAGATGCGAAGACACTAGTCTCGTCTTGAATTGGAAAAAGTGCCACTATATGGTTAATGAAGGCATTGTCTTGGGGCATAAGATTTCCGAGAGAGGTATTGAAGTTGATAAAGCTAAAGTTGATGCTATTGAAAAGATGCCATGTCCCAAGGACATAAAGGGTATAAGAAGTTTCCTTGGTCATGTCGGTTTTTATTGGAGGTTCATTAAGGACTTTTCTAAAATCTCTAGGCCTCTGACTAATTTATTGCAAAAAGATATTCCTTTTTTCTTTGATGATGATTGTGTAGTAGCATTTGAAATACTTAAGAAAGCTTTGATCACTGCACCTATTGTTCAGCCACCTGATTGGAATTTACCTTTTGAAATTATGTGTGATGCTAGTGATTATGCTGTAGGTGTTGTTCTAGGGCAAAGAGTTGATAAGAAATTGAATGTTATCCAGTATGCTAGTAAAACTCTTGATACTGCCCAGAGAAATTATGCTACTACTGAAAAAGAATTCTTAGCAGTCGTATTTGCATGTGATAAGTTCAGACCTTATATTGTTGATTCCAAAGTTACTATTCACACTGATCATGCTGCTATTAAATATCTTATGGAAAAGAAAGATGCTAAGCCTAGACTTATTAGATGGGTTCTCTTGCTCCAAGAATTTGATTTGCATATTATTGATAGAAAGGGAGCTGAGAACCCCGTTGCAGACAACTTGTCTAGGTTAGAGAATGTTCTTGGTGACCCACTACCTATTGATGATAGCTTTCTTGATGAACAATTAGCGGTCATTAATGCTTCTCGTACTGCTCCTTGGTATGCTGATTATGCTAACTACATTGTTGCTAAACTTATGCAACCTAGTTTCACATACCAACAAAAGAAAAAGTTCTTTTATGATTTAAGACATTACTTCTGGGATGACCCACACCTTTATAAAGAAGGAGTAGATGGTGTTATTAGACGTTATGTACCTGAGCATGAACAGGAACAAATCCTACGCAAGTATCACTTTGAATCATATGGAGGACACCACGCTGGAGATAGAACTGCACATAAGGTATTGCAATCCGGTTTTTATTGGCCTACTCTCTTCAAAGATGCTGGTAAGTTTGTCTTATCTTGTGATGAATGTCAAAGAATTGGTAATATTAGTACACGTCAAGAAATGCCTATGAACTATTCTCCTGTTATTGAACCATTTGATGTTTGGGGCTTTGATTATATGGTACCTTTTCCTGCCTCTAATGGTTACACACATATTTTAGTTGTTGTTCATTACGTTACTAAGTGGGTAGAAGCTATTCCAACTAGTAGTGCTGATCATAACACCTCTATTAAAATGCTTAAAGAAGTTATTTTTCCGAGGGTTGGAGTCCCTAGATATCTTACGACTCATGGTGGTTTACATTTTATTCATGCTGCTTTTCGTAAAATGCTTGCTAAGTACGATGTTAATCATAGAATTGCATCTCCTTATCACCCGCAATCTAGTGGTCAAGTAGAGTTGAGCAATAGAGAGCTCAAATTAATTTTGCAAAAGACTGTCAATAGATCTAGAAAGAATTGGTCCAAGAAACTTGATGATGCATTATGGGCCTATAGAACTCCTTATAAAAATCCTATGGGTATGTCTCCGTATAAGATGGTTTATGGAAAAGCATGTCACTACCTGTTGAACTTGAACATAAAGCATATTGGGCTATTAAAGAGCTCAACTATGACTTCAAACTTGCCGGTGGGAAGAGGATATTTGATATTAGCTCACTTGATGAATGGAGAACCCAAGCCTATGAGAATGCCAAGATGTTCAAAGAAAAAGTTAAAAGATGGCATGACAAAAGGATACAAAAGCATGAGTTTAACGTAGGGTATTATGTGTTGCTATTCAACTCTCGTTTAAGATTTTTTGCAGGAAAGCTTCTCTCTAAATGGGAAGGTCCTTACGTTATCGAGGAGGTCTATCGTTCCGGTGCCATAAAAATCAACAACTTCGAAGGCACAAGTCGAGGGTGGTGAACGGTCAAAGAATCAAACATTACATCTCAGGTAACCCTATCAACGTTGAAACTAATATTATTGAGACCATAACCCCAGAGGAATACATAAGGGACACTTTCCAGAACGTTTCAGACTCCGAAAAGGAATAGGTATGTGGTACGGTAAGTAAACCGACTCCAAAACAATTCTAATGGCAATTTTTCTCTTTTTTGGAAAATTTAAGAATATTAGGAATCAAGAAGTAATTCGGGAAGGACACGAGGCCTCCACGAGGGTGGAGGGCGCGCCCACCCTTCCTGGGCGCACCCCCCTATCTTGTGGACACCTCATGTGCCTCCCGTACTCCGTTTTCTTGCATGTTATGTATTTTGGTCAGTAAAAATTAATTATATAATCTCCTGAAGGTTTTGCCCACCGTATCACGCAACTATCTTTTATTTTTTGTTTCGAGCCGTTTCTGCCATAGGTTAGAGCAATATGCCGTCCCAGTATTCGGAGGGAGAAAGCTATGTGGCTGATTTCCTTGCAGACCCTAAGGTCTACACGGACATGGAACATGGTGGCTGGACCACTGAGGAAGAGGAAGACTATGAGCCTAAGGGAAAGGAGGAGACGAGTTCAGACGAAGACGAAGCCCTATTACCCCAACCTGGGGACATGCATGTGGAGTTTAAAAAGTCAAGCCTCCCTGATAGATCAAAGAAGCCAAAGATCGAGTTTATCCCTTTTCGTCTCTTGCAGGAAAATAAGCAGGAACTATGCAAAAGAATATTAAGTCTTGAGCAGGAGATCGATGATCTAAAGGAGCAAAATATTATCCTCAAGCGTAAATTGAGGAAGAAGCCTACTTCATCAACAAGTCCTACTTCACCACCTCCGAGGACATAATTACATGGGTATGGGCACTCCCCTTGGCAACTGCCAAGCTTGGGGGAGGTGCCCCGGTATCGTATCACCATCACACTCCTATCTGTGCCGTCTTATTTAGTTCGATCCTTTTAGTAATATCTTGATCTAGTAGATTGAAGTTTTGGTATGAATTAGTTTTGAGCTTTGCTTTGTGATCTCTTTTTGTAATCGAGTCCGTGAGCTATCTATAATAAAGTTTAGTGTTGAGTCAAGGGTTTTGCTATCTTGCTATGATCTTGAGAAAGTAGAAAGAATAAAAAGAATAAAAGAGTTCATATTGATCTTGTGGATAGTAATGACTTCACACATAAAGAGTATGAGGCATAAAAGTTGTTGAGAGTTGACAAACATAGCTTTGGTCATCGTTGCAATTAATAGGATGTAATAAGGAAAAGGAGGTTTTCACATATAAATATACTATCTTGGACATCTTTTATGATTGTGAGCACTCATTAAGTATGACATGCTAAAAGAGTTGATGTTGGACAAGGAAGACAACGTAATGGTTTATGTTTTCTCACATCTCAGTTAAAGTATATTGTCATTGATCTTCCCAACATGTTGAGCTTGCCTTTCCCCTCATGCTAGACAAAATTCCTTGCACCAAGTAGAGATACTACTTGTGCTTCCAAATATCCTTAAACCCAGTTTTTGCCATGAGAGTCCACCATACCTACCTATGGATTGAGTAAGATCCTTCAAGTAAGTTGTCATCGGTGCAAGCAATAAAAATTGCTCTCTAAATATGTATGATCTATTAGTGTGAAGAAAATAAGCTTTATATGATCTTGTTATGGAAGCAATAAAAGCGACAGACTACATAATAGAGGTCCATATACAAGTGGTAATATAAAGTGATGTTCTTTTGCATTAAGATTTTGTACATCCAACCCTAAAAGTGTATGTCAACCTCTACTTCCCTCTGCGAAGGGCTTGTCTTTTACTTTATGTTTTTACTTTATGCTTGAGTCAAGGTGATCTTCACCTTTCCTTTTTTATTTTTATCCTTTGGCAAGCTCCTCGTGTTTAAAAGATCCTGATATAATCCAATTGGATGTAAGTTAGCATGAATTATTATTGTTGACATCACCCAAAGGTGAATACGTTGGGAGGCAACACAATAAGCCCCTATCTTTCTCAGTGTCCGATTAAAACTCCATAACCACAAGTATTGCGTGAGTGTTAGCAATTGTAGAAGACTATATGATAGTTGAGTATGTGGACCTGCTGAAAAGCTCTATTCTTGACTCTCTCTTATGTTATGATAAATTGCAATTGCTTCAATGACTGAGATTATAGTTTGTTAGTTCTCAATGAAGTTTTTGAACCATACTTGACATTGTGAATTGATTCTTACTCGAGAATAAGAAATCATATGACAAAATCTATATATGTTGTTGTTATAAGAATGATCATGATGCCCTCATGTCCGTATTTTATTTTTATCGACACCTCTATCTCTAAACATGTGGACATATTTTTCGATTTCGGCTTCCACTTGAGGACAAGCGAGGTCTAAGCTTGGGGTAGTTGATACGTCCATTTTGCATCATGCTTTTATATCAATATTTATTGGATTATGGGGTGTTATTACACATTATGTCTCAATACTTATGGCTATTCTCTCTTATTTTACAAGGTTTACCATGAAGAGGGGGGATGCCGGCAGCTGGAATTCTGGCTGGAAAAGGAGCAAATATTGGAAACCTATTCTGCACAGCTCCAAAAATCCTGAAACTCCATGAAAGTAATTTTTGGAATTAATAAGAATTATTGAGCGAAGAAAGCACCAGAGGGGGCCCACACCTTGGCCAGGAGGGCGGGGGGCGCGCCCACCCCTATTGGGCGCGCCCCCTGTCTCCTGGGCCTCCTGGTGGCCCCCCGCTGCCCATCTTCTGCTATATGAAGGCTTCTACCCTAGAAAAAAAAATCATAAGCAAGCTTATGGGACGAAACTCCGCCGCCACAAGGCGGAACCATGGCGGAATCAATCTAGGGCTCCAGTGGAGCTGTTCTGCCAGGGAAACTTCCCTCCGGGAGGGGGAAATGATCACCATCGTCATCACCAACAATCCTCTCATCGGGAGGGGGTCAATCTCCATCAACATCTTCACCAGCACCATCTCCTCTCAAAACCCTAGTTTATCTCTTGTATCCAATTTTGTATCAAAACCACAAATTGGTACTTCTGGTTTGCTAGTAGTGTTGATTACTCCTTGTAGTTCATGCTAATTGGTTTACTTGGTGGAAGATCATATGTTCAGATCCTTAATGCATATTAATAATCCTCTGAAGTCTTGCTATTAGTAGTCATGTGAATTTGGTATTCGTCCGATATTTTGATGATATGTATGTTGTCTCTCCTCTAGTGGTGTTATGTGAACGTCGACTACATGACACTTCACCATTATTTGGGCCTAGAGGAAGGCATTGGGAAGTAATAAGTAGATGATGGGTTGCTAGAGTGAGAGAAGCTTAAACCCTAGTTTATGCGTTGCGTCACAAGGGGATGATTTGGATCCATATGTCTAATGTTGTGGTTAGGTTTACCTTAATATTTCTTTTGTAGTTGCGGATGCTTGCAATAGGGGTTAATTATAAGTGAGATGCTTGTCCAAGTAAGGGCAGTACCCAAACACCGGTCCACCGACATACCAAATTATCAAAGTACCGAACGTGAATCATATGAGCGTGATGGAAACTAGCTTGATGATAATTCCCATGTGTCCTCGGGAGCTCTTTTCTCATTATAAGAAATTGTCCAGGCTTGTCCTTTGCTACAAAAAGGATTGGGCCACCTTGCTACACTTTAGTTACTTTCATTTCTTGTTACCTGTTACAAATTATCTTATCACAAAACTATCTATTACCTACAATTTCAGTGCTTGTAGAGAAAACCTAACTGAAAACCGCTTGTCATTTCCTTCTGCTCCTCGTTGGGTTCGACATTCTTACTTATCGCAAGGAATATGATAGATCCCCTATACTTGTGGGTCATCACCACTCCTGGTGATGACCGTAGTTTGAGGAGTTCATGTATTCATCGTGTGCTAATGCTTTGTTCGGGTTCTCTGTTAAAAGGAGGCCTTAATATCCCTTAGTTTCCAATAGGACCCCGCTGTCACGGGACGGTAGGACAAAAGATGTCATGCAAGTTCTTACCATAAGCACGTTGACTATTTACGGAATACATGCCTACATTATATTTATGAACCGGATCTAGTGTCGTATCGCCCTAGGTTATAACCGTCTCATGATGAATATCATCACTACAAAAAAATACACTTCCGCGATGATACATGTTTGTCATAGTAGGTCACGTTTTTTGTCATGCATGTACATTCATGACGATTTTATGACAAAATCAAGATAGTCATACCTGTGCTATCGTAGAAGTGTTCCATGACATTACAAAATTATCATCACAGTGTCCACTTCCATGACGATAAATCATGCGTCATAGAAGTGCTTTCGTCAAGGGTGACCGACACGTGGCATCCACCATAATAGAACACCATTAAGCTATCGGGTCCGGTTTTGGATCCGATAACCCGTTAACAGCCCTGACCAATGGGGATTTTCCACATGTAAAATCATCATTGGATGGAGGAAACACGTGTTGGCTCACCTTTGGGACAGATGTCATCCACTCATTGGACAGAAGGAGCCTATGATACGTCGACACGTAGCACGGCCCAACAGAGGCCCATTCTTGTGAAAATGTTGGCCCGTTTGACTTGGTCAAAAGGTGGCAGGCCGGCCCATGGAAAGCCTATTAACGGCTTGTTCGCATATAGGCCATTTACAGCCCGCTAACCCAGGGCCCGTTACGACCTATCCGAATTAGGCGTGGTAGTGTCATCTGGGTCGTCCAACATGATTCTAGCCCGTTTTAACTTCTGGCCCATCTATGGCCCATGACGTCTTTCGGCCCATATGAGGCCCTTTGTAACTCTTGGCCCATAAACGGCCCATGGTGAAACTGGCCCATAATGAACAATATATCACTTTATACCCATTAATGACCCGTGGTGAAACTGGCCTGTAATGAACAGTGTATCACTTTATACCCATTAACGGCTCGTTATTCCATTGGGTCGTTTCCAGCCCATGTTATCTTTCGGCCTTCTCAGGGCCCATTTATTCTTGGGCTCATTTCCAACATTCGTTTACTTATGGCCCGTTACTGCCATTTTCTGCGTGTGGGCCAAATTCAGCCTGAGGTTACAGTCGGCCCGTTTGTGGTCCGTTAATACGTTGGGCCATTTTCCTACCGTCATCAAATACGGCCGATTAACGATGGCCCGTTATGGTCGGCCCATGAACGGACGATTCCAACTCTAGCCCGTTTACGGCCATAATGCGGTATGTTATTGGCCCATGTTTGGCCAACCGATCATACGGCCCGTAGAAGGCCCATTGATGATACGGCCCGTAGAAGGCCCATTGTGTCTATGACCCATATAAGGCCCATTGTTTCTACGAACCATAGAAGGCCCATTGTTTCTACGGCCCGTAGGAGGAAATGGTAACTACAGTAAATATGCATCCCATGGTTATTGTGGCCTAGTTTTAAAAAATAGGTTATTGCAGCCACTAGCAAACCGTGGAAAAAGAACTGCACTGACTACAAGTAAAGAAATTAACAAGACAATAAGGAAATAAATAAGGAAGCAACTTACGCTAGGCTATGACAACTATTACACATATTACATCCATTGGGCATCAAAGTTCGCCACCAGTGCAAATATAGGGAACACAACACCATATAAACGCCGCAGCAAAACAAGTCCAAAACTGAAACCACTTCAGAAGAGCTCAAGAAACAATATCCTGGGTACCCATAATGCTGGCAAGATGCTTAGCAAGCTTATTAACTTTCTCTTGTTTGGCGCTTAAATCCTCCGGCACTTGTTGTTGCACCAGAAAGTAGGCATCTGAATTCTGCATGGACTTCCCCAGTCCTTTAGCTTCCTGTCGCATAACATCTGATCGATGTCTTTCAACTTGAATTTGAGACTCAAGAAGCCAAACTGATTCAGGCAACGAGTTCGAAGAGCTAGTGCTAGCAATAGTAGCTAGTAACTCGAACACTACATCAAGACATGACTTTGGGGTTGTCTCAGTGTGTTCAATATACTTTTTTATCAGCTTTCTTAGAGACCAATAGGGATGTTTCACTATCTTGAACCTTATCTGTTGGGGATATAACTACCGAGTATAAACCGCCCAGGAGGGGCCGGGTTATGCTCACAAGGAATCATCTGTACTGAAGCCCATGAAGACAGGGAGTATGTCGCTTTACTACACAGACTTAGAGGCCCAGAGCCCAAGGGAGGATTAGGGCCCATAGACATAAACCCCCATTAGATGTGTGACTTGTGTTGTAAAATAGGGAAAGGTAGAAACCGAGCCGGACACATGTATGAGCCGGCCTCTGTATTTTGTAAATCGTCGGGCGTTAACCTGTGTATATAAAGGGACGACCAGGCGGCGGTTCAGGGACAAGAAACAACAACTCGAGAGACAGGCAAAGCGTATTCGCTCCCTGCTCATCGAAACCCCATCAATTCCATCACAACTGGATCGTAGGCTTTTACCTTCACCGCAAGGGGCCAAAGCAGTATAAACTCCCCGTGTCCTTTGTCCGGTTTAACCGCTTTAAGCTAATCTCATTGCGATGGCTCCACGACTAAGTCCTCTCACTAGGACATCTAATGTGTTAATTCCACGACAGTTGGCTCCCACCGTGGGACTATCGCACGATGGTTTTGAGTTCTTAAAGGGCAACTTCGAAGGACTCAAAGGATACGCCGTGGGCCGGATGACTAAGAGTCGTCGTGGCAAGCTCTACATCGACGACGCAGGCTGGGGCCTCGAGGCCGGCTCAATCGAGTATGGTACCGGGTCCCCTTTGGAGGAATTCACGTCTTCATCGGCAAGATCGGCGAACCGGGCCCTGAGCCGGACATCTGCACCAACCTCATCTGACGGGTCAGCGTGCAAGCCCTGCCCGGGTTCAGCCTGCCATGAAGTGTGCGTTCGTGGGATTCATCCATGGTGCAGAATCTGAACTAGTGTCCAATGGTGAGACAATTGTTCATTCTGATGGCGAATCATCCACCTGTGAGACTGAGTCACTGTACCAACAGCAAGATGGCCGGTTCGGGAGGTGTTCGGACGATGACAGTATTTCGGACCCCCTTGAACCGCTAAACCGGGTTGCAATCTTCATGGCCGGTACGCAGCCCACGTTGCAATCTTCGACTGCAGTAGCAATGATTTCCGGATCGGCAGCCGGGGCATGAGGCCCCGCATGCCGGCCGGCTCAAGTTCTATCCGGTTTATTGGACGCCTGGACGACATTGTTGACCACAGCAGTCACCCCGGAGACTCAAGATCAGCATAATGCAGAGGTCACAAAGCTGCGGGATCAGATAACTCAGGCCAAGGAGGTCTTGGCGGCTGAGGAAACTAGGATGGCTGATGAGCGGGCCGCTTTAGATGCCCAGTCACAGCGGATTCAGGCAGAGAATTACTGGCTCATGCTGGATCAGAATGCTCCGAACGACGTGTTGAGGAGGAAGCATCGGTCTCGTCTGCCACCGGTTTATGTAGCAATGAATCTCTTCAACACGCCAGGAGCAGGACCTAGTAATCCGGAAGCAGTAAACCGGACTGAAGCACCTGGGACAGGAGCGCCGGATCAGCCATGGGTGACGGACCCACCTCGACAAACACATGACCCGCCGCAATACATGCCAACCCCGCCGGGTCACTTCTCCACCCCTTTGGATAACATGATTGTTGAGGCGTCTCGATTGGCAGCTATTCCAATGGAGGGCGAGTCTCCAGCGGCAGTTGAGAAGCGGCGGGCCAGGTATCTCCTTTAAACCGCTATGGTACAGTAGCAGGCCTATTCATATAGCCGAGACATAATCCATTCAACCCCTTGCCCGAGCAGGAGTTACAGCAGGCACATTGATGAACCGGATGTGTCAAGCAGTGCGCTAAACCGTGACGCCCCTCAAGGGCCTAATCCGGCGTGCGGTGGTGCAAATGCTCAGGATGTGATGGATAATGGTAGAGCACGTCGGGAGGCCGAGTTAGCAGTGCATTACGCGAATCATCAGCCTACTCCGGTTTGACCAACGACGTCAATGGAACAAGGACTTGCTTTCAGCTCTTGGGGGCTTCCGTGTCTCACCCCGGCTCTACGCAATGTGCGGTTACCCAAGGATTTCAAGGGTCTGCGTAAGGTGCCCAATTACACCGCCGATTTACCCCCCGAGTCATGAGTTGAGAGTTATGAGATGGCAATGGAGATGCTGGATGTGGATGAAGCGGCATGTGCGAAGTACTTCACCATGATGTTGGATGGAACGGCTCTCACGTGGTTAAAGAGTTTGCCCGTTAACTCCGTTGGTTCATGGGCCGAGTTGAAGACCTAGTTTATAACAAACTTCAAGGACACGTGCAAGCAACCCATGTCAATTGTGGATCTGGCCGCATGTGTCCAAGAAGAAGGCAAATCAACAACTCATTGGGTGCGCCGGGTTTCGAAAATCCTGCATTCGTCGGACCGCATCAATGCTGATTCGGCAGTCATAACATTAGAGGGCAATTGCCGGTTTAAGCCGCTAATGTTGAAGTTGGGACGACTCAAGCATCACTGCAATGACATGGGAACACTTATGACAACTTTGGTTAAGTATGCCAATTCTAATAGTACCAAGGATCCCGAGTCTGATGATGAGAAGCCAGGGAAGGGAAATAAGAACGGTGGTGCGAAAGGACAGCAGCACAACCAGGCGGGACATGGGAACAATGGTAAGTGTAAAGCGGACAATAGTTTGGATTTTGTGGCTAATACCAACGTACAGGGTAATGTCAGCGTCGTAAGGGTAAACCGCCCCCGTGGAGTGGAGGATCAGGTATGAATCTGGAGCGCCTGTTAAATCAGCCTTGCCCAAAGCACGGGACGCAAGAGAAGCCAGCTACACACCTCTGGAAGGATTGCTTTATTATGCGAGAGTTCAAAAACTCAGATCTTTTCCGATATGACCATGGACCGTCCGGCGGTTCAGGACCGGGGTCTCATGGGCCGGGTTATGGCTTAGGTAATTCTGGGTCAGGATTTCAGGCTAATCACGGTGGACATAGCAATCAAGGCAATCAAGGCAGTCAGGAGGTTATAATCAACGGGGGAATCAACAGCAGCAACAGTCGGGTTACCAGGGCCACCCGAAGTAGTTGAATAGTGGGCAGTATCATGTCTTCGCCACTAGCAGGTGCAAGCGCGATCATAAGCTCCATAAAAGGGCGGTGAAATCTGTTGAACTGGCGGTGCCCCGTTACTTACGCTGGTCCGAACATGCTATTGTGTGGAGCAGAGAGGATCATCCACCCTGGGTTGATAATCTGAGTCATTTGTCTTTTGTGGTGGCACCTTGGGTTGGAGGTTATAAGTTTACCAAGGTGCTCATGGATGGAGGGAGCAGTATCAACATCTTGTATTATGAAACCTTCCGTCGCATGGGGTTGACAGATAAGAATCTTAAACCATCGAACATCGTTTTCACAGTGTGGTACCTGGTAAATCGGCTTAACCGGTTGGTAAGATAGCTCTGGAAGTTGCTTTTGGAGATGATCATGATTCAAGGTCGGAGACATTAAATTTTGAAGTGGTGAAAATCAGGAGTCCGTACCATGCCCTGTTTGGACGGCCGGCTTATGCTAAGTTCATGTCGAGGCTGTGTTATGTTTATCTGCAGCTCAAGATGCCAGGTCATAAGGGGACCATCATAGTACATGGAAGCCGAAAGGTCGCTTTGGAATGTGAGGAAGGTGATGCGGCTTATGCTGACTCCGTTTGTGCGACAGAGGAGTTGAAGTTCTACAAGGACAATGTTGATCCGGCAGATATGACTTCTTTGAAAAAACACTACAAAGCATGATCCGGTTTTGAAGTTTAAATCGGCTGATGAGACTAAATTAGTTGATTTTATTCCTGGCGATTCATCCAGGCAGTTTAGCATCAGCGTTAACTAGGATCTGAAACAGGAAGGCATGCTCATCGAGTTCATCCGTGAGAACCGGGACATTTTTGCATGGAAACCTTCTGACATGCCAGGTGTACCGAGGGAACTCGCTGAGCACACTCTTAATGTTGATCCCAAGTTTAAACCGGCCAAGCAGTTTCTCTGCCATTTCAATGAAGAAAGACTCATGACCATTGGTGAAGAGGTAGCCGGGCTCTTAGTAGTAGGGTTTATTGTGTAGGTTTTTCACCCTGAGTGGTTGGCTAATCCGGTGCTGGTATTGAAGAAGAACGGCAGCTGGCGTATGTGTGTGGACTACACAGATTTGAACAAGGCTTGTCCAGCTGATCCCTTTGCTCTCCCTCGTATTGATCAAATTATTGATGCTACGACAGGTTGTGAGCGTTTGAGCTTTCTGGATGCTTATTCGGGTTATCATCAGATCAAAATGGCGGTTAAGGACCAGGAGAAGACAACTTTTATAACTCCCTTTGGAGCCTTCTGCTATGTATCTATGCCTTTTGGGCTCAAAAGTTCCCAGGTGACTTATCAGCGATGTGTGCAGAATTGTCTTCATAATCAGATTGGGCGCAATGTTCATGCTTATGTGGATGATATCGTGGTGAAATCCAGGAAGGCAGAGACACTAATATCTGATTTGAAGGAGACCTTTGATAACCTCTGGGTTTATAAGATGATGCTTAATCCGGCCGATTGGTGTACCGGCAGGCAAGCTCTTGGGTTTTCTGGTGTCTAACAGGGGCATTGAAGCTAATCCAGAAAATATCAAGGCTATTACGTCCCTGGCTAAACCGGCACGTATCAATGATGTTCAACGACTGGCAGGTCGTATTGCAGCGCTAAGCCGGTTTATCAGCCGGTTGGGAGAGAAGGCCATCCTTCTACATTAGATGATGAACAAGACAGACAACTTTGTCTGGAGTGATGCTGCTAATGCGTCATTTGAGGATCTAAAGAAGCAGTTAGCTGAACCGCCTGTTCTTGCTGCCCCCATTGATAAAGAACCATTGCTGTTATATGTGGCTGCTAACACCCGGGCTGTCAGCGTGGCTATTGTGGTGGAGCGCAAGGAGGCTGGTAAGGAGTATTCGGTTCAACGGTCGGTTTATTATATCAGTGAGGTGCTTATCGAGTCCAAGCAGAGATATCCGCACTAGCAGAAGCTGGTATATGTAGTGTTTATGGCGAGCCGGAAGCTTAAGCAATACTTTCAGGGCCATCCCATTACTATGGTCAGTTCCGCTCCTTTGGGAGATATCATTTAGAACAGGGAGGCGACTAGCTGGGTTGCTAAGTGGGCTATTAAGCATGGACCTCACGGGTTAAAAATATATGCCTCGCACAACCATCAAGTCCCAAGCGCTCGTGGATTTCATCAATGACTGGACAGAGTTGCACGCGCCGGAGGATAAATCGGATAACACGTAGTGGACTATTCACTTCGACGGATCCAGGCAATTGAAGGGCTCGGGGTTTGCAGTGGTTCTTACTTCCCCTCGAGGTGACAAATTTTGTTATGTTCTCCGTTTGATGTTTCCCTATACTAACAATGCAGCTGAGTATGAGGCCTTACTCCACGGCCTTCGGATGGCTAAGGAGATGAATTTAATCTGTGTACGTTGCTTTGGCGACTCCGATTTAGTGGCTCAGCAAGTGTCTGGTACGTGGGACTCTAAGGATCCACTCATGGCGGCTTATCGGCATGAGGTGGATGTCATTGCTGGTCATTTCAAGGGTTACCAGGTCGAGCACATTGATCGGCGCAAAAATGAAGCGGCGGACGCTTTAAGCCGGCTCGGATCCCAGCGTAAACTGGTGCCGCCCAATGTTTTTCTTGACATTCTGCATAATTCATCGGTCAAGATACCGACGGAGGAGGATGTGGCTGTTCCCGACCCAGAGGCTCAATTAGTGGTGGTTCTTCATGCTATCCTTGATTGGACAGTGCCATACCTGGCATATATGACCCAGGGCGAGTTACCCGAGGATGAAGTTCTAGCCAGACAGATAATCCAGCATTCAAAGTCCATGACTATCGTCAATGGCGAGTTACATCATTGCAGTATCTCACGGGTGTTTCAGCGTTGCGTTTCTTCTGAAGAAGGCTATGAGATCTTGCGCGAAATCCACGAAGGAGATTCTGGTCATCATGCCGGTTCAAAATCCCTGGTGGCTAATGCTTTTCGACACAGTTTTTATTGGTTAACTGCTCACGTTGATGTTGAGGATCTGGTCAGGAAGTGCGATGGTTGTCAGAAGTTTTCACGCCGAGCTCATGTTCCGGCCTAGGAATTGAGGATGACTCCAATCACCTGGCCATTTGCAACTTGGGGGCAGGATATGGTTGGGCCTTTTAAGAGGTCCAACGATAAGAAGACCCACCTTCTGGTGGCGGTTGATAAATTCACCAAGTGGGTTGAGGCAGAGCCAGTCAGCAAGTGTGATGTAGCCACGGCGGTTCAATTCATGAAAAAGGTGATTTTCCGCTTTGGCTTTCCACATAGCATTATAACAGATAATGGCACGAATCTCTCCAAAGGTTCTATGGAAGAGTTCTATCAGCATGAGCACATCCGGCTTGATGTGTCATCAGTGGCTCACCCCAGTCGAATGGTCAAGAGGAGAGAGCTAATCAAGAAATCCTAAAAGGTATCAAGCCCCGGCTTATGGTCCCTTTGCAGAGGACGCCGGTTTGTTGGGTGGAAGAGTTTCCCTCTCTCTTATGCAGCATTAATACTACCCCCAATAGATCTACGGGTTATACACCTTTCTTCATGGTTTATGGAGCAGAGGCAGTTCTCCCAAGTGATATTCACCATGACTCTCCCCGAGTGGCATCTTATGTTGAAGCGGACAACAAAAGAGCACGCCAAGATGCATTGGACCTGTTAGATGAAAAAGGGGACATAGCGGCAGCTCGTTCGCCAATTTATCAGCAAGACCTACGGCGTTATAACAACGGCCGGGTTAAACCTAGAGTTTTTCAAGAAGGCGACTTAGTGCTTCGGCTTATCCAAGATCAGACCCACATGCACAAGTTATCCCCTCCTTGGGAAGGGCCCTTTGTGGTCAGCAAGATTCTGAACAACGGGTCATACTACCTTATCGATGTTCGAGAGCACAAAGACTCACACAAATTAGAGGAGGAGACTTGTCGGCCGTGGAATATAACTCCTCTTCGGCCTTACTACACCTGCGCCACAAGCTCCTACTATGAACATATTTTTGACAATGTATATATTATGATCAATAAAATAAGCCGACATCCTTGCTAAAGCGGGCCCTATGCCGTTCTTCAAAAGGATTTCTTGGTTACATGGGGGCTTCTGCTTATAAAGCGGAGTTCTCTTTATCCATTCAACCGACTTATAAAGCCACAACAAAGCTTGGGGGCTTCACACCCAAGGGGCCAAAGAGAGTCTATTGGCAAGCACAGCTCAAATATAGGCACCCATTGAGCACAGCTCAAAATGTTACCTGGGGGCTCTTTGTGCACAGAAACAAATAGTTTTAAAGGACCCTTGTAATAGGCTATCAAGCCAGTCTTGGAAGCCAGGTGTATTCACCTAAAACCCCGGGTTAATCTGCCTTCATCAAGTAAGCCACTCCATCCAGGTAATCCTAGTATATATGACCCGCCGAACATTTGACAAGTCAATCATAGACAGACCCTGAACTTGTCAAAGTTAAAACAACGATTGGTTAATGTGAGGCCCATCTTAAAAGGCTTTGTAAAATGGTTTAACTCAGTGGCCTGGCAGCCCATGAAAAGCCTCGAATTTGGGCCTGGCAGCCCTTGAAAAGCCTCGACTACAATTTTTCATTTGCTTTTATTTGTCAAAGTTTTTCTCCTTTGATAAGGTTTTGAGGTAAACCGGCGTCTATTGACCCGGCCTGACTATAAGTCATCAATATAACCCGGTGTTTGTTAACCCAACAAGGCTTTCAACTATAAGTTGTTAGTACACAACCAATTATAAACCGGTGTTTATTAACCCGGCCTAGCATTGACTATAAGTCGCCAGGATGATCATCTGGTGTTTATCATAGCCCGGCATGGCTTATTATAAACCAGCACAACATGGTGGGAGTTATCAGCACTCAAGATTTGGGTCATCACCCTTACTACAATAAAGTTGATAAAATCGATAATGTGATTTCATATCACAGGTATGATATTTTATTATTGATTAATACCGCCTTGGTTATAAACCCTGGCTTTATATTGGGTGTTATGACCCGTCCAGCGGTAAACCGCCAGGACAGTTTTAAGTTTATCATATGCAGAAACAGGAGTGCATAAAACTGCTAAGGATCATAAGCAGACAATGCATATCATGGAAGATTAACAGTATCAGGCAAAGTGGCTATGCACGATGGCATAGCAGACCAAGTGTATAAAGCTAGCCTATTACAAGGCAGCAGACACCCAAAAGAATAATTGTCTATGGCTGATATCTCGGTATGAAGAAGCTAAATCGGCCTCCGGATTATGATTCTTCCTCAGGATGATGTGAAGGTTGTGGATCCTCTTGCGCCGGTTCACCCTCCGCCTCCCCACCCAGTGGCTGGAAGTCAATGGTTGCCTAGTCAATCCCAGATAAAGCTCGGAAGGCAGCTTCATTACTTATAAGATCGGATGGTTCGACATCAGGGGCATAAGTATGCTTACGGATTGGCGGGATAAGATTTTGCACTTCATAAACCGATGCATCAATCCGTTTGTTGTCTGCGTCATAAATCGACCGATGGAAAGACAAATCACTCTCTTTGGCCAGTTTACTTGCAAGCGGGCGCATTTCCTTTATCAAAGCTCTAAGGGCATCATTGTCAAATTCTAACCAATCTTCTTTTTGGCTGGGATAGCCATTCCCAATGTCTTTCGGATCAAGATCAGCTATCCATGCCTTAGCCCGAGTCAGTGCAGACAGTGCACCAGCCCTTGCAGCAGATCTCTTCACTTCCTCTTGCTGGGCAGGCGTCATGGATAACTTGGCCAATGTATCCTTGATTAAAGTTGGGGGCGGTTTATCGTACGAAGATGTGCAGATGACCCGTTGAGCGCCGGTATATCACTACAAAAAAATACACATCCATGATGATATATGTTTGTCACAGTAGGTCGCATTTTTTGTCATGCATGTACATCCATGACGATTTTATGACAGAATGAAGATAGTCATACATGTGTTGTCGTAGAAGTGTTCCATGACATTACCAAAATTATCATCAAGGAAAGTGTCCACTTCCATGACAATAAATCACGCGCCATAGAAGTGCTTTCGTCAAGGGTGACCGACACATGGCATCAGCCGTAACGGAACATCGTTAAGCTATCGGGTCGGGTTTTGGATCTGATAACCCGTTAACAGCCCCAACCAATGGGGACTTTCCATGTGTAAAATCATCATTGGCTGGAGGAAACACGTGTCGGCTCATTGTTGGGACAGATGTCATCCACTCATTGGACAGAAGGCGCCTATGATACGTCGACACGTGGCACGGCCCAATAGTGGCCCATTCCTGTGAAAAGGCCGGCCCGTTTGAATTGGTCAAAAGGTGGCGGGCCGGCCCATGGAAAGCCTGTTAACGACCTGTTCGCATATAGCCCATTTACAGCCCGCTAACCCAAGGCCCGTTATGCCCTATCTGAATTAGGCCCAGTAGCGTCATCTAGGCCATCCAATATGATTCCAGCCCGTTTTCACTTCTGGCCCATGTATGGCCCATGACGTCTTTCAGCCCATATGAGGCCCTTTGTAACTATTAGACCATTAATGGCCTGTGGTGAAACTGGCCCGTAATGAAAAATGTATCACTTTACACCCATTAACGACCCGTGGTGAAACTGGCCCGTAATGAATAGTGTATCACTTTATACTCATTAACGGCCCATTATCCCGTTGGGCCATTTCCAGCCCAAGTTATCTTTTGGCCTTCTGAGGGCCCATTTATTCTTGGGCTCATTTGCAGCATTCGGTTAGTTACCGCCCGTTACTGTCATTTTCTGCTTGTAGTTCAAACTCAGCCCATCGTTACAGTCGACCCGTTTGTGGACAACTAATCTGTTGGGCCCTTTTCATAGCATCACCAAATACAGCCTATTAACGACCCGTTATGGTCAGCCCATAAAACGTATGATTTCCATTAAAGGCCCATCTACGGCCCATTAAAGGCCCGTACAAGACCAATAAATGAGTCGACCCTTACAAGGCCCATGGATCCTACGAGATGTAGAAGGCCGATGGATCCTACGAGACGTAGAAGGCCCATGGATCCTACGAGACATAGAAGGCCCATGGATCCTACGGCCCATTGAAGGCCCATGGATCCGACGGCCCATTGAAGGCCCATGGATCCGATAGCCTGTACATGGCCCACGGATCGTACGGCCCATGAAGGGTCATGGTCGGGCGAGTTGGCCCCCCTTTGAACGATATAGAATATTCAAAGAATTATCCTACTCAATACTATCACCTCTAAAAAGCATACACTATACAACAAAGAGATCAAGGCATAGAAAGGTAGAATAATCCTACACTATACAATAAAGAAATTACGGCCGATTATACCCACTGGGCATTATGCTTCGGCACAGGTGATAATAAAGCATACACAAACAGCAAATACAGCTCATACATCATGGACGCACATCAACTTAACTCCATTTGAACTATAATGGATTGGCCGGATTCGGATAGCACAAATTTCAGTCTGCAAAATCTCCAATTCCTTCATGGTTACCTTAGTGTCTTGTTCCATTTTTTGACTCCTGCATCTAATACCTGCATGTCCAGTCTCAAGTTGTTGATTAAATGTTGACAATCATGTACATGTTGTCCTGCCACCTCTAGTTGATGCTCGAGAACATCAGCACATTCCAATTCCAATCCATAATCATTCGGTAACAGCCATGCCGCACTGCTCGCAGATCTTTGTGGTGATGTCACTTCATCCTGAAATGTTTCTGTAAGTACACATGACTAGGGCAAAAATATAGTTACAATAGTGAAGCGAGCAAGACACTATTTTGTACTACATGGAAAAATAGGACTAACAATAATTTTACACGTCACTTTCAAAAAAAATGTTACACGTCATGAAGCATATGCAGGTGATATTTTAAAAATTATAAAAAATATAGTCTATGCAGCCTGCATACATAAATCCCTCTTAGCTCACCAGAGGAGCATGATGTTGGGGCCCAATCAAAAACACAGACAAGTTACAAATTTAGACAGCATGTTGCGTATAAGTAAGCAAGCAGTTGGCCATTCTGCATCTCAATTAAAGTCTTAGGGAGCATAATGAACAGCAGAGGGTTTCATACAAACATACTAAAGCAGGCAAAACTATGCAATCATTAGCGTAGTATAAACTAGATTGTGAGCCTCATGCAATAATAGTTGGTTAATAGACTTCAAAGCTTCAGGCACACTTTGGCAGAGTAATTAAATGGTAAGACCTTTAATTATGTCAACTATTAGTTATACAAGTACCGAACATCAGGCATGATTATTTGGGCATCTGATTAACTGAGGACAAATAAAGCAATTGAAAAGATCAAATTAACTATGCTTGAAACAAACAAGGAATTGAACTGTTGAGTTGCATACAGTGACTTACCTTAGCAGGTTGAAGAGGCTCAGCGCAGCTCCTACTTCTCTTGCAAGGCTCCTCCCTAACATCTTGTACTTGGAAATCCTCAATCTTATCTTCATTGCACCCCCTCTGCAAGGTGACACAAACTAGTTGCTCGTCTCCTTGGAAGATAAATATGCATACTTTCTAGTCTGTGAACACAAAAGGATGAGATTATAACAAAACAACACCACATAATGAAACATACGTATCTCTTGCACTTGCACACAATGAAATGAGCATTTACTATGTCTGCACTATGTAAAAACTAGGCATACCTTTGAACTGGATCTCCAAGTATTCTTGGAGAGCCTACTATAGTGTACAACCAAACCTTTATGTCACCTATGAGTTAGACAAGGCCCCACTACAGCAGCCCTTAGTGTTTAAATTGTTGACAAACTCTGTTAGAGTGTTAGTCAAGAACAACAAATAATCAAAGCAAACAGTCGTAGTATGGCTGGCTGATGCAAACACGCAATTGAACAGATGTGTGAGCAAAACTTACATATCAAGAAAAGAAGCAAAGAAGGAGGCTTAAAGATCATCACTTGACTGACCAGATTTAAGGGGCATTTAAACATCATGTGCAATGTATGAACTAACATAAACATTGCATATTCCAGATTCTACAATGGAATGCACATGTATTAGGTTATGCCATGTATGATGATGCCTAAATGTATAGATAGTAGGAAGGAGTGATTCATCATTGCAGGAACAATTGAATTGCAGGTTAAGGGCCAGTTCGATTCTGCCTTTTCAGGGCATATTATTAAAATAAGCCATAAAAGATGTAAAGAAGTCATTTTTGAGTTATGGGCTTGGGCTTAACTAATTTCGCTTTGGAGGGGGGTGTTTCGAGTAGAACTTCACTAAAAACTGAAGGGAAGGGGAATAGTGAAATGACTCTGTTGTCTGCCTATATTACACTCAAAATGCAGCTGCTGATGCCCGTGTCACACCTGACCCTCAAGTAAAAACAAACACGCAAGCGTTCATTGCCCTGCCCGCTTGCATCTCCTCTCCTCTTTCTCTCTACCTCGATCCCCTGCCTGCAGCAATAGGGTTCCTTCAGCGAGCCGTCGCCACTGGTCCTATCTGGCCTGGTCCTCGATGATGCTATGTCCAGCTAGGCTACATGGCCGACGGGTAGGGGCAAATCTTCCTGGCTGCTCCTCCCTCTGGGGCCGCCCCTCATTCTCATGGTCTCCAGCAGCTGCTCCACTGTGGTTCGTCCAACGCACTACTCCAGCGGGCGCTACACAACTACGATTGATGCCACACTGCGGCAAAAGGCACCTTATTCCCCCTCCCCTCCTCCCAGGCCATGTCCTTGAGGTGCTATTGAAGGATGAGCTCATCCAACAAGGTGAGGATCACCTCTGATTTTTTGCCAAATTTTCATTCTGATGCACTATACGATGAATTGCTATGAGCTGCTTCTGCTTCTGCAATATGATGCATTTATATGAGCTGCTCCTGCTGCTGCTATATGATGAATTGCTATGAGCTACTGTTGCTATATGATGAATTGCTATGAGCTGCTGCTGCTGCTATATGATGAATTGCTATGAGCTGCTGTTGCTGCTATATGATGAGTTGCTATAAGCTGCTCCTGCTGCTGCTATATGATGAATTGCTATGAGCTGCTCTTGCTGCTGCTATATGATGAATTGCTATGAGCTGCTCCTTCTGCTGCTATATGATGAATTGTTATGAGCTACTGCTGGTATATGATGAATTGCAGACTGCTGCTACTGTACGATGAGTTGCTATGAGCTGCTGCTGCTGCTGCTATATGATGCTTTCAGGTGGTGCTGCTATATGATAATAACCAGCCACTTGGACCACCAAATTTCAATAAATAATTGTTCTTCGTTTAAATGTGGGTCATGCGTTCTTCGTTTAAATTGGGCAATGGGATCTCTATGGAAAACATTGACCAAAGTAGATTGTGCCAAGTAGATGGTATCTTTCTATTTGCATTTTGAGCAAATAGTGATGGTCTGTTTTCCTATCATATTAATTACTGTAGTGGGTTCAATTTTTGATGTTTGCAAGTCAAATTAATTTCCATATGGGCAGCAAAATGCAAAAAATATAATGCAATCTAGACTTTCCACTGATCATGCCAAAGATAAGCTGAAAACGCAATGAAAAGAACTGGTTGGCTTATTACATGGAGCTTATATTCACATGTGCTTATTTTCTTAGGATAACTCATAATAATTGTCCCTAAGAAACTTGGCTAATAGAACTGGCATACAAATAACATGTCACGATGATTGCAATGGAGGAGTGACGTACCATAGCACACTGTATAGGCTCACCACTGCATCTCCTTTTTTTGCGATGTTCCATGAAATTGCCACATACATCTTGTACTTTTTCATTGAGTAACCCTATCTACAAGTTGACACGGCTAATTTCAGACATCTCTACATGATACTACATTGTATATCCCTTGCGCATATTTAAACGACCAATTAACGATTGTGTGCATACCATAAAATAGCCATGACTCTGTATAATGGACTAGCAGGCACTCTAAGGGAGCCTAATGTAGTGCACTGGAATTCCTACATGCCACCTACGATTTTTTGTAATGTACTGCCCCTGTTCCTAAATATATGTCTTTGTAGAGATTCCAATATGGACAACATACAGATGTATATAGATGCATTTTTGAGTGTAGATTCACTCATTTTGCTCTGTATGTAGCCTATAGTGGAATCTCTAGAAAGACTTATATTTAGGAACGGAGGTACGAGGTAGTATCATGTATGACATCTACATATCTAATTTAGCAGCCAGTAGTAGAAATCATTGTCTGCACAAAGGGATTACTGGTCGAAAATCCTAGCAAAGCACGCTGGCAGACAAAGAACAATACAAGAGAGAGAGAGAGAGACGAGCTTAGAAGATCATATCAATGCCTCAGTCTAGGATCTTGGTTGGCCAAGCTGTTAGATCCAGAAGAAACATTGTCCTTGTAGTTTTTGCCAGCTGCATAACAGGTAACAGTGACCGGTTAGTATATTTGAAGTACATCTGGCAGGTGATGCTTGACGGGTTTAAAGGTGACAAGTACCTAGGCCGTGGCGGGTGCTTGGCATCTCTCCAGACGGTGGGAATCAGGTTAGAAACGTCAAGGGTGATGACACTGCGCTACCTATCGGGGTCCGGTAAGGAGATCTAGAATCCTTGAGTAGGGTGTTTGTGGAGCGGCTCCAGTAGGGTGGACTATGGTGTGGGCGAAGCAAATCTGTGGCCGTGGACGAGGGCGTAGGTGAAGCTGCTCCAGTGGTTTGGTTAAGGATGGTGTCGACGATGCGGATCTGTGGCAGTGGACGGGGCGTCAGAAGCTGGTCCGGTGGTTGGGTTAAGGGTGGTGTCGACAATGCGGATCTGCGGCCGTGGATGGGGCGTCAGAAGCTGCTCCGGTAGGTTGGATGAGGGTCCGAGGAAGTGGATCTGAGGCCGTGGACTTGTGAGTTGGCAAAGCGGCCCCGGTAGGGTTGAGAATGATATAGGCGAAGCTACTCCGGTAGTGTTGACGATGGTGTCGGCGAAGCGGCTTCGGTAGGGTTGAGGAAGGTGTCGGCGAAGCGGCTTCAGTAGGTTTGAGGAAGGTGTCGGTGAAGAGGATCAGAGGTCGTCGACGGGGGCGTCGGTGGGGCGGCTCCGGGGGGTGTGGACGAAGCGTCTCCGGTGGGGAGTACAAATGAACCGCTGCAGATGCGTGGCAGTTGACGAGAGTACCGATGAAGCAAATCCGGCGCCATGGACAAGGCTATCACTGAATGGGCTGTGGTACAGTGGTGGATGAGCAGTCTACTTGTTTCTAGGGGAGGTGGGAGGGGTAGATGCGGCCATAGAAGCAGATCCGGCATGGTGGACGCCGCTGGCAGTGAATGGGCTATGGTACGCCGGTGGATGAGCTGTCTAGGGTTTCGAGAGGGGAGGGGAGAAAGGGCGATCAAGTACGGACGGCGTGATGTAAGATGCTCTAGTGCTGTGGAGTTAGTCGTTTTTGCGGGAGGGGAGAGGAAATGGGGGTGCCGTGTAGTGGGGGGAACCAGAAGTTACCAAAGCAGCCCCGACCTATCATGTAGATGAGGGCGGTATTGTAACTGTTGGTCTCCGTGCACCAAGGACAAAAGGGGGATTCCGCATGCTAAAGACTAAGGTGGCGGAAATTTTAGAAGGAGGCGGGAGATTTTGCCGCCCGCGGGATCGTTTGTATCCAGTATCAACTAATTTTGGACCGTGCTAGCGGGAAGGTCATGCTAGACTGTGTACACTGGGCACGCGTCAGCAGTTAATAACTGGTGTGAAGTCCACCCTAGAAAAAAGACAATAACTCAGGATGATGCGCCGATAACTTGGACGTTCACACGGGCGCGGCCAGTCGTACGGGTGTAGTGGCGCGTTCACAAAAAAGGGATCAAACGCTCAGCGTATGTATTTCTTGTGTAAATAGATAATTTAGTGCCATTGGTTATTTACTTTAAGCATAATGCATTGATGTGTTAGTGTAGAGGCGCACAAAAAGAAATGGATATCGTAGTTAGCTACTTAAAAGTGTTACCTCATATGATTACATAGCCTCCATTCCATAAATTGCGTACCCATTGAATACATATATGAATATTACATATATTACTTCAAAATAGAAACTTAAATCATCCAAGACTAATGAATTTGAATGCAAGAGTAACAATGGTGCATGTACATGATAGCTACATTGGTTGTTTGAAGAAATATCACTGTAACTTTGGCATGCACAACTGAAAAGGTTTATTTAAATAGAAAAAAGGTGATATGTGAGTGTCCAATCATTATAGCATTGAATCCATATTGTACCTTTGGCCATGATACAAAGTAGATATTGACTTATGTTCAAGCGATGCACGTCCACGATCGCTAGATAGTGATACGTGAATGAATTGTGCAATCTCTCTCACATGCATACATATCTCATTTACCTGTGGGCATCGGAATCACACACGCGCACTTCGTGTATTTATCTCCCTCCGTCAGGGTTAAATTCGTCTTTCTACCCCATCCTAGAAGTCTCTCACACAGAAACACACACGCTCTCTATGTCTAACACACCCACCCCTTTAATTCTGCCCACCCACAGCCACTAATGTCTCAAAGTATAATAATGTCTCTCACACATATGCTATCTACCTATCCCTTAATATAGCTAGATATGTGTTACACAAACTCCTTCTCCCTACTAGCAAGATGCCCATGCGTTGCACGGAACATCAAGATGCATTTGTGTGAGAAGCTTATCTTGTGGAAGAAAAGGATGAACGAGGGAATGCATCATTTGCAAATGCGGAGAGGGGTGTGGGTATCTTTTTGCAAAATTTCCATAGTTTCCTTCCTATCCGTCGGATATAAATCGGATGCCTATATTGCGGGATGGCAAGAACACCATCATCACCAACTCTGTTTTTTATAAGAGTAGAGATATGTGAGTGTCACTGCCCCCATCCCCCCCCCACACACCCACACACCCACACTTGCCAACACCGAAGGAGTAGGGTGACACCTCAATCTTGGTACTAATCTATCGACTAGCTTCTCTCTCAAACATACACACACACACACACTACCCGGCACCAAAGGAGTAGGGTGGCACATCGATCTTGATAATAATCTATCTACTCCTCTTTCAAACACACACACACACTCGCTAGTTGTGCCTCTGTGCCTACCGCGCACACTCTCGATACGTCTTTCTCTCCCTCCCCCCCAACAATGACAGCAGAAGGGTGACAACTCGATCTGATCATAATCTGTCAATTGGTTTCCCTCTCAAACAGCGTGCCTCGGTGCCTCGCTCGGTATCCCCTCGATATGTAGACTTCTCGCCCGCACACAGCTGTAGTGACGATGACGCTGATCCTAGTATGCCTTGTTTTTACCGGCCTCATGTGATAGTTTTCACCCTGTTTTCTGTTAATTAACAAGGCAACCTTTTCTTTGTTACTACTAGTGAATCTGAAATCATTCGGGGCAGACATAAAATATACCACTTCAACCCAATTATCGCAGCAACTATTTTAAAAGAAATTAGCTAGCTGCCCGTGCGTTGCACGGAACATCAAGATGCATTTGTATGAGTAGACATTTGGATACCTCATAAATAAATCAAGGACAAATCTAACCCCTTCCTGAAAAGACATACGAAGCAAAATGAGTGAACCTACACTCTAAAATATGTCTACCTACACATCCGTATGTGGTAGTCCATTTGAAATCTGAAAAAGACAAATATTTAGGAACGAATGGAGTATAAGAGTAGACATGGAGATATATCTCCAGCATGGTCTACAACAAAAATGTGCCGGGCTGGTTAGCGCCGGATGCTCGCAATTCTGTCTTTTAACTTTAGTTTTTTATATTATATATTACTCTACTTATTTAATATATACTTCTTTCGCTACTGTACTGACAGTGGAACCCACAGAGTACTTAGAATACAAGATTAAGGATGGACTTGTTTCTTTTTAAGTTTATGTACGAAGCTGTAGCCACCCTGCAAATCATGTGTACACTGTACATGCAATTAACTTTTTATAGAGGGACAATCATACATCCAATTAACTCAAATGGATTGGATGTCACTCTATTATTTCTAGCATAAAGAGCATCTCCAATGGTAGTCGGCAAATTTCCTCCCGCTTCCTTCCGCGGAGGACGACATCAAACGCCGGCGGCATACATTTTTACAACTCTAACCAACCAGATGAAATTTGTGCAAACACGGATAGATTTCATATAAGCATGAAGGATTTCGTATAAAAAAGCCGGATCTTCATATAAACATGATGGATTTCATTACATTTACATGAACTAAGAGGTGCCAATCCGGCTCTCTTGTATAATTAATACTCCCTCCGTCCGGAAATACTTGTCGTAGAAATGGATGTATCTAGACTTATTTTAGTTCCAAATGGCCACCCGCAGATCCCTTTGTCTTCCTCATGTCCGTCAGACACTTGCGGGGTCGATGAAGGTCCTCGGAAGAGACGAAGCAGCAAAAAAACCACCTGAATCCGCAGTCGTCGCCTCCGCGGTGGCCTTCATGGGTCCCAAGTGGCGGCAACCTCCTGTGTTCTACTTCTCCTCGGTGATGGCAGCGGACACGGAGAAGCTGGCCACCAATTCGTAGCTCTCCATGCACCCGACTTCTGTCTCTACCTGCATGGCGCTGCCGCAGGCACGGGAGGCGCGCCCACAGACATGGGAGGCGCGGCCACCGTAGACATTGGTGGTGCGATACGACACGGCAGTGATGGCGCCCGTACCGGCGTGCTCGCTGCTGTGCCGGTGTGGAGCAACTCCCCACTCCTCATCGAGCTGAACTGGAGCGGCGAGTTGCTGAACCACGCGCCTGGTTGGGGCGGCAAATGGCTCCGTCGGGCCAAGCAAGGTTGGTGAAGTACCGAGCAGCCTCGCCCGTATCCGGAGGGCTCGGCGGGCCACCCAATCGGGTAATATGCCGGAGAAGGGCTCATCGGAAGCCATCGAAAGAGTGGAGAAAATGGTGAGGGAGGAGATGGGGGAGTGGCGGAGGGGTGCGATTCTTGCCTGCTGTCTGTCTGGCCTCGTGTAAATAGAGGGCGGATGGTAGGAGCTTGGCCGGCGTCTGACCTCATTGAAACTGAGGGCGCCTGGGAGGAGCTCGGCCGGTGTTGCAATTCTGGCCCGCTCATGAACGGATGTTTGGCCGGAGTAGGATTCTCGGTCTGCATGCAGGTTCAACGGAGGGGTTTAATGGAGGCGTCGGGCGTGCAGCGGGCGGTGCAGTACTATTTGATTTGACAGCAGTAATGAGCCGTCAAATCACAAAGGCCCTCGCCTCTCGTGAAACTGACTGAGCTAGACTGCCCCGCCCTCTAGCCTTTTAAAAAATGTATATACTCCACTTTTGTATAGTAGTAGTATCGATGGATTGCGCCATGGAGCAAAACTTGAAATTAAAAAAAAGGTGGTACATATAGAGAGCGCTCGTCGCCAAATTATGCATATAGTACTATTAAAAAGGCTTGTGACAATAATGGTGTCCAGCACAAGTGCACAACCCACCCCTCAAATAAAACTAAGCACCCTGGAATTCTTTGACAAAACTAAGCACCATGAAATTCCTTGACAACTAAACTGATGGCTATATGATGTTGGCCATATATATTGTACGTATATAATGTGAAGAAACGAGTGGTAGTACTATACCAACTAAAAGATGAAATGTAAGAAATACTAGTATGTACGTACCGAAGAGTTAAAGTAACGAGAAGAAACATAACATAGTTCTGCTGGGGGCTCAGCAGAACAGACCCCACAAATTAAATTAAGCACACCTGAAATTAAACTTTGCAACTATTCCAGTAGACCTTGCATTAGAACCACCATGAGCAACGACACTGCCACCATACTCGGAGTCCTCGTCCATGTCCTCGACTTTGTCCTTGTCCCTCTTCTTCTTGGCCGATACTTCTTTGCTTGAACCGCACACTTGGCTCTTGCTCTTCATCCAACCCTTGTAGATACTGAAACAAAGGTAGACATCCATTGCAGCGTAGTGGATGTGGTCTATATCTAGTACATTCCGCTACCATGCATAATGATGAAACGTGTATGGAGGTTTCTCCAGTTTACCGTACGAAGGATGAACCATGGCTCCTGCCAGGGTCAGCATTGAAGGCTGACGAGAGGACACCAGCCGATTCTTATGGAGGTCAAAGGTGTTGCCTACAACGAGGCCTATCCGACCCAGGACTTCTTTGTCGTTACCAAAGTCTACAGTAATGAATTTGACTAGGTTTCTCTCGAGGAAGTCCCTAAAATCCAGGCATTCAACGTCGGCATGGCATATGTGGTAGACCAAGCATAAGTCATGCACGCAAACCTGGATCACGTCGGGATTCTTCCTCTCTTCGTCCTTTAGATCCTTCTCTCGTCCTAGGACTGTCGTGTACTCAACATCTAGCCCAGCGACCCACTCATCATCTGAGTCTCCGAACATGCGTCTGAAGCGAGAAAGGCATCCTTTCACCGTCGCAGAAGAATGGGTGTAGATGACATCGAACTGATCGCCGGTGATGGTTCTGACCTTGTACTCACCGCCGATCGTGGAGATTTGGGACGCCATGGATTTGGGAGGAGGGTTAGGATTAGTGGAACTGCCGTAATGTGAAAGGACGGGATGACTTGGAACGAACTGCCATAGTATTGAAGGACGTGTGGGGACGAGTAGGAGCGAACTGCCAGCGTGCGAACGACGGGGTAGTGGATTTCCATTCTCCCATGATACGGGCTTCTGAGAGCCCTTGGATCTAAGATCAAACAGTTGCATGGCGTGATTCTATACCTATGGGTGAATATCCTATCCTGGAGGGTTATTCTGCAAATTTTCAGCAACTTAGCATGCGACCGTTTGATCTTAGATCCAAGGGCTGCCAGTAGCCCGTATCATGGTCGCGCCTACCACGACCATCGCGTCACACGCGCGGTTGTGCCCTTGGAGATTTAACACGGTGCGTTAGGCTATCTGATGTTGGCATGTCATACATAGTCATCACTTAGTCACTCATACTACAACAAGGTTGGCTATAAGGTTGGCTATAAGTGTATTTTTTTACTCCTCTCTATCTCTTTCTTCGTACTCCCTCTGTCCCACAATATAAGAACGTTTTGACACTAGTGTAGTGCCAAAAACGTTCTTATATAATGGGACACAAGGAGTACTAGTAATTATTGCATTTGCTAAGGAGTGACCTCTTCCAATGAAATGGTGTGCTTATTAGTTTTTTGTTGCTAAGTTTGCTTCATTTAATTATCTATAGACTCAAAATTGTCTTTTCACCTAGGTACACATGCTTAGCTCCATTTCTTCCTTGGGTCACCAAACTAGTCTCTCTCTTCTTGATTAACTTGCCACATCAGACTTTATGCCTATGTGGCAAGCTTAGAACCTGTAGGAGCAAGTAAGTACAATAGTGCGCTTTACATGGCATTTTTGCATATGTGGAGGAAAGAGAGGCAAGGAAAAAGTGGAAAAGGGGGCTCTGATGCAAGAGCCAGCCTCTACTACATGGTGGAGCATTGGGAGAGGCACCTGTATGGAGGTGGTCAGGAATCGGGAGACTCACGTCGGTCGTAGCGCCACAGTTAAAATGATAATGGCAAGTCAAATCACGGGGCCCCACCTGTCCAGCAGTAACTCGATGTCAAATCACACAGCCCTATGTTTGCAGCAGCCTCCCTCCATCTAGGTGACCAAGGTGGATAGGAAAACGAGAGAACTTAATGTTTAGTATTTGCTAAGTCTGGTTGTAATGGTACTAGCCTTAGCAATTTTGATGAGGTGTCATAGAATTAAATGAAGAAAGAGAGAGTTGAGTAATATGTGTCATACATAGCAATAAATAAAGTACTACATGATACTAATATATGATACATGGCGCAGGAGTACTAAGTACTACCTCCGTCCTGGTTTATAGGTCCCCTTTGTAGTTTGTGCTAAATTTTGACTAAATATTTAACTAACAAAATGTTAATGCATGTCAAGAAAAATTATCTCATTGCATTCGTATTTGAACATAGTTTTCAAAAATATAATGTTTGGTGGCATGCGTGAACATTTTGTTAGTTTAATCTATGGTCAAAATTTAGCACGAAATACAATGGGGACTAATGAACCCGGACAGAGGTAGTATTATTAATATTGTTTGGCTAGAACTCATCTAGATGAGATATAATTTGGTCTCATTCATCTTTTATAGCCATTGGATGTGATGATATAAGATGCGTGTGTGCTGACGTGGGTTGTATTTGATCTTGTGCAATGAACTGACCACTGCTTGTCATGTTTGATAGTCTCAAGTCATTAAAAGCATACAAGCCCCACATCTCTTATTGGTTGATTCCTCTATTTATGTCAAAAAATAAGAAACAATGTGAGAGTTAATGCACCACGCCTATGTGTTTACTATTTGGTTTTCGTAAGATGACTTAGTACTCACCTAGACAGAGGGAGTATTCGATTTGACAGCGGGCGGCGCACTTCCCGATACGGCTTTAATGTAGACGAGGGAGGGAGTAGCGGTTCCCAATATGTTGAACGGCCAATGCATCCTCCTTCAATTAATGCATGAGGGAAGTAATGGGAGGAGGTCCGGGAAAAGAGGTTGCACGATGTGAATGCAATGCAGTTTGCCCTCATTGCCCTCATATAAAGGCACCCCTCCATTCCAATGCAACTACCACATCGTGCACACCTAAGCATTTGCCTAAGCACCTACACTAAGCGCAAAAGATCTCACTCCAGACCCATGGCGGCGATGCGCGTGAGTGGCCAGCGGCTGTGCCAGATGGTCCACGATGCTGGCCTGCGGCATGGCACGAAGGATCGTCTCCAGATGGTGTTGGAGACCGGCTGGTGGATGGCCGCTGTCGACGCCAACTACGACTCTCAGTTGGACCAGATGATTGTTGCCACCAGCAAAAAGTTCACCGTCCTCAAGAAGCTCGCGGACGACATCGCCGTACTCCTCCAGCCAGCACGCCCGGGCTCCTCATTGCCTGCCACCCTGATCGGCTTCCATGGCCAGAAACTCTTTCAAGCACTGGTGGCCATGCGACTGCCCGCCGACGCCACAAAGAATGTCCACCTGGAGGTCGCGCTCACCGCGAGGCACCTCGCCCTGCAAGAATTCATCGACCTACACATCCAGGTGTAGGAGCAAATCGTGTACATAGGTATCTACAAGGACAGTGAGGACGCTACGACGTTGGCCTTCCTCAACCGGCTGGAAGCCTTGGATGCCTTTGCTGAGAAGTACCTCGACCTCGCCACAAAAGCCGCCGCTCCTTAGCAGCCAGTCGGTGGCCCGGTGCACTAACTTGAGGAGGAGGAGGTCGTACGTTCATGGATCCATCTTTCTTCTTGCCTTCTGTAACCACCACTGCAATGGCATCATCGTGGCCTTAATTCTTATTATGCCGTTGCATTCTCGTTCCAATCAATACCGACATGTGCAATCCCTTTCCTTAATTATATGCATCACTGTAACTAGTACTCCAGTCGTCAATTTATAAGTTGTGCTTACCTTTTCCATCAACTTCATGCAACGCGCGGGCATCTTGCTAGAAACACTAGAATATGTCTATATAATCCGTATGTGATAGTCCATTTGAAATCTCTAAAAAGACAAATATTTAGGTACGGAGGGAGTAATATATTAGGAGTATATCAAAATAATAGTGACTTCTTTCAAGTTTGTAAAAAAATACTACTATTCTACTACTTTGGATCCGTTGCCACGCACAGGCACATTGCTAGTAAAAGGAAAAGGCCTGCCGTGTTCGCGTCGCACCCCCACACGCCCAGGAATCGGGAGTACTCCATGGCCCGTCCGGCATGACACATAGCTTAGGGAAGGCGTGTTGCCTAGAATTTTCACTTTCATGTGGGACCGCCCTTGAGCAAACTGACTCCCCGCCCGCCGCCGGGTTGGAAAACAGAAACGAGGGGAAGATCTAGCTGTAGCACGGAAGCCAAGAAATTTGGTGTCAGATGGGGCTCGTTGATAGAGTAGGAGCATTCCGTACTAGTACTACTCCTACTAGTACCAAGTTTGTACTCCTAATACTATATTACTAGTACTACCACTATACAACTAGTAGGTACGTGCACGGCACAACATCGTAGGAACAAAAAATGGGAAGATCTTGTTTTGGGTGATTTATCTTTTTTTTCAATCAACGTAGTATGAATAATATGATGTGGGGGCACCCATGAAGCTTATGTGGCTTGGTTGCATGGCTACGAAAGGTTAGAGAAAAATAAATAGATAATGTGTTTAGAGTGCACTCCGCTAAATAGATATACTTTGGATCATTTACGATGGACCGGCACATCTATATCTATACCCCCTATATAGTGTGTGAAAAACTTTGAAAGTTGGTCGTTGGATGAAGCCAATCCAACGGTACAAAGATGGAAAATCCGAGCACTACTGGCCATTGGATATCATCCACCAGATTCTTCCACATGTATAATCTAGAAGACTCTATGGTTGAACTTAATTAACTTTGCCACAACTAAGCTTAGGCAAAGTTATTAGTTCTTAAAAATTAGAGCCACAAGTTGGCAAGCCTAAGGGAATCTTGCCACATTTTTTGTGTGTATGTCATGTGGGGCCTTAGTGTGGCTTACCTAAGGTGTGGCTTGAACCAAACACTCACCTAAGTTAATCAAACTTGCCTAACCTTACATTCCACCAGATTTTGCCACATGTTAGAATCTAGAAAACTCCACGTGTAGAAGCATAATACACAAACCACCAGAATCTCATGCGTGCAATGCACGTGTACCTTACTAGTACTAGTTGGTAGTAGTAAGAAACAAATTCTAGTTTTGGCACGAGCTCGTACTGCGGGAGCACCACAAGGCCTGCCACAGGAGTTACATTTCCCTCTAGGGGCCCACGGGACCAAACTTCTGGGGCTTAGTGCCTGGCCTATGAGTCAATGACATGCGGACCTTCAATGCGGCTGTCCCACATGTCATTCTCATGGTGGTGGCGTGGTTCGCGACTCACTCATTCGGTGGTGGTGGCATGGCCGTGGCGAGGCTGCCACAGCTGGGCGTCGGGGCGTTACGAGGCGTAGATGGCCACACCGGCGGGTACTACCTGTAGTACATAAGTAATCGGGCTAAGGATTGATGCCCGGGACGAAATGTGTCACAGTCGCTGGATGAAAATTCGATGGTGCGGGAGTACGGACCGGAGCACAGCAGCGGAGCAGGCAAACCACGTCCAATCGGGTGTGTCTGTGGTAGAAAGTTGATGGTCGCCTCAGTTCAGCTGGCCCGCATGTCATGCACACAAAGGCAGAGGAGCGGTGGGGCCGAGAGGGATGAGGGGCACGTTGGGGGGATGAGCATTCCCTGACGCGAACAATCCTACCATTCTGTCACTGACATGTGGGACCCATAAGCGTGGGTCCCGCCTATCAGCGAAGGAAAGGAAGGGCAAGACAGTGATAGACACGTCAGAGGATCCATGTCCATGTTGGGGGACGTCATGCCGTGGGTTGGAGCGGCGTCGTGGGAATCGCGTGTGGGTGTGGCAGTGGTAGAAACAAGAAACGTGATGGTCGCCATGGTTCAACTTCCATGGACAAGCTGTCATGTCTGCTGACACATGTATATCAAAACTAGAGTGTTTATATTTCAAGCACGTGAACAAGTATTATTCTACTACTTTGGATCCATTGCAACGCATGGGCCAGCACATTGGTAGTAGTAGTGTACATCTCTATCTCTAGAGGCCTTCCCTTGTTCATCCTTTTCTCTCACAAGATAAACTACCCATACAAATGGATCTTGATGTTCCGTGGAACACACGAGGATGTTTCCTTGGGGGTCTCTCTAGCGCGGCATGGCCGTAGTTGCAAGTTGACGCCCCTTGAGATGCCGACGTTGAGGGGCACTCGGATTTCCGGCGATGAGCAGGTAAGATGAGTTTGATCACGTAGTAAATGCATTATAAAGACTACTTCCGTGTCCATTTCCTAATTCTCACACCCATTGTTTCACAGGTTAGGCTCGGTGCGAGTGGAGATTGGCTTGCATATGTATGGGAGGGTACCAACATCAATTTGCACAACATTTACAACGGTGACACCATTCCAGTAGAACCTTTGTCCAACACTGGGATCAGCCATGCAACGGGCCACCGAATGAATTGGTACAATGGAACCACGGTGAGATTGAATAAGATAGCACGAACCTTGCACATGGCGGTCAAAGGCAGACCATGCTGTCTGCAGCCGATTTATTGTCGTACGAGTACGAAGACGTTGTGCTCCTTTCTAACCGCATCTTAGCGGTGACAAACCAGGGGGCTTATTTTGTATTGGACACATCCTAAGATATACTCCCTCTCTCCCAATTTATTTGTTTTGAATCTTTCCATTTAATAAGTTTCAAATTCAAATTTAGAGCTCCCCATCACATGTTGAGATTACAATGTCCATTAAAGTGTTGCGTGCATGTATAGTAAAGAAACAAATCTCGAGTTTGGCACGAGTTCGTGCAGTGGTAGCACCACAAGGCCTGGCGCAGGAGTTACATTTCCCTCTCAAGGCCGTCGGGACTGAGCTTCAGTGCCTTACTACACCTACCTTTGAGTCAATAACATGTGTACCCAATAGATGACTGGTCCACATGTAATTCTCCCGAAGGCAGAGGGGCATTGGGGCCAAGAGGGGTGAGCCGCAGGTCGGGGGACGTGTGGTGTCATGGGTTCGAGCGGCGTCGTGGGAATCGCGTGTGGCTGTGGTAGAAACTTGATGCTCGCCGCATTTTTGGTGGCCCACATGTCATGCACACAAAGGCAGAGGGGCAGTGCGGCCGAGAGGGGTGAGGCGCACGTCGGGGGACGTGGTGCTGTGGGTTGGAGAGGCGTCGTGGGAATCGCGAGAGGAAACGTGATGGTCGCCGTAGTTGAACTTCTATGGACAAGCTGTCATGTCTACGGACACATGCACTGCATACCGATCACTGGAAGGAGTAGCAGAGAAAGCTATATATACGGATAAATAGTTCCTTATAGTCAAGCAGACCCACGCTACTACTCTGTTCCAAAGACATGCACACCATCGAAATTGTCCATCTATATCAATATACACCGAGAGGGAATAATTTTTTTTACAAGAGAGGAAATAGTTCATCCATCCATAATGCCCACCTGCTGGTGCAGCCTTTTCTTCTTCTTCTTCTTCTTCTTCTTGTTCTTCTTCTTCTTGTTGTTCTCATTTTCTGTAGGAGACGGCTTCGCAAAAAGCTCTTTGGACCTTGCAGCTATCTCGAAACTCACACGGGCATCAAGGGCAGTGTCGGTGTCAAAACCGGCGGATCTCGGGTACGGGGTCCCGAACTGTGCGTCTAGGCGGATGGTAACAGGAGACAAGTGACACGATGTTTTACCCAGGTTCGGGCCCTCTTGATGGAGGTAAAACCCTACGTCCTGCTTGATTGATATTGATATTGTGGATGTTTACAAGAGTGGATCTACCACGAGATCAAGGAGCCTAAACCCTAGAAGCTAGCCTATGGTATGATTGTAATGGTTGTTGTTGTGTCCTACGGACTAGAGCCATCCGGTTTATATAGACACCGGAGAGGGCTAGGGTTACATAGAGTCGGTTACAACGGTAGGAGATCTACGTATCCGTATCGCCAAGCTTGCCTTCCACGCCAAGGAAAGTCCCATCCGGATACGGGACGAAGTCTTCAATCTTGTATCTTCATAGTCTTGGAGTCCGGTCGATGATGATAGTCCGGCCGATGATAGTTCGGCTGATGATGGTAGTCCGGCTATTCGGACACCCCCTAATCCAGGACTCCCTCAGTAGCCCCTGAACCAGGCTTCAATGACGATAAGTCCGGCGCGTATATTGCTTGGCATTGCAAGGCGGGTTCCTCCTCCGAATGATAGAAGATTGTGAACACCAGCATAGTCTCCGGCTCTGCAAAATAAATTCCACATTCCATCGTAGAGAGAATAATATATACACAAGTTCAATCTGCTGACGTTTTTTGTGGCATGACGTCACACCACTACCAAGCCATTACTTGAATCGTTTTTTACTCTACCACCTCAGCGGATTTAGCGAAGCGGTTTCCTTGGCACGTCTTGTCAAAGCAGAGATCGTGTTCCCCCTTAATCTGGGATTCTCATCAATACGGACGTGGGTAACCCAACTGCGCCCATCGCCACGCCCCCTCTATCGAAGGCGAGTCCCAAACGGTCACGGAGACGGCTCTTGGTATTCTCCCTCTTTATAACGGGACCAAGGCTCGTTTCTTTTCTTCAATCCTCCATCGAATCCTCTCCCCGCTCCAAGTTCCAGCACCTAGAGCTCCAGATTCGAGCGCTTCGGACTTTCAACGATGTCCGGTTCCGACCTCCAGGGCCGGTGGATGCCCTCCTCCGTCATGGAGGAGGACGTGCTAAAGCTGTGGGAGGCCAAGTACCTGGCTTATGAGATTTCGCACAGGTTGCCTGCCGAAGGGCAGGCCATCCCCACCCCCGAGCCTGGCGAGTATGTCGTTTTTGTATCCCACCTTTGTCGGGGTTTAGGCTTCCCGATGGATCCTTTTGTGAGAGGGCTCATGTTTTACTATGGGTTGGAATTCCACGATTTGGCACCAGAGTCCATCCTCTATATTTCCGCATTTATTGTCGTCTGCGAAGCCTTCCTCCGCGCCACCCCTCACTTCGGCCTGTGGCTGAAGACCTTCAATGTGGCGCCGAAGATGATCAGGGGGCGTCAAGCGGAGTGCGGCGGGGCGGCCATAAGTAGGAGGGCCGATGCCCCGTGGCCCGCTGGCTCCTTCCAAGAGGAGCTCGGCCCGTGGCAGCAAGAGTGGTTCTATATTACCGTTCCGAGGGGCCGCAGACAAAAGCCGCCGCCCTTATTCCGCCCGGGACCTCCACGACGGTTGATGTCGTGGATCAACCAAGGGCTCAACTGGGGGCCGTCAAAGGACGTGCCCCTTCTGCAGGGCCGTATTCGAGATCTCCAAACGAGGGAGGTTGATATGGTGGTGGTAATGCAGGTTATGCTGATTAGGCATCTCCCGCCCTGCAAACGCCGCCCTCTCCGGCTGTGGGAGTTCAATCCGGAGGGCCCACGGATTCTTCAACACTTCATGGTTATGACACCCCTGGAGATGTACAAATTATTCTTCGGATCGCAAGAGGCGCGTCCGGAATTGACTGAGGATGCTGGCCTAAGCTGCAATCGCCTGGATACTCAAGTAAGTAGTTCCAAGTCCGGACATACTGTTTGTTTGCCTTTCGATGATTCGCCTTATGACCAACTTCCTTCTAAACAGGAGTGGATAGCGGAAGCAAAGTTGATATGGTGTCCGGCCCCCCTCCCCGAGACCGTGCCGGATTCCGTGCTGGTCCGGATACTTGAGGTTGCGCCTCCAGAGGAAGGCGAAGGGGAAAGCAGGAAAGCTACTGCCTCGCCTAAGGAGGCTCTTGAAAGAGGGGGGATCTATAATCCCTCCCTCCAAGGGGAGAAGAGGACTGCCTCCGGGGACCCGGGGGCAAAAGCCCCTAAACGGGGGAGGAAATCTTCGCCAGAGGGTCCTGCGTCCGGGGAGGCCCCGGCCGCACAATCTCCCTTAAAGAATCAGCCCTCCAATGAGCCGTAAGTAGAAAGAAAGGAGTGTTCTCATAAGGGACATCCCTATTTGTGCTTCTGAGGATAACTAAAGTTTTTACCTTGTAGTTCGGATCTTCGTCCTTCGCAAATGAGCTCGTCTTCGGGGGACCTTCGTCCGGAGATGATGGAGAGCGAGACGCCTCCGTCCGGCGCGCCGTCGGATAGGGCGGACGAGCCTGAAGTGTCGTCATGGAGGGAGCCCCCTGGTTTGGCAAAGCCGGATAGTTCGGCGCCAACTGGTGTACGGCTGAAGGATCTGCTTGAGAAGGCGTCTATCTCAGAAGATCACCATGCATTGATGAGCATGGTGATTGAAAGGATTTCGTCCGCCGAAGGCGGGTTGCATAATGCCGTCAGGAGTTTGCTGGCGGGCTTTGAGGTACGTAAAAATGACACACCTTTTAACAGTTTTGCATATAGAATGCGCCCTGTATAGATAGTAGCCCCTGAGACTCGGTAGGTTGTCGAAATCGACAGCGTGCCGAGGATCAAAATCGCAGGTTTAAATTCCCGCCGTGCCGATGCAGGTGGCGGGTCGTCCGGGGGCCAGCTGGACTGATGGAGTTGCTGAACTAAAGCGGCAACTCGCTGTTGCGGATGCGGACATCACGCTGGTCAACAGACGACTTGATGAGTTGCAAGGTAAGTGTTTCTGTGCGGTCACTTGGTAAGGGAGCCGAAGCCAGCTCCTTACAACATGTGTGTGAAATGCAGATAGTGCCGCTGCTGTGGAGAGCCTTCGGGCCGAACTTGCTCAAGCCAAGGAGCAGGCCAGAAGGAGTAATGTGGCGACCTCGAGGGCGGCCGAGGAGTTAGCGGCCGAAAGGGTCGCACACTGCCGGAGCAGGGAAGAGATGGCCGAAATGGCCGTGAAGTTAAAAGATGCTACCGACCACAATGAGGCTCTTTGGAAGGAGCGCCTAGCGGGGCAAGAAGACCTGGGGAAGGCCACCGCCGAAGCCAAGGATGCCCGCTCTGCAATGCGGGCTATAAAGGAAGAGCTGCGCCAGGCCGGAGATCTTGTAGCTGGCAAGCCTTTTCTGCTGCGCCCAAGGTTTACGGATCCAAAGTATGCTCAGCTGGGCCAACTGTGGGGTCCAGAGGACCCTTATATGGACTTAGCAGCGAGTGCGGCGGATGCCGTTGTGCATTTTCGAAGCCAGAAGGATCACAAGATGGAAGAGCTGTTTTGGTCTCAATTCCATAGTCCGGAGTGTTCACTTCCGCTGACCGACCGTTTGGCCGAGTGGGCTGAGCTAAATAGGTTATCCGGGCTTGCTATGACGGATATAGTGACCCATGTCTGGCCGGATAGGCCCGAGCCGAAGAGTTACTTTGGCTTATTGCAGCAATTTCTTGGGGCGGTGCCGCATATCAAGGCGATGAAGCGGTCGGCCTGCATAGAGGGTGCTTGGATGGCACTCGCCCGTGTGAAGACACATTGGACAGAGATGGATGCCACCGCTGTTGCGACCCCGGGTTCGGACGATAACCGGTTACCCGCCGAGCACTATTTTGGCGAAGTGCTGCGTGGTGCTCGTGTAATAGAGTCGCAGTGCTCAAAAAATGTTACGTTCTAATGAATGTTTTTATGATGTAAAACAATATTTATGATGTAAGCGCCTTTTATACTTGTGCGTTCAAGTAATAGAATATCTCCTATGCGGCCGTTCATGTATACGTGTGTATAACCTGAAAGATGGCAATCGTCGGCTTCAGCCCCCACGCACAAGGTGCGGGGGTGTTCGCAAAAAATAGCACGTTTTCACACTTAATCCGATGTCTCGGTCCTGTAAAGGAGGTGGTAGCGTAGCAAACGAGGCAACCGGACTATAATGCTTTATCACTTTCAGTTAGCCATGGAGTTCGAGGGTGGGGCTACGACATAGCCCCTGGGGGCACCGCGCTCTCCGAATTTGGGGCGCGTATGTGCCTGACCGGGAAACGGCCCTTCGTCAAAGCGGAGGAATTCTAAACATTACCATGGTCGATCGAGTGGTTGACCAGTCTCTCGCTGTATCATGACAGTCAGTTTTCGGCTTTCTCTACTGAGGTGCTCGCCCAGCCGAACTGGGGCACAATCGCAGTAGTTCTCCTGGTGCCGCGTTAGCCGATGATACGGAACGTAAGGCAGCAAAACACAGGAGCCGGGCAAACCCAACATTTGACCAAAGACATGATTCGGAGCTGATGCATATAAGGCCTAACTCTAGACGCCGAACACTCCCGAAGGTGTTCGGTCTTTACAATAGCGGGCAAAACAATGCCCTAAGCCCCTTGTGTCCAGGTACGGGCAAGTTCTTCTGGCGCGGCCGATGCCAAAACGCTAGTCTCCACTCTGGTTATAATGAGAAACCAGGGGATTATAGCAACAAGAGACATTAAGAAAGGTTTACGTAGGGTCTTAGTCTGAAAAGAGTCCTTGCAACGGGTCCCTACTGCACGTCTGCGCCTGTGTCTCCGTTGTGCCGTGTCCTGGACGGGTGTGCATGCTGTTCATCTGTAAAAAGAGAGGAACTTAGTTTGAAAAGAAATCGTGCGAGAAAGTGCATAAAAAATTGAAATATAGATTAATAAAGCTGGGCCTATGCTAGCTCATTATGGCTTATATGTACAAACCCTTGTGAAGGGGTGTGCGGCTAGGTAGCCCCTAGCTTATTTATTCCGGACTCGTCCAGCCGTGTCCGGGGTCTCAGGCGACCTTTTAATGAAATGATGCCACGTGGACCGGGCATTTTAAGCGTAAGAGACGCGTAATGTGGTATTGCATTGAAGCGGACGAAAGCTTCCCGTCCCAGTGATGCTTGATAGCTACTTTTAAATGGGGCGACATGAAAGGTTAGCTTTTCTCGTCGGAAGTTGTCAGGTGACCTGAACACAACTTCTAGTAATAATGAACCTGTGCACCTGGCGTAAGGGCCTGGCGCCACTCCTTTGAAGGAAGTGCGGCTATGCCAAATTGTAGTGGGGTCTATCCCAACTTGCGGATTGTGTCCGGATATAGCAAGTTTAAGTCACTACCGCCGTCCATCAAAACCTGCGTGAATTGCAGTCCGTCTATTATGGGATCCAATATCAGGGCAGTCTATCCTGCATTCGGATACTTCTGGACTAATCCAGATGGTCGAAAGTGATTGGTTTTGACATCCGATCTCGGTGTTCCGCTGGGGTGGACCGTGCGACACTTGTCTTAGCGAGTGCCGTGTTGGTTTTCCGTACTATCACATGAAGCGAGTTTACTGTTTTGACTTCTTGTGGGAAAGGCCTTTGACTTCCGGTGCTCTGCTGCTGGGGTTCGTCATCGTCCTCGCTTGGCGCATCGAGCCCCTTGTGTCCGGCGTTGAGTCTGCCGGACTATTTAAAAACCCAACAATTTCGGTTGGTATGGTTTGCAGGCCTTCCGGAGGTACTGTGGATTTGACATATCCGATCTAAAATTTTGTTTAAATTTGATAGCTCGTCGCTGTTGTCCTTAAGAGGCAGTGTTTTATTGTTTGGCCGCGAGCTTTTGAATCCGGCGTTGACCGCCATGCCCTTTGGGCTTTTTTCTTTATTCCGGCACTGATCTTTCCTGCGCCGTGATTTTCCGTTTCCATCTCTGATCTCGAATGTACTCGGGTCGCTGGTGCTGCATCTTGCTAGCCAGCTGTCTTCTCCTGCGCAAAAGCGCATCATGAGGCTTGTTAGCGCGGCCATTGTTCTTGGCTTCTCTTGGCCGAGGTTTCTGGCGAGCCATTCGTCTCGGACATTGTGTTTAAAAGCTGCTAAGGCTTCCGCGTCCGGATAGTCGACTATTTGGTTCTTTTTGGTAAGGAACCTGTTCCAGAATTTGCGCGCTGACTCTCCGGGCTGTTGGGTTATATGACTCAGATCGTCTGCATCCTGAGGGCGGACATATGTCCCTTGAAAATTTGCTCTAAACGCGTCCTCAAGCTCTTCCCAACTTCCAACAGTGTTTTCTGGGAGGCTTTTGAGCCAATGCCGAGCTGGCCCTTTGAGCTTGAGAGGTAGGTATTTTATGGCGTGGAGATCATCTCCTCTAGCCATGTGTATGTGTAGTATGTAATCTTCTATCCAGACTCCGGGGTCTGTTGTGCCGTCGTATGCCTCTATGTTTATGGGTTTGAACCCTGCTGGAAATTCATGATCCAGCACCTCATCGGTAAAACATAGCGGGTGTGCGGCGCCCCTGTATTTGGGTGTGCCGCTGTCTTCGAACACTTGTCGTGTTGTGTTACTTCCTGGGGCCCTCTTTTTTGGCCCGTATATGGACCTAGTTGGGCCGTCCGTTTTCCCAGGATCATAAGTCGGCTTGTGTGCGGCGCCGCTTGTCGTTTTTGGCCTGTCATCTGGCCGTCTATCCGGCCAGGCGGCCTCTTTATTTTTTTGACTGTGAGGGCTCTATGGCTTCCTCGTCAAATTCTGGCAGCAGCTTGCGCTTCGGGTAGCTCTTTGTTTGATGGCCATTGCCATATTTGTCTGCGGTCTTGAGTACTTTGCTCCACTTCATGCTGAGTATGTCTTCCGCTGTTTTGAGCTTCCGTTTTTCCTTCTTCAAACTTCTTGTAGTGGCGACGAGTCTTTTGTGAAGGTTCTTATGCTCCGGTGTTGTGTCCGGACTGTTGATTGCTCCGTGAAGGGGTTGATTATCCGGTTCGTCCTGTTTGGATGGTTGCTTGGTTGTATGTTCGTCGTCCGCTGGTTTGCCCTGCTCTATCGCTGGGTCGTTAGGAATGCTGCTTTGATCGAGGCGGGACTTAGGGCGGCGTTTACGTCGCCGTTTTGTTTGTTTATCGGCGGGATTATCCTCTGCCGTGTCCCGTTGTTCCTTGTTATAGCTTCCCTTTGGGGTGTCCACCATATATATGTCATGTGACGAGGTGGCCTTCCAGTGCCCTCTAGGCACTGGTTCTTGATCGTCTCCGGCATCGTCGTCCATACCGTTGATGTCTTCGGAGTCGTAGTTTAGCATGTCGGTTAGATCGTCGACGGTGGCTACGAAGTGGGTGGTGGGTGGGCTCTGAATTTCTTCATTGTCCGCGTCCTGACCATCCTGGCCGTAGTTCGGCCAGGGCTCTCCGGATAGTGAGAGATACTTCAGCAAATTTAAGATATCGCCGAAGGGTGAGTGCTGAAAGGTGTTTCCAGCGGTGAATTCCATGATCGGCACCCAATCGGATCCGACTGTCGGGGGCGCAGGAGGTTCGGAGTCCGGCAGGGGGTCCGGCACCTCGGAGTCATGGGATTTATGCGGGACAAGGTAAGTGTTTGGCTCCATCGCCGTAGAAGTTGCAGCTCCCGAGGCGGTGTCCAGCCATCCTTCCTCGATCCGTGCGATCGGCTCCGGACTATGGGTCGGAGCGGATTCGTGTGCGGCCTCCAAGGTGCTGTCCGGCGGCAGAGTTAGGTCGTGCCCGTCGTGGCAGCGTGGCACGCTTGGCTGTGGCTCAGATCCATCGAAGATCAAGTCCCGAACTGTGCGTCTAGGCGGATGGTAACAGGAGACAAGGGACACGATGTTTTACCCAGGTTCGGGCCCTCTTGATGGAGGTAAAACCCTACGTCCTGCTTGATTGATATTGATATTGTGGATGTCTACAAGAGTGGATCTACCACGAGATCAAGGAGGCTAAACCCTAGAAGCTAGCCTATGGTATGATTGTAATGGTTGTTTTTGTGTCCTACGGACTAGAGCCATCCGGTTTATATAGACAGCGGAGAGGGCTAGGGTTACATAGAGTCGGTTACAATGGTAGGAGATCTACGTATCCGTATCGCCAAGCTTGCCTTCCACGCCAAGGAAAGTCCCATCCGGATACGGGACGAAGTCTTCAATCTTGTATCTTCATAGTCTTTGAGTCCGATCGATGATGATAGTCCGGCTGATGATAGTTCAGCTAATGATGGTAGTCCGGCTATCCGGACACCCCCTAATCCAGGACTCCCTCAGGCAGCATATTTTATCCGCTCGTACGTCACGAGATAATTCTCCCATCCAGACGACCTTAATGCCACTGTCTCGTCACCCTTCTGAAGATTTGTACCGAGCACAAAATTTGCTACGTCGAATAGGGATGGTGTCTGTTTATCACAATCTTCTACAGGACTTTTGATTCTGGTTTGTAGGTCAGCGATGCTTTTCAAATCAAGGTTGTATGGCTCCAGCATCTGTTTGTCCCCTTCGATGGCTACCCCACAGAAGTATACGTCCTCCCGAGACAAGAAATCATGAAGCTCACCTGGTATGGAGGGCGAGTGTATGATGTGGTACACCAAAACATCCTCTTCGAGGCAGGGCTGAATGACGGTGGCGCGCTGGATCTTCCCAGGGGCACGCTCTGTGTACTCTGCGTCGAGACCGATGACCCTCGTCTCTAACTTTTCGAGGGAGTTGGATACATTGTTGATCCACTGCCGAACAACCCTTGGGTGGACGGTGAAGATGGCAACTATGCACATCGAGCCTTCGACGAGGACATGTTGGACGCTAAAAACCTGCATCTCGATCTCTTTCGCCATTTGGAACCGCTGTAATGGAGGGCTATGGTTTGGAGAATTAGGATTAGATGGCTAGTCTAACTGAAGTAGTAGATGATTATTTAAAGAGGTTAAAACAATGTGAACGCAGTGGGGTTACGATGCAAATGAAGACGAAGGGGAGGTGAAGAAGCCGAGGAGAATCAGTTCCCGATGGAGAAGTAAATGGGAGAAGTGGCGTGCAGACAGTTGATTAGACGGCTAGGTAGACTAAACGAAAAGGTTATGCGGGTAGACTGATGAGTCGTACCTGTTCGTGTACGTGCCCATCCTTCCTGATAGGTGGGACCTAAGCAAACACATAAATAAAATGTCTCGTACCCTTTTTTTTGAGCGCGTGAGTGGGAGACACAACATTCTCTGGTTAAGGAATACTCCCTCCGTTTAGGTGACTATAAGTCACCTTATGAAAATCAGGTTTTCCCAAAAGCTTTAGGCGTGGAGCATTAACTTCCTGCTTGATCCCCTCCCAGCCTCGTTAGCCAGCGTTCTCTTCCTTTGCTGCCGTGTTCTACCTTTCCATTTTTCCTCTTCTCAAGTGTGGAACGATCTACATGTCGTCCTTGATGCACCAGAATGACCACTACATGCATCGCGGCAGGGTGTTGATTGGGCATGCACGAGAATTTGGTTCTACTCGCAATATGGATGATACCTGAACGATGAAGTGAACAGGCATGCTAGCACGGGAGACCTATTTCCACTATACAATACTAGAGTACTCATGTTCCTACTAGTAGTAGTAGTAGTAGTACAACTGTGGTACACTTGATGGTCAAAATACTATTCATCTGGTCCTCACAGTGAAGTGACAACACCATGCACCTGACACTAGTCCAGGCGGCGTGTTCGGGTTACCAAAGTTAGCCTCACCGTGTGCACTATGCACTCTGTCACCGCTGCTGTACAATACATTGGCACCTCGCCTCATCTCCCTCTCCTCTCCAATAGTACCACTCCGTCTCCATCTCCGTCTCCGTCTCCGTCTCCATCTCACTGTGCCCCCGTGTACCGTCGCCTCACTCGCCTCCCCCAGTACCACTATTCTCTCGCTAGCCGCTCCAGCACCAACAACCTTCTCCCCCATAAATCAAGCCCCCCAAAACCCCACCTTCCAAACACCACCATGGCCGGACGTGAACCGCGCAACATCCATATGAGCCGCGATTGGAGCAATCTCCCAGTGACATCCTCGACCTTTGTTGTTCGTGTATGGATATGTTGAGCGCCCTATGGCTGGTTGCATGCTCGAGGGACATGCACACGGCCATCATCGAAGCGAGGCCTAAGCTTTTCAAGACACCCTGCTTGCTGCTATCTGGTCTTGCGAGATTGGCTCACCTTGATACGGAGGCGTACATGATGCCCCTCGACTTCAATCCGATCTCCATTAGACGAAACTTCTTTGCAGGTATGTAGTGGGTCGCCGTACATCATTTCCCTCGACATCGATCCGATCACCATCACCTGAAACTTCTTGGAAGGTATGTACTGGGTTGTCATGAACTCCCACCGGATGGCTGCCTTAAGAGAAGACAGTAAAAAGTTGGTGCTCGTGAACTTCTAGACCTCCCATGAGATTATCCTTCCTCCATTGGATTATATAGAGTATTACCATCATGGTCCAAGTCATCTAGATTACCACGTCAGTTGGACGGACCTTGTTTTGCAGAAGATTGTAATCTTCCAAGTGCCCACACGACATGCGAATTATGCAGACTTCAAGCTAATTGCCTTGTTCGACCGTGGTGCCTTCTTTAGCTGGAGACAACTCGGCTCGCGGTGGATCATCGTCAAAGCTGACACACACTTCTATGATGCTATTGAACACAATGGCATCATCTACGCGATTGACAAAGCAGATGGCACCACGTATTGCTGGTACAGCGCACGTAAGTTGTTTCCATCTCATGTTAATGATGACGCCATGACACTGTTTAAACTTTTTGTGATGATTGGCATATCCCTGTTTGAGCAAAATTTGAGTAGAACTATGGCAATGTATTAGAGACGCCGTAAATCAGCTATATTCAGAATGAGTTAATTCATGCGATTGTGACCATGTCATTATAGCCAATTTGTACCCTGAATAATCAAATGGTTAGGAATATATGGATATTATCCTTATTTTACAGTAATCTATATACTACTACTAAATATGAGTGTGTATCAATGGCCATGTTAGTTTCCTCATTTTCATGATGTAGAAACATGCACCACACTGTTGGTTTCATCTAACCATACATTAGGGAAGTAAATGTGCATATGGAGAACTCTATATTTCGAAGTAGTGAAATCCTGCAATGCTTACCATGTGTACATACCTATATCCGCCCTTCAGCAATCAATGGCTAGAATAATATCCTCACAAAAATTTTGCCCACAGAACACGAGTATATAACAATGCATGGTCTGTTAGTTACCTTGAAGAATTTGTTTGTGAGGACATAACATGCATGACATGGTAGTTTCCTGTGAAGAATCGATTGCGAGATAATAGGAGTATAACCATGCATGGCACTTCTATATTTTCAAACCCAGTATACATTTCCCTGTATTTTCCTCCCAGTTCCAACAGGGACATATCAATGCTATTTCTTGCATTATCCTACTCATACTCTGAACAATGCTGATCTTACATTAACAATGCCTGTCCTTTTTGATATGATGCAGTGTCCCTACAGTTACTGCCCTTTGTAATCACACCACCTTTGCCAAAAACAGGGTAGCACTACTGGTTCCTCGCTCGATTAGACGATGGCAAAAGACTGATAATCAATCAGACACATGAGCCGGAAAAGTTATATTGCAAAAACCCCACTGTATACAAGCACCGTATAATACGTGAGTATCCAGAGAGTGGATGTTACGTCTATGAGCAGGATACCAGCTTGTTGGGGCCTTTAGGATTTTTTTAAGTTGGAGGCGGGTAAACAACCTTGGTTCACACTCTCTATTTCTCAGACTCAATTATTCGATTAACCAGGAGATCACCATTGGCAAGGAGCTTGATGGCAGAGAGGCTCTGTTTGCTATGGAAAAATGTGTCTACACGGCGAGCCATAGGAGTTCGGGAGAAAACTCCCCTGATTCTCAACGATACAGCTTGCAGCCAAAAGAAGGTAAGAATGACAAAGGCATCTAGATTAACTTTGGTCCTTCGATGTCTCAATTACGACATGGAGTGATGTGGTTCAAGCCTTCAGGTTGATAGGTAATTAGGCTGTTGCATCGAACGGGTGGAGTATTGGTGTCTCCGGATAACTGGTCGCTGAAGCGGGGCTGCAAATTATGATGGTGTTGGATCATCTCTTTGAATGACTTTGTTGTGTTTGCTGCTGGTTCTGGATGGGTAGTTCTTTCTTTTGTTATGCATATTCCTTGTCATTTGGTCATCCTCGTCTATGTCACTCTTACTATGTAATAGTTGCTTATGTTTAGAATGTCATTCTCGTCTGGATCACGAGAGTCTGTGCATTGCAGATGCGTGCGTTTTGGTGGTGTAGGAAGACTTCTTATGAACTATCATGTCTTGATGTTTATGTCAGTAGTAGTCACTAGTCAGTGCTTGAATGTTGTATATATCGTTGATTTGAACTGTTTATTGTCTCAAACTACTGGTGGGATAAAAGAGGGCATCACCATTCTCTAGTGTTTAGAGTATATCTCCTTTTTTCAAGTTATATAATCTGAGCTCAGTGTCTTTTCGATGATGTACACTTGTTTGGGCCAGTGAGGTGTCGTTGAATATGGGCCAAGTAGTAACGCAATGCCAAAAAGGTCAATTATGACTCTCAGGCCGGGCTCTCAAAAGATCCTGAAAAAAAGGCCGGGCTCTCCAAAAAAGAAAGAATAAGGTCTCTTAAGCCAACATGTGGGTGCCACCAGTGTTTTCGTGCGCTTGCGCGCCGAGAGCATATTGGCGCGTGCTCGAAATTCATGCTACCTTTTCATCCCCGGTCTCCCGCCCCTCCCCCACCTCTGGAATCTCGATTCCTACTCCAGTTCCCCCAAATCCCCCTCCTGTACTCCTTGTACTCAAGCGCACTATCATGTCTCCGTTCAAAGCGGATCTCCGAGCCGGAGATCCTGAGGTCCGTCCTGCCTTCGGTCGCTGCGTGCTGTCGCTCAATAGTGGCATGGCGGCGCTTGACGACCAGTTTGCCGGCAAAGTGCTGATGGTAACCGTCAACGGCGACCGGCCTCCCGTCTCGCCTGACGACCTTGTCAAAGCTCTTGGTATTGCGCAGGGCATCCAAATAAGTGACTTGCTTGTCGAAGTCTGTCCGCCACCGGCTGATTTCTTCATCAAGTTTCGGACAACTTTCGACTGCAGTCGTGTGTTCGGATCTTCCCGGCGTTTGTTCTACAATGGCGCGCTGGTGAGTTTGATCGGTGGCACCCAGGATGGGGCTAGGTACCCTCTGAGCTTGAGTTTTTAACAAAGCTTACCTTCCACGGCATGCCTCGACGTGCTTGGAACAGCGAGTCCATGAACGAGCTTATCAACGACCTTGGAGGTGAGCTCGTAAGTATGTTTGTTCCTCCAGACAGCTGGGCTCTGACGGTTATGGCATGGATGAAGAAGCCGTCCACCATACTGAAGGTGGTTGGTGTTGAGATACCGGTGCAGGAACCGGGGTTGTACTATTCGTCGCCACCAAGGCCGCCGCGGACCACGTTAGGGATGTACCTATATCAAGTGTTCGTGCATGTCGATGACGTCCATTAGAGGATTCAACGTCAGACTTTCCCCGTGTTGCTCGGAACGATGGATGGCACATGGCCTACTCCATCGCGCGGCGGAGGCCACTGCTTCTTTGGGAGAAGAGGCAGGGCTGGCTGCCTGGATGTGCTCTAATTTGAGGTAACAACTGAATCTTGTCAGATACTAGTTAAATCCGAGCTATCGGTGTGAAGCACTGATATGCCAGTACATTTGATTATGACCTGTTCTAATTTTGTACCTAAACATTTTTTACAAAGGGCTGTACGTCAACTTAATGTGCTAGCAGAACTTATTGTGTTGTCTGTCTGTTTTCTTTGCACAACATTCAAGATATTTCCCCGTCATTGATAAAGACAAAGAACCATTATGTACGACTTTGTTGGTTTCAACATAGCCCTACCCGTAGCGATCCACTGCTTCCATCCTGATTGTGCCGCCTGCGTGAAATTTTTGTATGCAAGTTCAGTGTGCTATGATGTTCTATATGATTGTGTCAACTATATAAGTTTTTACTGAGCATCAGCAATGCATATGGCTAAAAGATGTATTTAAAAGCATCGACCGATGGGTCTCTCTCTCTCTATCTCTCTCTCTCTCTCTCTCTCTCTCTCTCTCTCTCACACACACACACACACACACACACACACACACGCGCGCGCGCGCGCGTGCGTGCGTGCGCGCGCACGCAGAAGTGGGACCCGTTGAATTATTTATTTGCTCATGACAACTTTTAATTAGGTTCCACTGTAATCTAACTTTTTTTCTTAAGTTATTAATTGAGCTCAGTGACTTCAAAAAGTTGTGCAGAAGCCTTGTTTGGGCCTTTCCGGCATCGCTGAATGTGGGTTGAGTAGCCATGTTAGGTTGTACTGTACTACACAGACCTTTTTTTTCAACATCAGCAATGCAACTGGGCCGACAGTTGTACACAATATCCGGGTCAACTTGTTATTCTCCACCCCGTTGGGCTGCAAACTTTCCTAGTAGGTATGCATTACGCTTAACAAGAAGATGGACTTTAAGAAATAATAAATGGGATGTAATTATAATAACTCGGCAGTAACTATGCACCAAACGTGTAATTAGTTAAAAATATTATTTTTGGAATTTGAAAATTTTAATTTTATTACTTGTTGCGCGCGCAATATTTTGTTGGATTTTAATGTAATACAACTTTATTTTGAAATTATATTTAACCTTACTAGAAATTTCGGATAAAAATATTTCGGATCCCATCAAAATGTGGGGATTTTTTTTGAATTCTGTTTTGAGCAGTTGTTTGAAATTATTAATCGTTGTCCTAGCTTGAAGTTGAGCTGTACTTTTAACAAATTGTAAATGGGCTGTAGTAAATTCCATTAGAATTTAAAATGGGTTGTACATTCTCACAAATGGCAAATGGTTCTCTGCCAAATCCGAGCCGTGGGCCTACTAAGTTGACGCGTACCAAGGGCTTTGTCAACTTAGTCAATATAAATGATTCTAGCTGCAGTGATCATACGATGTCCATCCAACGGCCGTAGTGCTTCTTCAACCTCTGGTCTTCTTGCTCCAACCACCCAAAGCAGCGCCGGTTGTGCCGCGTGCTCCTGCCTCCCGTGGCCGGCTATGATGCCGCGGAGGCCTCACCACCCAGTACTACTCCCACCGCTGGCCAGGCCATCCCTCTACTCACCCACACCCCCTATTATTCTGCGGCGACGGCAACCTCACACCATAGCCAAACTAGTGAACCCTCGTACTCCTCTCCGCGCGGGCTTCCACTGATGTGTCTTCCCCGGCTCCGCGTCGTCCCCTTCCTAGGCCTCGCCGTCGTCCACCGCCCTGGTGCTCTCGGCGCGGTGTAGTCAACATGGTCAACGACCGACTTCCATTGGAAGAGTACTGTACATGGAGAGGCTGACAGCTGGGTCCAAGCGGCCGCAAGGAAGTGCCTCCTTATTACGCGCAAAATAATTATTCCTCCACCTGACAGCAGGGACCCACCGGACCGGCCACCTTATTTCGTGAAAAAACTTCGCCCCCTGATTGCTGGGACCCACCGGACGGGCCACCATATTTCGCGAAAAAACGTTCCCCTGCTGTCAGCTCGCACCCACCAAAAGTGCCTCCTTATTTCGCACAAAAAAATGAATACTCCCCCTGCTAGCTGGGACCCACCATGGTGGGAGGCTGACTTGTGGGCCTACTAAGTTGACTGGGATGGGGGCCTTTGTCAACTTTAGTCAATATGAATGATTCTAGCTCTAGTGACCGTACAATGTCCATCCAACGGCCGTAGTGCTTCTTCAACCTCTCGTCTTCTTGCTCCAGCCGCCCAAAGCAGCGCCGGTCATGTCGCATGCTCCTGCCTCCCGTGGTCGGCTGTGCTGCCGCAGAGGCCTCACTATCCCCTACTATTCCCACCGCTAGCCAGGCCCTGCGGCGATGGCAGCCTCACACCGCAGCCGAACCAGTGAACCATCGTACTCCTCTCCGCACGGGCTTCCACTGCCGCCTCTTCCCTGGCTCCGAGTCGTCCCCTTCCTAGGCCTCGCTATCGTCCATCGCCGTGGTGCTCTCGGCGCGGTGTGGTCAACGTGGTCAAGGAACAACTTCCATCGGACGTGGATTGTACGTGGAGAGGCTGATAGCTGGGTCCATGGCCGCAGCAAGGAAGTGCCTCCTTATTACGCGGAAAATAATGATTCCTCCACCTGATAGTAGGGACCCACCGGACGGGCCACCATATTACGCGAAAAAATGTTTCCCCCTGACTGCTGGGACCCACCAGCTATATCTTCGCACGCAAGGAAGTGCGTTCGGGCAAAAAAAACGATTCGCCCCCTGACTACTGGGACCCACCAGATACATCTTCGCACGCAAGGAAGTGCCCCCCTGACTGCTAGGACCCACCAGCTACATTTTCGCATTTAAGGAAGTGCCTGACAGTCGGGACCCACCTGGTCGAAGCGCACGTAGCGTTGTCATTCTGGTCGTGAACGTGTACTTACATATATACTGGTCGATGTAGAGGCGTGCGCGTGCCGTAGTAGAGGCGCGTACGTGTCGTAGTAGAGGCGTGCATGTAGCATGTACATGTACGTACATCGGCCAGTGTGAAAGAAAGAAAATACGGCCACATATGTGTACATACAGGCGGGGTCTCGAACGCCTACTCGCGCATACATACGGACAGGGCTCGTGTACATGGCTGGGTCCGAACGGAGAAACAGCATCGTTGTTGTGTTCATGGGGAGGCAACGGAATGCGTCGTGTTCATGGGAGGCAACGGAATGCGTCGTGTTCATGGGAGGCAACGGAATGCGTCGTGTTCATCGGGAGGCACCAGAATGCATGGGAGCCAACCAGCTGGGTCGGAACAGAATGCATCGTCGTGTTCATTGGGAGGGCTTGGATGGAACAGGCGAAGGAAACGAGGCCTGGCGTACCGCAGAACGGAGGAAACGACCTTGTGTTTGACTAGCCACGTTCGAAATGGGATCCTGTTCATCGAGAGGGGTCTGGCGTACGGCAAAACGGAGGAAACGGACCTCCTACGGTCGAAACGGGGGTCCTGTTGATCGAGAGGGGTGTGGCGTACCGCAAAACGGATGAAACGGACTTGTGTTGGAGTGCTACGGTCAAAACAGGGGTCCTGTTCATCAAGAGGGGTGTGGCATACCGCAAAACAGACGAAACGGACTTGTGTTGGAGCACTATGGTCGAAACGGGGGTCCTGTTCATCGGGAGGGGTGTGCTGTACCGCAAAACGGGACTCCACGGGATACTGTTCATCTCCACCGTCGACCTCCTCCAGCCTCCATGGGCTACCGTCGACCTCCTCCAGCCTCCATGGGCTCCTGTTCATCTAGCCTCCACCGTGCGCTACTCCACCAGCAACTGTTCAATCACCCCTCCACGGGCACCCCTCCACCGTCTACTGTTCATCCAGCCCTCCACACCACGGTGTCCTATTCATCCAGAGG
>NC_041391.1:205563766-205582786 GCF_002162155.2 Triticum dicoccoides | reverse complement strand
ATCGGCTTCAGTTAGCAGCAGTAGCGAAGGAATCGCTCGATCGGGTTCAGTTAACAGCCATCGATCGATCGCTCGGGTTCTGTAACGCGTAGCCTGCAGTGCAATCGCTCGGGTTCAGTTAGAGCCCAACGCCTCGCTCGGGTTCAGTTAGAGCCAACGCCTCGCACACACGCGCGTACGTATACGAGAGAAACACGCATCGCTCGGCCCCCGACCGCCCACCGTAACCGGGAACTCCCCAAAATTTTCCTCGCCCTCGCTTCTACCACGGTTTTTTCCATCATGGACGGCCCAAAGAATGTCATGCAGCTGCGTCTCCGGCCCGCCCAGGACGAAAAGCCCATCTTCAGCCATGATTTTTTGTCACAGAAGTAGGAGCCCACCACATCTATGATGATACCGGGTTTTGTCACAATTATCAGCATAGAAGTGTCATATGTATGACGAAAAAAAATTCTTTCGGCCCAAAATGTCACGGATGTGTCTTTTTTGCAGTGATAACTGCTCTATCAAGGTATAGGCAGCCTTCAGCTTTTTGCGCATGTCTGAACCGAGATGGGCAACATGGCTACCTGCAATGGTTACAATATTATTGTTAAACCGGCGATTTCAAGGATGATTAAGTATAGTTCATGAAAAGGGTATTTACCAAAGACAGCAGAGGTCATAGCATTGATTTGCTGCTTTAGGCCAGTCAGCTCTTTTGTTATCGGTTTAAGGGCCACTTCAGCATCCTCCGCCCGCATTAGCAAAGTTCTTCTTTCAGCTTCCCAATCTACTCGTTCGCCTTTGAAGCCGTCCTTCAGTTTTTCCATGGCTGTTAAAGCATCGGTCAGCTCTTCTTTGGCCTTGGAAGTTTCTTCTTGCTGGGACTTAATGTTCTCTTGGAGGTCGGCAATTTGAGAATCCTTTTTGTTCAGGTCAGCCCGCAAGAGACAATTAATAAGTTGGTGATACATCTTTGAAGTCCCAGGCACATAACAAGTTATACACTTGGCACTTGGGGGCTAATGCGGATTGCTTTTTATGAACTGATATTTTAAGTCCCATGCACATAACAAGTTATATCCTTGGCACTTGGGGGCTAATGCATACTGGATCAATTCAAGGTTATCGCGTTGCTATCAATAAACCGGATACTACATGACAGGAAATATGCCAGTTCATCCTAAAGGTATAAACCGGCCCTTGGGGACTACACAAGTAAAATTCAATATCATTCTACTACAAGTCCGGGTTCACATTCATATTGTGAACCGGCCCTTGGGGGCTACTCGAGTTGATAATTGAAGCAGGCTCTAAGGAAAAAGAACTTGTGCAAAGGAATGGATATTTACCTCATACCGCTCTTTCATCAGACCTACTAAACCGGCTTCATAGTCACGGCTTGTATATAGACAGTTTAAATATCCAGAGTGGATGTCCTGAGCATTGAGGTGAGCACAGCTTGATAAATCTGTTTTCCATTTCCCTTGTCCACAGCAGAAAATTCTTCCTTGGCACTATGCTTTGATAAAGCGATAGGGTTGCCAAGAGCAGTATGGACAAAGCCGGTAATCACAACATCATCTGTGGTGCCATCAACAGTCTTATCTGGGCTTGGCGGTTTAGCAGATGTTCTTGCTGGGCTTGGTGGATCGGCAGCTGGGCTCGGCGGATCAGTAGACTGGTTCGTTGGATTCATTTCTGCCGGTCAACAAAAGTATCCTGACCCTGAGGTATCGGATCATCCAGGGTAATGTCAGCATTCTGATCAAGAGCCTCTAAGGTTTTCTCCGGTTCAGTGGCCGGATTATCATCAGTTGGCGTAGTCAGCTTGGCTTTCTTGCTAAGTCTGGCTTTGGCACTAAAAAGAGCACACACAGAGGTTAGTACAATAAAACAGTATAAGGCATGAAGGGTGAAATATAATATGCTTACCCAGGAACAATCTTGAGGGGAGGCATGTGTGTGGCTGATGACTCGCCGGAGGATGAATGGGAGGTTCCCTGATAATTTGAATCAGATGGATTAAGAGGATATCGGAAGTAACCCGCCTTGGGATAAAGTGTATTAGAAGTACAAGAGACCTCTTGACGATGTTTGCGAACCGGAGAGTTCGGTAAACCGGAGGAGGTAACTTGTTGGCCACTATGCCGAGTGGTGCGCGAGCTTCATGTTGTTGTGTCTTTAAAGAAAAGTGCGGATCCAAATAAGCAAGAGGGTGTGAATATTTTACTTTCCGGACTGCTCGTCGGAGTTTTGGTACTAGCACATGATTTGAGTCGGAAGATAGAACAATTACCTCTGCATCACCAGCCCGGCTAGCTTCCGCATCATCCTGATAACAATGAGATGTATGAAAAAAGAACCAAGAGAGTCAAGTTCTACCTCTGACTCTGGGTCATCAAGCTCTTCATCATTGGGCAGGTCAGAGGCCTCGGTGGTTTTCTTCTTTGCTGGCTTCTTTGTAACCCTGGTCTTGACGCGAGGTACTCTCGCCGGTTTATCCTGCGATTTCCTCTGCCAGAACGGATCATCACCCTGCGCAGATGGACAACAAGTTATAAAGGAATGATTAAGGAGGGATGGATTAAGGAGGAAATAATACAATTCTTACAGCTGGCGGTTTGTTGGACGCACAGAAGGGGCTAAGCCCTACTCTGCTACATGCAGCCACCGGTTCATCAAGCATTTTCTTGACAGCTTCGGTGACTTCATCATCCGTGAGCTGGATGTCAATATGATGCTGAGGGTCTTTTAGATCCCCTGTGTATTCACACATTAAACCGGGGCGCCGGCTTAAAGGAAAAATGCTCCAAGAAACCTAGCATCGAACGAAATCAATGCATGTCAGACCATTGGCCACAAAAGCTCTGAGTTTTGCTAGCTGAGGGGCATATTTTGATCATTCCTTGGCAGTTAGTCGATGAGGAACCGGATGAGTTTTGGTAAGCCGGTATGCATGATAACCCGGAAGAGGATTTTCATCGCCTGGAGCTGTATTGCGGCAGTAAAACCAAGTCTGATTCTAGTCCTTGGGTGGCTATGATGTTTGAGGTGAGGGAAGTCAACATCCTTTCTCTTCTGGATTCAAACACCCCCAAGTTCAGTGTTGGGCCTGTACGTAAATTCAGTACAGCGGTTTAAGTAAAAGAAGTCCCGGAATAGTTCCAAAGTGGGTTCCTCTTGTAGATAGACTTTGCAAAATACTTGAAAGTTGCATATATTGGACACGGAGTTTGGTCCAATATCTTGAGGGTGGATCTGGAAACTAGCAAGCACATCATGAAAGAATTTTGATTCGGGCGGGCTGAACCCTCGATTCAGATGATTAGTAAATACAATCACTTCTCCATTCTGGGGTCAGGAGGATTTTCTTGGACCGGGGACCCTCCAGTGGATAGTTTCTTGGCTCGCTAAAGTGCCTGTCAAAACGTACCCAGTTAGTTGCTCTTCAGTAACCCGGGAAGGGACCCAATTGCAAGCATAGAACTGTTTGGCCATTTCAATGATAAGCTGGAAAGAGGATTAAAACCGGTTTACAATTTATGACTGATATGCATAAACCGGCATCAGGCTGGGGGAAGGAGATATCGAAACATATGTGCATTGATAAACCAGATTATCTGACATTAAGGTCACGTTGGCAGTTTAAGAGAGAGCTAATGGTACCTGGCGGATTATCATTTTCTAAGAAGTTAAACCGCCAGCAATGGTGTGGAAGCTACAGATCTGAGAAATTCCTAAGTATTGCATAAACAGGTTTCACGGGTTGGTGTTATAATTTTGGATCTACCGCAGTTCTAAAAAGGAAAAAATTCCAAAGCCCTAAGTGGTGACAGTGGAACAGTCAAAAACCAGATGGGATTTGTTTTCCGAAGAAGAGATGCTATGCTGAGAAAAAAGTGGACTATAGTTACGGCTGCACAAGAGGAATATCATGATTTATCAAGTTCTTATGTGGCCGCAAGGGGCAGCAATGAACATTGACGAACACTAAAGAACACCGAAGAATGACAAAACCCTAATGGTAGATCTGAGGTGAATAAGAAGAAAACTTACAGAGGTTGAAGGAGTAGCGGAGAGGCGTCGTGTTTCTCTGGTCAGATCAGGTTGATGCAGCGGCCGTTGTTGGTGCAGAGGCGAAGGTCGACGGCGGCGGCTGCGCTCGAGCACTGACGCAACCTGAGGAAGACGACGAGGTGAAGGGGCATGAAGGGGAAAAGAAAATTTTTACCCTTGGTCCTATTTATAAGGCGAAAGGATAAGTGACAGGCGCGGGAATTGAGGAACCCAAAAAATGGATATGTCACACAGCTATTGCCTTGGTTTTCGAAGGTTCATTAATAAAAGGGAAGTATTTACAGGTTTTAATAAGAAGGTTACGTCATGGTGATTTATTACAATCTTGGAAGATGATGTCATGGCGGTTTACAAGGTTCATATGGAGCTCACGTCATGGCGGTTTATAAGGTTCATACGAAGATGTCCAAGGAGTTTTTCTAAATATTGAAGATTGACATGAACATGTTCAAATCAATCTGGGGCCTAATATTGGGGATATAACTACTGAGTATAAATCGCCCAGGAGGGCCCGGGTTATGCTCACAAGGAATCATCTGTATTGAAGCCCATGAAGACAGGGAGTATGGCGCTTTACTATAGAGACTTAGAGGCCCATAGCCCAAGGGCGGATTAGGGCCCATAAACATAAACCGCCATGAGATATGTGACTTGTGTTGTAAAATAGGGAAAGGTAGAAACCGAGCCGGACACATGTATGAGCCGGCCTCGGTATTTTGTAAACTGCCGGGCGTCAGCCTGTGTATATAAATGGACGACCCGGTGGCGGTTCAAGGACAAGAAATAACAACTCGAGAGACAGGCAAAGCGGATTCGCTCCCTGCTCATCGAAACCCCATCAATTCAATCACAACTGGATCATAGGCTTTTACCTTCACCGCAAGGGGCCTAACCAGTATAAACTCCCCGTGTCCTTTGTCTGGTTTAACCCCTTTAAGCTAATTATGTTGCGATGGCTCCACGACTAAGGCCTCTCACTAGGACATCTGACGTGTTAATTCCATGACATTATCTGCATTACTTCCTTTACCATTGCATAACGGGGTACTCTTCTCCAATATTTTATCCGCGTTCTAAAAGAGAAACAAACAAACACATCACAGGTTTACAATGTAGTATATGAAGCTCATTTTGGTAAACTAGTTCGGTAGTAAGGTGGACAGGATAACAACATGAAACAAACATATATCTAGGTAGTATGGTTACTGTATGGTCTATATCATTCCAGTTTATGTTACCAAATCAAGATAGATACAGTTTGAATCATATCTATTTAAGACAAAGCAGCATAGACAGAATATATGTGTGGGAAACTACACAGCAATAACAACACTTGTAATGTGCATGGCATGAGAACATAATTATTTATTCAATTGAAACTGAAATCAACATAGAGCAAGTTACAACAGCAAACACGTTAAAGAAACGGGTTTAAAACATACCTGTTGCACCATTGGAGTTTTAATTGCATCCTTCAAATTTGAAATTAGTTGGTATGAGTAAATACAGTGATGCAAGAGCAAAGTAGTATGAACCATAGCTATGGAACCTGACCTGAGAACCATTCTTCTTCTGCTTTAAGCGTTGACTTGGGGTTCGGATTGGTGGTCCTTGTGCTTTGGGCACTGCAGTTGCCTTACTAACTGCTTGTGTTTGGTTGCTCTGTGGTGGAGACGGTGTTTTGTCAATGGGAACTGGGTTACTGTCTGCTGGGGTTGGGGTTAGAAGGGGCGTAGCTGGTTCTCTGTCCAACTGGGTAGGGGTACAATCTGCGTGAGTTTGTGTTCTGTGTGGTGGGGCTGGTTCTTGGGCAAGTACATCGTGGTTCTATCTGCATTGACAGGTAGCATGATCTTTTTTGAAGACCGTGTTTTTACTCCCACAGATACTGCCATCACCCCTTCAAATTGAAATGGCTGATAAACAAGAAAAGTAATTGAATGTACATACATTGTAAGATAGACAGGTGCAATGGATAGTAGGGAAGAAAACAGGGCATGAAATAATTCACATTTATGTTGTCTAACCAAACAGAATAGCAGGACATAATTTCACGTATATGATGGCTAATTAAACAGGATAGCATGACACAATTTCACATGTATGATGGCTAACTAAATAGGATAGAATGACATACTTCAAAATATGATGACTATGTAAACAGGATGACATGATATAACTATATGATGTGTCTATTAAAGTGGTTGGCATGCCATAAATCACAAACATGTCATCGATGGAAACATGATGGCATGATATAATTCACGGATAGAATGACATAATTTAAAATATGATGACTATGTAAACATGATGAGATGATATAACTATATTATGTCTTTAGAAAATGGGTTGGCATGCCATAATTCAGATACATGTTGTCTATGTAAACATCATGGCATGATATAATTCAAATATATGATTTATCTACTAAGGAAGTGAGCAGAGGGCAATCGGATATATGATGTGTCAACTAAGGAGATGGCATTCAATATTGTGTATATGATGTAAAAACTAAGCATTGCAATACAACATATGCATGATATGAGTAATATAACCCTGCTAAGTTTGAGCATACACCTGAGGGGGATAATAGGACTGGCCATCTGCCTCTGAATCCTCCTCTGAAGAGATATATGTAACCAGCAAGATATCTGCTTCAGCAGGTAGCATTGTTTGCTCTGAAGACCTTGTTTTCACTCCAGATTTCTCCATCACCAATTCAAATGGTTGATGCACAGGAAGAGTAGTTGAATATACAAACATTGTTGACAAAAGCAATGAGAAATACAAAAAAAGGATGGCATGATATAATTCACATATATGACGCTTGGCTAAACAGCATGGCATTGCATAATTCACATATATAATGCCTTACAACAAGATAACATTGCATAATTCACATATATAATGTCTTGCAACAAGATAACATTGCATAATTCACATACATAATGTCTTGCAACAAGATGGCATTGCATAATTCACATATATGGTAATTAGACACGAAATAGGTGGCATTCACACAAAGCATGTTTAAACTAAACAAATGAGATAGCAATGCAAGATACCATACGCACGATATGAGCAAGATAACCCTGCCAAGTTAGAGCATGCCCCTCGGGGGGAAATAGGACTGGTCATCTGTCTCTGAATCCTCCTCTGATGAGCTATCTGTAACTAGCAAGACATGCACTTCGTCAGATAGCATTGTCTGCTCTAAAGACCTTGTTTCCACTATAGATTTTTCCTTGACCGTGCCGAATGGCTGATGCACAGGAAGAGGAATTGAATGTACTAAAATTGTTGACAAATTTAACACGTAATAAAAAAATGATGGCATGATATAATTCACATATAAGATGACTGGCTAACTGGCATTGCAAAATTCACATATATGATGCATGGCTAAACAAGATGGCATTGCATGATTCACATATACGATAAAGAAACTAAACAGATGGCATTGACACAAAGCATGTCTAAACTAAGCAGATGACATCTTTGATGTATACAGTAAGCAATGCAAGGCACCAATTGCATGATATTACCAACATCAGCATGCCAAGTTAGAGCGAAGACCTCATGGGGTAAATAGGAGTGGTCTTATCCTTCTGAATCCCCCTCAGAACAGTTATCTTCCTCTTCATTACGATCCGACATGGGTGGAGGGGGGGCTGCCTTTGCGCCTACCATGGAGCGACGTTTGCATGAAATTTTATTGCCACGCATGGCTCGTCTCTTTTTCTCCACATGATCAGTTCCATTGTGTACAATAACTGGCATGCATAGGAATAAAACATAGTGAGATTATGTAAGGAGTGCATGCAAAAATCCAGAGTGATGGTAGCAAACTGTGGATAGACCCAAAACCAATGATAGCAGGCATATAATAGCTTTAGTTAAAAATACAGATAATGGCTCCTTTAATGTTTGTTTGCACCCAACATGAAACTCATAGTAGACACCCGAGATTAACCAGATAGTAGACAGATAGTACTGATTGCTGCCCCAATATGTACCCCACAACCATTTAAAAACTCAAGTTTCAGCATTAGTTTGGACTTGACTCGGAGTCTAATAGGTGAACACGACGATAATGTAGCATGTCATCATATTAATTGATGCATAACGTAAGCAGACACAGAAGAGTGTGACATCTCTTGCGGACCCGTGTAGTCCTCAAGGTCATCTGCTCAGTTGATGATGGTAATGCAGTTGTCGTGGCTACCGGCGGCAGGGAAGAAGATCTGAGGCGGCAAAAGACAGTATGGAGAGCGGATCCCTGTTGTGGTGGACCCTTCCGTCGTTGGAGCAGCTGAGCCAGGGTGGAACATAGCGCCGCACGAGCAGGACAAACCACACAAGGTTTTCCTTGACACATATCTGTAACAGAAGTAATTGTGTAAGGGCTTGTTTGAATTTGAGGATTCTAACAATGCAGGAATAGGAAATAGACATGAATAGGATAGGAATGCACGTGCAAAACAGAGAATTTAAAAACAAAGGATTTCTGCCAATCTGGGTGTTTGATTCACAAGAATTGGAAGATCACAGGATGCAAAGAAGCATGGTGAGATTAAGTCAAACCACAAGAAAATGTATGGTTATAATGCTATTATGCTACTATCTCTTAGTCTTGTGCTTCATGAATAGGAATATGAAAAGGAGGACAAGTGGAAATTAGAATTCCTACGGTTTTTCTTTCAAGGAGACACTAAAGGAACAAATCCTATAGTTTTCCTTTGCTCCATTCCTTTGCACCAAATTCATGAAAAGTTGTACCATAGGAAACTTTCCAATTCCTATGTTTTTCATTCACTTTTCCTTTCAAGAACTGGCGATTCTAGTAGGCAGGCTTGAGCAAGGAAAATCCTACACTAAAAAAATATTTTTGTGCTACTTCTATTACTTTGGACCCAGGCCACTGCCCTACTAGCTCAACTCCCAGGCACATCAACAAATGCACAACTCAAACGTGCAGAGATAAATAATGATGGTGTTCAAGAGAGTCCATCATGGATAGCTAAGTTGCCTGGTACCTCACTGCTTGTCATATAGTACGATAAAATAATCGTATTTCACGTTACTACGTGTGCTCAGTGGACAATATATATAACATGTAGAGTAAAAAAGAGATGCAACAAGTGTACAACCTCTTTGGCGAAGCCATGTCGATCTCAGCGTGATTGGGTTGGCCGGTGAGGATGCTCTAGAGGACTTGGCTGTCTGAGGAGGGGAAGAAGATCTTAGGCGTCTAGAGATAGAGCCCGAGGTACTGCTCTGCTATGATGGAGGATTTCATCGTTGGAGTAGCTCCGGTGAGTTGTACGACGCCGAGGCTGAAGCAGGATAAGAGAGACAACATTAACCTGAGTGGAATTCTAATAGCATCCGTCTCCAATGTATCTATAAGTTTTGATTGTTCCATGCTATTATATTATCTGTTTTGGATGTTTAATGGGCTTTATTATACACTTTTATATTATTTTTGGGACTAACCTATTAACCGGAGGCCCAGTCCAAATTGCTGTTTTTTTTGCCTATTTCAGTGTTTCGCAGAAAAGGAATATCAAACGGAGTCCAAACGGAATGAAACCTTCGAGAGAGTTATTTTTGGAACAAATGTGATCCAGAGGACTTGGAGTGGACATCAAGAAAGAAGCGAGGAGGCCATGAGGCAGGGAGGCGGGCCTGTCCCCCTGGGCGCGCCCCCACCCTCATGGGCCCCTCATAGCTCCACCGACCTACTTCTTCCTCCTATATATACCCATATGCCCAGAAAATATCCAAGAGCATCATAGATCGGGAGTTTCGCCGCCGCAAGCCTCTGTAGCCACCAAAAACCAATCGGGACCCTATGTTGGCACCCTGTTGGAGGGGGGATCCCTCACCAGTGGCCATCTTCAATCAACCCGGCATTATCCATGACAAGGAGGGAGTAGTTCACCCTCGGGACTGAGTGTATGTACCAGTAGCTATGTGTTTGATCTCTCTCTCTCTCTCTCTCTCTCTCTCTCTTGTGTTCTTGATTTGGCACAATCTTGATGTATCGCGAGCTTTGCTATTATAGTTGGATCTTATGATGGATTGAGTTTTCCCTTTGAAGTTATCTTATTGGATTGAGTCTTTATGGATTTGAGAACACTTGATGTATGTCCTGCATGTGCTTATCTGTGGTGGCAATGGGATATTCACGTGATCTACTTGATGTATGTTTTGGTGATCAACTTGCGGGGTCAGTGATCTTATGAAATTATGCATAGGGGTTGGCACACGTTTTTATCTTGACTCTCCGGTAGAAACTTTGGGGCATTCTTTGAAGTACTTTGTGTTGGTTGAATAGATGAATCTGAGATTGTGTGATACATATCATATAATCATGCCCACGGATACTTGAGGTGACAATGGAGTATCTAGATGACATTAGGGTTTTGGTTGATTTGTGTCTTAAGTTGTTATTCTAGTACGAACTCTATGATAGATTGAACGGAAAGAATAGCTTCGTGTTATTTTACTACGGACTCTTGAATAGATCGATCAGAAAGGATAACTTTGAGGTGGTTTCGTACCCTACCATAATCTATTCGTTTGTTCTTCGCTATTAGTGACTTTGGAGCGACTCTTTGTTGCATGTTGAGGGATACTTATATGATCCAGTTATGTTATTATTGTTGAGAGAACTTGCACTAGTGAAAGTATGAACCCTAGGCCTTGTTTCCGAGCATTGCAATACCGTTTATGCTCACTTTTACCACTTGTTACCTTTCTGTTTTTATATTTTCAGATTACAAATACTCATATCTACCATCCATATTGCACTTGTATCACCATCTCTTTGCCTAACTAGTGCGCCTATACAATTTACCATTGTATTGGGTGTGTTGGGGACACAAGAGACTCTTTGTTATTTGGTTGTAGGGTTGTTTGAGAGAGACCATCTTCATCCGACACCTCCCACGGATTTAAAAACCTTAGGTCATCCACTTGAGGGAAATTTGCTACTGTCCTACAAACCTCTGCACTTGGAGGCCCAACAACGTCTACAAGGAGAAGGTTGCGTAGTAGACATCAAGCTCTCTTCTGGCGCTGGTTCCGGGGAGCTGAGCGCTCGAAGGTATATCTTTAGATCTTGCAACCAAATCTTTTTGTTTCTTGTTTTATCACTAGTATAGTCTATAAAAGAAAATTACAAAAAAAATGGAATTGAGGGTGCCTCATATGCTTCATCTTTTTAATGTCTTCCGTGAAAATGATGGGAAGGAAAATTGTGCCCAAGTACTAGAAGAAGAATTACATAGAATGCTTGGCATAAAATATGTGAATGATGAGCATGATTGCAATGTTGTTAGTATGAATTCTTTGAATACCTATGATGCTAATGATACGCAAAGCCACAAGCTTGGGGATGCTATGTTTGATGAAGATGATATTTTTTGTCCCCCAAGTTTTGATGAGAAAATTTATTATGGTAAAAGAATGCCTCCTATTTATGATGATTATTGTGATGACATGTATGCCATAAAGAATAAACATAACCATGAAATTTTCATCATGATTTAATTTTCAATTTGATTATGCTTCACATGATAGTTATTTTGTTGAGTTTGCTCCCACTACTATTCATGAGAAGAAGTTTGCTTATGTGGAGAGTAGTAAAATTTATATGCTTGTGCATCATGAAAATAATGCTTTATGTGATGGTTATTGTTGAATTCATTCATGATGCTACTGAAAATTATTATGAGGTAGGAATATATGCTTGTAGGAATTGCAATAATATCAAGGTTCCTCTCTATGTGTTGAAAATCTTGAAGCTATGCTTGTTTTACCTTCCTATGCTAGTTGATTCTTGTTCCCATAAGTTGTTTTCTTACAAAATCCCTATGCATAGGAAGTGGGTTAGGCTTAAATGTGCTAGTCATATGCTTCAAGATGGTCCCGTTATGTTTCAATTCTTATCTTTTATGTGAGCATCATTGTCATCATCATGCCTAGCTAGAAAGACATTAAAGAAAAGTGCTTTTTGGGAGACAACCCAATATTTACCTTTACTGTTTTTGTGTGTTCAAATGATTATGCTACTGTAGTAATCATGTTTTATAGCTTTTGTTTCAATAAATTTCCAAGTAAGACCTTTAGGATAGCTTACGGTGATAGTTGTGTTGATCCTGCTGAAAATCAGAAACTTTTTCACCCAGTAAATTAGTTTTGATAATTCACAGAAACGTGCTTTTGATATGATTCTTTTTTATCTGGATTGGTACACAAATTTCCCAGGTGTTCCTAATTTGGTATAAGTTTTTGAGTTACATAAGTATTTGGGAGTTACAGATTACTACAGACTGTTCTGTTTTTGACATATTATGTTTTCTATGTGTTGTTTGCTTATTTTGATGAATCTTTGAGTAGTATCGGAGGGTATGAACCATAGAGAAGTTGGAATACAGTAGATATTACACCAATATGAATTTAGAATGAGTTCACAACAGTACCTAAGTGGTGATTTATTTTCTTATACTAACGGAGCTTACGAGTTTTCTGTTGAGTTTTGTGTTGTTAAGGTTTCAAGTTTTGGGTAAAGATTTGATGGACTATGGAATAAGGAGTGGTAAGAGACTAAGCTTGGGGATGCGCAAGGCACCCCAAGGTAATATTCAAGGACAACCAAGAGCCTCAGCTTGGGGATGCCCCATATGGCATCCCCTCTTTCGTCTTTGTTCATTGGTAACTTTACTTGGAGCTATATTTTTATTCACCACATGATATGTGTTTTGCTTGGAGCGTCATTTTATTTTTTTAGTATTTTCTTGCTTTTATTTAGAGTAATGTTTTTCATCTATATTTTCAATAAAAATGTCAAGGATAGCCTTTACCATACTTATTTTGCAAGTATACATGTTGCTATTTCAAAATAGAAAGTTTACCGCTGTTGCAAAAATTCCCTAGAAAAGTCAGAAAATATTAAAATGTTGAAATTTTTTGCATATTGTGATCTGATAAATATTATACAGTGTGGTAGACTTTCATAATTTTTGGAGTTAGGGAAGTATGACGAATCTTGCATTCTTTACAGACTGTACTGTTTTGGCAGATTGCTGTTATGTTTGCATTGTTTGACTATGTTTTCTCGTTTAATTATTCTATCTGAGGATAGGAGTATTAAATATGCAGAGACATTTAGTATGCAATGTTGAATATAATTTTTGTGATTTGTTACAGTAGAAAATGATAACATTTTTGCATTGTTTTATACTAACTTATCTCACAAGTTCTTGTTGAGTTTGGTGTGGATGAAGCTTTCGATATTTAGGAAACCGAGATATAAAAGGAATTAAGGACACACAAAAGCTCAAGCTTGCGGATGCCCAAGGCAACCCAAGATAATATTTCAAGAAGTCTCAAGCATCCAAGCTTGGGGATGCCCCGGTAGGCATCCCACCTTTCTTCTTCAACAATTATCGGTTAGTATCGGTTGAACCTAAGTTTTTGCTTCTTCACATGATGTGTGCTATCCTTGAAATGTCATTTTGTTTTGTTTTGCTTGCTGTTTGAATAAAATACCAAGATCTGAAATTCTTAAATGTTTGAGAGTCTTCACATAATTGCACAATTATTTGACTACTCATTCATCTTCACCTATATCTTTTGGAGTAGTTTGTCATTTGCTCTAGTGCTTCACTTATATCTTTTTAGAGCACGGCGGTGGTTTTATTTTGAAGAAATTAATGAACTCTCATGCTTCACTTATATTATTTTTGAGAGTCTTTTATAACAGCATGGTAATTTGCTTTGGTTATGTATTTAGTCCTAATATGATGGGCATCCAAGATAGGTATAATAAAAACCTTCATATAAAGTGCATTGGATACTATGAGAAGTTTGATTCTTTATGATTGTTTTGAGATATGAAGATGGTGATATTGGAGTTATGCTAGTAGGGCAGTTGTGAATTTGAGAGATACTTGTGTTAAAGGTTGTGATTCCCGTAGCATGCATGTATGGTGAACCGTTATGTGATGAAGTTGGAGCATGATTTATTTATTGATTGTCTTCCTTATGAGTGGTGGTCGGGATCACGCGATGGTTAACTCCTACCAACCCTTCCCCTAGGAACATGCGTGTAGTACTTTGTTTTGATGAATTGTAGATTTTTGCAATAAGTATGTGAGTTCTTTATGACTAATGTTGAGTCCATGGATTATACACACTCTCACCCTTCCACCATTGCTAGCCTCTCTTGTGCCGCGCAACTCTCGCTGGTACCATAAACCCACCATATACCTTCCTCAAGACAGGCACCATACCTACCTATTATGGCATTACCCTAGCCATTCCGAGATATATTGCCATGCAACTTTCCACCGTTCCGTTTATTACGACACGTTTTATCATTGTCATATTGCCTTGCATGATCATGCAGTTGACATCCTATTTGTGGCAAAGCCACCTTTCATAATTCTTTCATACATGTCACTCTTGATTTATTGCACATCCCGGTACACCACCGGAGGCATTCACATAGAGTCATATTTTGTTCTAAGTATTGAGTTGTAATTTTTGAGTTGTAAGTAAATAAAAGTGTGATGATCTTCATTATTAGAGCATTGTCCCAGTGAGGAAAGGATGATGGAGACTATGATTCCCCCACAAGTCGGATGAGACTCTGGACGAATATTTTAAAAAAAAAAGAAAAAAAGGCCATAAAAAGAGAAAAGGCCCAAATAAAAAAAATGAGAGAAAATGAGAGAAGGGGCAATGCTACTATCCTTTTACCACCCTTGTGCTTCAAAGTAGCACCATGATCTTCATGATAGAGAGTTTCCTATTTTGTTACTTTCATATACTAGTGGGAATTTTCGTTATAGAACTTGGCTTGTATATTCCAACGATGGGCTTCCTCAAAATGCCCTAGGTCTTCATGAGCAAGCAACTTGGATGCACACCCACTTAGTTTCTTTTGTTGAGCTTTCATACATTTATAGCTCTAGTGCATCCGTTGCATGACAATCCCTACTCACTCACATTGATATCTATTGATGGGAATCTCCATAGCCCATTAATATGCCTACTTGATGTTGGACCATCTTCCTCTTTTTTTGTCTTCTCCACAACCACCACTCTATTCCACCTATAGTGCTATGTCCATGGCTCACGCTCATGTATTGCGTGAAAGTTGAAAAAGTTTGAGAATACTAAAGTATGAAACAATTGCGTGGCTGAAATCGGGGTTGTGCATAATTTAAATATTTTGTGTGATGAAGATAGAGCATAGCCAGACTATATGATTTTGTAGGGATAACTTTCTTTGGCCATGTTATTTTGAGAAGACATAATTACTTTGTTAGTATGCTTGAAGTATTATTATTTTATGTCAATATTAAACTTTTGTCTTAAATCTTTTGGATCTGAACATTCATGCCACAATAAAGAAGATTATATTGATAAATATGTTAGGTAGCATTCCACATCAAAAATTCTGTTTTTATCATTTACCTACTCGAGGACGAGTAGGAATTAAGCTTGGGGATGCTTGATACGTCTCCAACGTATCTATAATTTTTTATTGTTCCTTGCTACTCCCTCCGTTCCTTAATCTAAGGTGCATTATTTTCGGCACGATGACCAAGGCACATAATTATGGACGTGTTAGGATGAAATTACCCTTGGCAAATTTATTGTTTAGTGGCAAGTAAATCAGTTAGTATAGGAAAGTAAGATATAAATGCAATCGACATAGAGATAGTTTTCTTATTTTGCTACAAGGAGAGATACAGACAATCAGAAGAGAGATACTTTCCTTTTTCTGGAAGGCTAGCAAGGGAATTCTAAGGAATTAGAAGAAATGCACCTTACATTCTGCAATTTTATCAAAAAACAAATACATCTTATATAACGGAATGGAGGGAGTATTATATTATCTGTTTTGGATGTTTAATGGGCTTTATTATACACTTTAATATTATTTTTGGGACTAACCTATTAACCGGAGGCCCAGTCCAAATTGCTATTTTTTGCCTATTTCAGTGTTCCGCAGAAAAGGAATATCAAACAGAGTCCAAACGGAATGAAACCTTTGGGCGAGTTATTTTTGGAAAATGTACGGTTATAATGCTATTATGCTACTATCTCTTAGTCTTGTGCTCCATGAATAGGAATATGAAAAGGAGGACAAGTGGAAATTAGAATTGCTACGGTTTTTCTTTCAAGGAGACACTAAAGGAACAAATCCTACAGTTTTCCTTTGCTCCATTCCTTTGCACCAAATTCATGAAAAGTTGTACCATAGGAAACTTTCCAATTCCTATGTTTTTCATTCACTATTCCTTTCAAGCACTGGCGATTCTAGTAGGCAAGCTTGAGCAAGACAAATACTACACTAAAAAAATGTGTTTGTGCTACTTCTATTACTTTGGACCCAGGCCACTGCCCTACTAGCTCAAATCCCAGGCCCATCGACAAATGCACAGCTCAAAGCGCAGAGATAAATAATGATGGCGTTCAAGAGAGTCCATCACAGACATCTAAGTTGCCTGGTACCTCACTTCTTGTCATATAGTAGGATAAAATAATCGTATTTCACATTACTACGTGTGCTCAGTGGACAATATATATAACATGTAGAGTAAAAAAGAAATGCAGCAAGTGTACAACCTCTTTGGCGAAGCCATGTCGATCTCAGCGTGATTGGGTTGGCCGGTGAGGATGCTCTATCTGACTTGGCTGTCGGAGGAGGAGAAGAAGATCTTAGGCGTTTGGAGATGAAGAACGAGGTACTGCTCTGCTGTGATGGAGGGTTTCGTCGTTGGAGCAGCTCCGGTGAGTTGTACGACGCCAAGGCTAAAGCAGGACAAGAGAGACAATGTTAACCTGAGTGGAATTATAATAGCATCTTGATACGTCTCCAACGGATCTATAGTTTTTGATTGTTCCATGCTATTATATTATATGTTTTGGATGTTTAATGGGCTTTATTATACACTTTTATATTATTTTTGGGACTAACTTATTAATCGGAGGCCCAGTCCAAATTGTTGTTTTTTGCCTATTTCAGTGTTTTGCAGAAAAGGAATATCAAACGGAGTCCAAACGGAATGAAACCTTTGGGAGAGTTATTTTTGGAACAAACATGATCCAGAGGACTTGGAGTGGACATCAAGAAAAAAGCGAGGAGGCCACGAGGCAGGGAGGCGTGCCTGCCCCCCTGGGCACGCCCCCACCCTCGTGGGCCCTCCCAGCTCCACCGACCTACTTCTTCCTCCTATATATACCCATATACCCTGAAAACATCCAGGAGCATCATAGATCAGGAGTTCCGTCGCCGCAAGCCTTTGTAGCCACCAAAAACCAATCGGGGCCCTATTTCGGCACCCTGCCGGAGGGGGGATCCCTCACCGCTGGCCATCTTCAATCATCCCAGCGCTCTCCATGACGAGGAGGGAGTAGTTCACCCTCGGGGCTGAGGGTATGTACCAGTAGCTATGTGTTTGATCTCTCTTTCTCTCTCTCGTGTTCTTGATTTGGCACGATCTTGATGTATCGCGAGCTTTGCTATTATAGTTGGATCTTATGATGTTTCTCCCCCTCTACTCTCTTGTAATGGATTGAGTTTTCCCTTTGAAGTTATCTTATCGGATTGAGTCTTTAAGGACTTGAGAACACTTGATGTATGTCTTGCATGTGCTTATCTGTGGTGACAATGGGATATTCACGTGATCTACTTGATGTATGTTTTGGTGATCAACTTGCAGGTTCAGTGACCTTGTGAAATTATGCATAGGGGTTGGCACACGTTTTCGTCTTGACTCTCCGGTAGAAACTTTGGGGCACTCTTTGAAGTACTTTGTGTTGGTTGAATAGATGAATCTGAGATTGTGTGATGCATATCATATAATCATGCCCACGGATACTTGAGGTGACAATGGAGTATCTAGGTGACATTAGGGTTTTGATTGATTTGTGTCTTAAGGTGTTATTCTAGTATGAACTCTATGATAGATTGAACGAAAAGAATAGCTTCGTGTTATTTTACTACGGACTCTTGAATAGATCGATCAAAAAGGATAACTTTGAGGTGGTTTCGTACCCTACCATAATCTCTTCGTTTGTTCTTTGCTATTAGTGACTTTGGAGTGACTCTTTGTTGCATGTTGAGGGATACTTATATGATCCAGTTCTGTTATTATTGCTGAGAGAACATGCACCAGTGAAAGTATGAACCCTAGGCCTTGTTTCTAGCATTGCAATACCGTTTACGCTCACTTTTACCACTTGTTACCTTTCTGTTTTTATATTTTCATATTATAAATACTCATATCTACCATCCATATTGCACTTGTATCACCATCTCTTCGCCGAACTAGTGCACCTATACAATTTACCATTGTATTGGGTGTGTTGGGGACACAAGAGACTCTTTGTTATTTGGTTGCAGGGTTGTTTGAGAGAGACAATCTTCATCCTACACCTCCCACTGAATTATAAACCTTAGGTCATCCACTTGAGGGAAATTTGCTACTATCCTACAAACCACTGCACTTGGAGGCCCAACAACGTCTACAAGGAGAAGGTTGCATAGTAGAAATCACATCTCCAATAGATGACGTAAAATACATAACCACAAAGTGTTAGATGTAAAATACATCAGCCGCTCATATCTGAACTTAACTGTCGGAACTGAATTTAACTGACGAAACTGAACTTAACTGTCGAAACTAAAAAAATTTGTCGAAACTGGATTTTACTATCGAAATTGAACGCACTAGAGGTGAGGATACACGTCAGTCCACTGACTTTTTCATCTCTGGTCAATCAAATTTGCAGCCGTTGGATACGAATCAAGGGCCTGCAGTTCATTTTCAACCTCCACCCCCTTGAGCCGCCAGCCACCACCGGCCAAACAGCCGCCCCCCGCCGCCCGCGGCTGGTGGTGCGCCGCCCCGACCATCCCTCTAGCCCCCC
>NC_041391.1:205506209-205563191 GCF_002162155.2 Triticum dicoccoides | reverse complement strand
CCGGCGACCACCGCCCCCACCCTGAACTCTAAGATAGATAGCGGGGTACCTCTCGGCGAGCCCCCCTCCCCACTATGGCTGGTTCTTCCTTAACTCCGGTGGGCCTCCCCACCCCCTGAAAACCGACTGACCCAAAAGTCGATTGAGTCGACTGAAGTGTAGCTAAATGGCAGCAGCATCGCAAGCAAGAGCATGAGCGAGAGCAGCAGCGCGAGCAAGAGCAATAGTAAGAGCAGACCAGGCAGGGGACTGAGAGCAAGAGCAGAGCAGTAGCGCGAGCGAGAGCTAAAGCAGTAGCAACTCCTACTGATGTGGACATTGTCGTCGAGGGAGCGATGCCATGGAGGAAGTGGTCGGTGACGCCGCCGTGGATGGAGTTGCGCCGTGTCGGCTCAGGACCGAGCGTCGGCAGCATCGTGAGATCGAATAAAGAAGAAAATGCGGCGATTAGTGTACAATCTATTTGGTGGCACCGCTTAGGACGCAGCTTCATCCGAGGAAATGATGATGATTCTGCTCTTCCGATGGTGCAGGTGAAGACTGTGGTGTGGGAATGGAGGTGGCGCGAAAGACAAGGGGAACATCGAGGCAGATCCTTGGAGGTGGAGTACGGGGTGGCTGAACCGGCGGGACGACGAGATCGACGATGGATCCTCATCCGGTACGGTGGATGCGGGGCGTCGAGGTGTTGATGTGGACTCCGGTTGGGTGGTGGATGGAGGAGTGTGTGGGGCTTTGCGGCCTCGCTGTACAAATGGGTGGGAGGATGGGATGGGAGTGGAGAACCATGGCTTAGGGGACGCGCTTGTTCGAAAGGTGGGGTAAGTTACAAAAGTACCCCCACCGATTTGAGGCGGTTCTTTCAGTTCAGGGGTACCACTGGCATTTCGCATGTCGGGATTTCACAGGAGTTGGGAGTTTTTGCACGCATTGTAATTTTGGAATAGCAAGGCGCGGGTTGAGATGGAGGGAGTTGTCAGAGCACAACGAGACAAAGATATATCTTAAATATTTCGGGGTAACAAGGCACGGGTTGAAGAGGCGGGAGTTTCACAGCATGATAGACAGAGACGCTGGCTTGAAATTTTGGCATAACAAGGCGTGGCTTGAAATTTCGGGAGAACAAGCTTAACGTGTACCCAAAAAATGACAATTCGCACCTCAACACGCACAACACACACACAAACACCATTTAGACTTGTAAGGTACACGTGCATTGCACGCATGAGATTTGGCAACCAAATTATGAATAAATACCATATTATAGCATGTAAGCTTTGAGTCATATATGCATGATTTAGATGTTCGTTTAATTCTTATAGTTCATTTCATTCAAAATCATATAGTTTATATAAGAAAGCTAATCTATTTTAAGATTCATGGAATTGTGCGTTGTAAGACATAAAGTAAAAACAAATAATGGCAAGTCATGTAGAAAAAGATTTGGGCAATTCTGATACGGAAGATTCTAGAACAAAGAAGAAGTGCTTGTCTTTTGAGGTTTGTGCATTATGCTTAAGTTCAACCATGGAGTCTTCTAGATTGTACATGTGGCAAAATCTGGTGGAATCTAGATGATATCCAACGGCCAGTTGTGCTCAAATTTGCCATCTCTGCACCATGGGATTCGCCTCATCCAATGACCATCTTTCAAAGTTAAAGTTACCCGCACACAATATATAAATTATAATATATATAGGGGTATAGATATAGATATGTGATGCGAAAGCCACCCATCATCTCCAATTAGAATAGGGTGTCCATGCACGGATGCAATGTTGCCAAACAATGTCTGCCATCAGTATCTCAAATTCAAATCAATCTGACCTTGTTCAATGTGTATACATTACAACATGCTCGTTTCCAAACCACACCGCACAGATCTCTGTTATATTCATGCATGCATGGGTTTCAAACATCATGATCTCTTATTCCAATATTTGAATTCAACTTTACATTGATTATGACCTCACCTAGTCTTTTACACCCACACAGTCGTCTTCTCTTTATAATTGTACCACTAACATTCTCTCGTGCATGCATGCACACACACTACCTGTCGGCATTATCCATCGCACACATGCAATCTTTTTCTACAGGTCGGTCTCCCATGAATGCACACACACACACACAGATCCCCCTCTCCATCATATCGGGCATTCTTTATCTCTCACGCGTGCATGCACAACGATTGATGTTCCTCTTTGTGTGTGTGTGTGTAGCTAGGTCTTTCATAGTTTTCCACACAAACCGATCAATCAATATATCTAGTGAGGTCTCACCCTCTTCCCACGTCCACATCGATCAATCTATACCTCTCTATATAGGATTACGGGGTTGTTTGGTTTGAGACTACGTTTGCCAAAGCTTGCCACACCTAAGGTTAGGAAAATTTGACCAACTTAGGTGTGTGTTTGGTGCAAGCCACATCCTAGGCAAGCCACACTATGGTCCCACATCACATACACACAACAAGTGTGGCAAGATTCCCTTAGGCTTGCCAACTTGTGGCTCTCATTTTCAAGAACTAATTTTAGGCAAGTTTGGCAACATTGTATGGCAAAGTGTGGCACTCCTAGGCCTAGAACCAAACAACCCCGCTCATCATCCATGCCTTCCGCTTCATCTCTCAGATGCGCGCACAATGGCGAAAACAGGGGGCAGCAAGGGCCCTGCCCCCTAACATCACTATATATCGAGGCTAATATGAATGAGATCATTAGACAATTGCTGGTAAAAATGGTTTAAGTTCATGAATTGGCCCTCCTCGTAAAGGATTAGCAATGCTTGGCCCCCTAGCTCATTTATTTTTCATGGCTCCGCCACTGCATGCAAGAGCGCACGTTCTTGCCCCCTCTCTCTAAACATTGATCTTGCACTTGTGTACTCCTTCATAGTCTCCCTCCACTCGGCCCCTCGCACCATCTTCTAGCCCCCCACCGGATTATGCCACATGTACAATCTAGCAGACTTGATGGTTGAACTTAAGCATAATGCACAAACCTCAAAACAACAGGGGTTCTCCTTTGTTCTAGAATATTCTGTATCATAACTGCCCAAAAAAATTTTAGTTGAATTGCCATTATTTGTTTTTACTTTATGCTTTACAACGCACAATTCCATTAATCATAAAATAGATTAAGGGCTTCTTTGATTCAAAGGATTCTCAAAGGAATTTTGGAGGATTCTAATCCTTAGGAATTTGTCCTATCTTGGTTGTTTGATTCATACGATTGTAAACCATAGGAATTTTTCCATATGATTCATTTGCACTAGATTTCATAGGAAACATCCCATCCACTCAAACCTCGTTGAAAGAATTCTGCGTTTTTTCTATGCACAATCAAACACTCATACAATCCTGTAGGATTCAAGACGACATTCCACTATAATCCCATGTTTTTCCTATTCCCGCGTTTTGGAAATCCTATGAATCCAAGAGGCCCTAGCTTTTTTACAAAAACTAATTTCTTTTGAATGAGATGAACTATAAGAATTAAACGAAGGTCTACATCAGGCATATATGACTCAGACTTACATGCTATAGTGTGGTATTTATTCATAATTTGGTTGCAAAATCGGATGCGTGCAATGCACGTGTACCTTACCAGTACTTCGAGTATGTGCAAAACACGTAAATTAGAATTCCAAAGGCACGCTACACACTATCTCTCTTAGTTCATGAAGCCACGTGGCACATGTGGAGGCATTGTCGTGACCTCCTTGTGTGGAATTATCACAGTGACGTGCTGCTGGTTCCAGAAGAATGTACTCATCCTCCCTGAGCCATACTGGCGGTACATGCACAAAGTAAAGATGTGCATGCATGCCACACACGCACTCATTCCCTCGAACGCACACGCGGGTACACGGGCGGACGCAATTTTGTACCAAGATCCACCCCATGTGATAATTTGACGCATGTAAAGTCATTCACTTCACTAATGGTTAATTAATACAGCGCATGCAAATTGAGTGGACGTGAGGGCGGAAGAATGACATTACTACTCCACTGCGCGCATGCGAGTAGTTAAATCATGGGTTGCTAGTAGTACTTCCATAGGCCTCCTTCGTATTTTGTGCCAATTTTCGACAGTAACATAATATTTACGCATTTGATCAGTGTAGTCTACTTGAAATTTATGTTCCACTAAACTCCTCGGGAGCCATTTCGGGCCTCGAAACCAAAACCATCAATTAATCTTTTCTTTGTTCCCATCACATTCGAAAGTACTAGTGCTACAATTAAGTGCAAGCCTGATCACACCTACTAGTACGTACCAAACCTGAACGTGTTCCCACTATGCAGGTATTAGTACTAGTGGTAGTACTTAGGTTATAAAAAGGGGAACTACCTAACCGAAAATTACTCTACCTTTCCTCCTCATAAGTGCTTCTTCTTCGTCCGTCCTTGCCATGGCCGGTGAGCAGAGCTCTAGGTCAAGAACTACTCGTAACAAGGGAGCGGCAACCAAGGCCGCGAAAAAAAAGAGGGCTCGCCGCCATGCAAAGACCTCAAAAGATATCTGATGGGTAGGCGATGGCTCCCAGGAGCGCCCTAGCCGCGGAGGCGAACATGCCCAGCCGGCGGCGCTGGAGTCCTTATCCCTCGACGGCATGCCCAGTCAGCTCAATAAGCGCCTCAATAAGCAGAAGGAGTTCATCCACGGCTTGGTGGAGCTGCCGAAGGAGAGCCTCGATGACATGTCCGCTGAGCTTAATAAGCAGGGGGAGTTGACCGCCGGCTTGGTGATGTTGCTGAAGAAGAGCATTGCCTCGGAGAAGAGGGCAACCGGCAAAATCTTGCAACTTCAGGAGGACAAGGCGAAGCTCTGCCATGAGCTCGACCTGTTGAAGGAGAAGAACTCCGGCTGGAAGAAGCTGGATGAGAATAATGCAGGCCCTCGTCATGGAACAGAAGGAGGAGTCAGCGAAGCTCCGCATCGAGCACACGGCTGCTGTCAAGGTACGTAATGTGTCAGTGGAACAGATGATGAAGGCTCGCGTCGAGAAATTCCGCGTCATGGATAGAATGAAGAAGATGGCGGAGGAGACGCGCAAGGAGATGGATGTCGTGGAGCCTGTGAAGAAGCAGTTACGACTCCGCGACGAATTAGATCATTTGGGGTGATAATCTTCCTTCTTCTTTTGCTATTGTGTTTCATCTTTTGCTTCGGGTGTTTCGCCGCACGTGTCACGTTCTCTGTGAGGCATGAATAGAACAATGCTAACTATGAGATGACTAGCAAATTAGATCATTTTTTATCGCCATATGGCACTGGGATGCTATGTTTCGTGCTCCTCCGTCATAGTACAACTCCAGTGGAAAACTTGAGTATACCGCACGGTTCTTTGCTCCTCCTCAGGTCGTCGGCACATTTATACGAGCAGTCAAATCACAAGGCCCCGCCTTCCAGCAGTAATGAGCCATCAAATCACAAAGGCCCTCGCCTCTCATGAAACCGACCAAGCTAGACTTCCCCACCCTCTAGCCTTTTAAAAAATGTATACTTTTGTACAGTAGTAGTATCGATGGATTGCGCCATGGAGCAAAACTTGATTTTTTTTAAAAAGTGGTACATATAGAGAGTGCTCGTTGCTAAATTATGCTTATAGTACTATTACAACATGGCAAAAGAGATTTGAGTCACAATAATGGTTTCCAGCACAACCCACCCCTCAAATAAAACTAAGCACCCTGGAATTCTTTGACAAAACTAAGCACCTTAAAAAAACTTGACAACTAAATTGCTGGCTATATGATGTTGGCCATATATATTGTATGTATATAATGTGAAGAAACGAGTGGTAGTACTATACCAGCAATGTATGTACTGAAGAGTTAAAGTAACGAGAAGAAACATAACATAGTTCGGCTGGGGGCTCAGCACAACACACCCCTCAAATTAAACTAAGCACACCTGAAATTAAACTATGCAACTAATCCGGTAGACACTGCATTATAACCACCATGAGCAATGACACTGCCACCTTACTCGGAGTCCTCGTCCACGTCCTCGACTTCGTCCTTGTCCCTCTTCCTCTTGGTCGATACTTCTTTGCTTGAACCGCACACTTGGCTCTTGCTCTTCATCCAACCATTGTAGATATTGAAACAAAGGTAGCCATCCATTGTGGTGTAGTGGATGTGGTCTATATCTAGTACATTTCGCTGCTATGCATGATGATGAAACGTGTACGGAGGTTTCTCCAGTTTAATGTACGAAGGATAAACCATGGCTCCTGCCAGGGTCAGCATTGAAGGGTTACCACTGGAGGGCAGCAACCGATTCTTCTGGAGGTCAAAGGGGTTGCCTACAACGAGGCCTATCCGACCCAGGACTCTTTCATCGTTCGTAAAGTCTACAGGAACAAATTTGACTAGGTCGCTCTTGTAGAATTTATTAAAATCATGGCATTCAACATCGGCATGGCATATGTGGTAGACCAAGCATAAGTCATGCACGCAAACCTGGATCACGGTGGGCTTCTTCCTCTCTTCCTCCTTTAGATCTTTCTCTCGTCCCAGGACTATGGTGTACTCAACATCTAGCCCAGCGACCCACTCATCACTTGAATTTTCGAACATGCGTCTGAAGCGAGTAAGGCATCCTTTCACCGTCGTGGAAGAACGGGTGTAGATGACGTCGAACTCATCGCCGGTGATGGTTCTAACCTGGTACTCACCTCCAATCATGGAGATTCGGGATGCCATGGATTTGGGAGGAGGGTTAGGATTAGTGGAACTGCCGTAATGTGAAAGGACGGGACGACTAGGAGCGAACTGCCGTAATATTAAAGGACGTGCGGGGACGAGTAGGAGCGAACTGCCAGCGTGCGAACGGTAGGGTAGTGGCTTCTGAGAGCCCTTGGATCTGAGATCGAACGGTTGCATGGCGTGATTCTAGACCTATGGGTGAATATCCTATCCTGGAGGGTTATTCTACAAATTTTCAGCAACTTAGCATGCGACCGTTCGATCTCAGATCCAAGAGCTGCCAGCAGCCCGTATCATGGTCGCACCTATCATGACCATCATGTCGCTCGCGCGGTCGCTGAGGGAGTCCTAGATAAGGGGGTATCCGGACAGCCGGACTATATACTCTGGCCGGACTGTTGGACTATGAAGATACAAGACTCAAGACTTTGTCCCGTGTACGGATGGGACTCTCCTTTGCGTGGAAGGGAAGCTTGGTGATTCGGATGTTATATCTCCTTCTTTGTAACCGACTCTGTGTAAACCTAGCCTCCTCCAGTGTCTATATAAACCGGAGGGTTTAGTCCATAGGAAAACAACAATCATACCATAGGCTAGCTTCTAGAGTTTAACCTCTACGACCTCATGGTAGATCAACTCTTGTAATACTCATATCATCAAGATCAATCAAGCAGGAAGTAGGGTATTACCTCCATCGAGAGGGCCCGAACCTGGGTAAAACATCGTGTCCCCTGCCTCCAGTTACCATTAGCCTTAGATGCACAGTTCGGGACCCCGTACCCGAGATCCGCCGGTTTTGACACCGACATTGGTGCTTTCATTGAGAGTTCCTCTGTGTTGTCGCAGCAAGGCTTGATGGCTCCTTCAATCATCAACAACAACACGTCTCAGGGTGAGACTTTTCTCCCAGACAGATCTTCGTGTTCGGCGGCTTCGCACTGTGGGCCAATTCGCTTGGCCATCTAGAGCAGATCGATAGCTACGCCCCTGGCCATCAGGCCAGGTTCGGAAAGTTGAACTACACAGCCGATATGCACAGAGACTTGATCTTCGACGGATTCGGGCCTACGCCAGGAGCGCCGAATAGTAACGACAAGCACGACTTAGATCTGTTGTCAGATAATATTCGAGATATTGCACCTGTAGTAGCTCCAGACCTAAATCCGGGGCCGATCGCGTCGTTCGAGGACGAGTGGATGGACCCTGCTCCGGAGGCCGCATACTCATCGGCGATAGAGCGGAACGCAGGCTCCACCTCTAAGGAAGTCTGTGTCTTTGGACCCCCGGACTTGCGTCTGGCTGTAGGTTCCAGACCGTACGCGCCCGGGCCTGTCGAATCCGATTGGGCTCCGGTAATGGAGTTCACCGCTGCGGATATCTTTCAGCACTCGCCCTTCGGCGACATGCTGAATTCATTAAGGTCTCTCTCTGTGTCAGGAGACTCTTGTCCGAACTATGTCCGGCTCGAGAGGGAAGCAGGCGACGAGGAAATTCGTTACCCACCCACCACCCACTTCATTGCCACTGTCAACAATTTGACCGACATGCTTGACTTTGACTCCGAAGACATCGACGATGTGTACGATGATGCAGGAGAAAAACAGGAACCACCACCCATGGGGGGGCTGGACAGCCACCTCCTCGTATGATATATATATGGTGGACACTCCCAAAGAAACCACGACGATGAGGCAATAGAGGATAACTCCTTAGGGAAGAAATCAAAGCACGGGCGTCATCGGCGCCGCTCTATGCCCCGCCATAGCAATACCAGCACAGGAGATGAAAACAATCCGGATGGTGCTGAAGACGAATACAATCCCGATCAGCCTGCCTTCGAGCAGGCCGGACAGGAAGACAGGCAGGTTAGCCCAGATGAATAGGCGATAGACGGATACTTGGAGGAGGACAACTACATGCCCCCCTCTGAAGACGAGGTGAGCCTCGGCGATGAAGAATTCGGCGTACCTGAGGATCCCGTAGAGCAGGAGCGCTTCAAGCGCCGGCTTATGGTCACTGCAAGAAGCCTGAAAAAGAAGCAGTAGCAACTCCAAGCCGATCAAGATCTGCTCACAGATAGATGGACAGAGGTCCTGGCAGCCGAGGAATACGGACTCGAGCGCCACACCAAAGGTTACCCAAAGCACAAATTGCTACAGCAACTCGAGGAGGAGGTCCTAAAGCCCACACTACCAGCATAGGACGAGGCTGACCGGCCAGCTCGTCGCCGGGATAAAATAGCGTTTCAGCCCGAATACCAGCCCGCGCCCCCACGCCAATACACTACGGCCCGGGGCAATAGGCAGGACCTGTGAGATATATTGGAAAATAAAGCAGGACATCCAAGATCGATCTACGGATTGCGGGGGCGTGCCCCAACACATGATGATGACCGCCATACCGGATACACTATCAACAAGTCCGGTTGGGCCAAACATAACCAACCAGACTCATTCGAACTGTGTAGTAACATAGCCTGGCATAGAGGCTCTGCACACCCCCTCTGCTTCACTGACGAAGTAATGGATCACGAATTCCCAGAAGGGTTTAAACCCGTAAACATCGAATCATATGATGGCACAATAGACCCTATGGTATGGATCGAAGATTTCCTTCTCCACATTCATATGGCCCACGGTGATGATCTACATGCCATCAAGTATCTTCCCCTCAAACTCAAAGGACCGGCCCGACACTGGCTGAATAGCCTGCCGGCAAAATTCCATCGGCAGTTGGGAGAACCTGGAGGACGCGTTCCTCGACAACTTCCAAGGCACTTAAGTGCGACCACCAGATGCTGATGACTTGAGTCACAATACCCAACAGCCCGGAGAACCAGCCAGGAAATTCTGGACTCGGTTCCTAACCAAAAAGAACCAAATTGTCGAATGTCCGGACGCCAAAGCCTTGGCGGCCTTTAAGCGTAATATCCGCGAGGAGTGGCTCGCCAAACACCTCGGCCAAGAAAAACCAAAGTCCATGGCGGCCCTCACGACACTCATGACCCGCTTTTGCGCGGGCGAGGACAGCTAGTTGGCTCGCAGTAGCACCACGCCAAGAAGTGCTGGCACTTCAGATGTCCGCGACAGTAACGGCAAGCCACAGTGCAACAGACATAAGCGTCGGAACAATGGTGACAACACAGAAGACACAGCAGTCAACGCCGGATTCAGTGGCTCAAAATCCAGTCGGCGGAAAAAGCCGTTTAGAAGAAACAACCCGGGATCGTCCAGTCTAGACCGCATACTTGACCGCTCGTGCCAAATTCACGGCACCCCTGATAAGCCAGCCAACCACACTAACAGAGATTGCTGGGTGTTCAAACAGGCCGACAAGGTAAATGCCAAAAAGAAGGACAAGGGGCTGCACAGCGATGATGACGAGGAGCCCCGGCGTCCGAACACTAGGGGACAAAAGAAATTTCCTCCCCAGGTGAAAACGGTAAACATGATCTATGCCACCCACATTCCCAAGTGGAAACGAAAGCGTGCACTAAGGGACGTCTATGCGATGGAGCTAGTCGCCCCAAAGTTCAACCCATAGTCATCCCGCCTGATCACTTTTGATCGTAGGGACCACCCTACCAGCATCCGTCACGGCGGCTCTGCCGCATTGTTCCTTGACTCAATCATCGAAAGATTCCACCTCATGCGAGTCCTTATGGACGGTGGCAGCAGCCTGAACCTGCTTTACCAGGACACAATATGCAAAATGGGATCGATTCTTCAAGGATCAAACCCACCAAAACCACCTTCAAAGGTGTAATTCCAGGAGTAGAGGCCCGTTGTACAGGCTCCATAACACTGGAAGTGGTCTCCGGATCCCCGGATAACTTCCGAAGCGAGGAGTTAATCTTTGATATCATCCCTTTCCATAGTGGCTATCATGCACTGCTTGGACGAACCGCGTTCGCTCGATTCAATGCGGTACCACACTATGCATACCTCAAGCTCAAGATGCCAGGACATCGCGGGGTTATAACAGTCAATGGAAACACAGACCGCTCTCTCCATACAAAAGAGCACACTGCGGCCCTCGCGGCAGAAGTACAAAGCAGCCTTCTCCAGCAGACCGCCGATTCGGCGACAACAACCCCGAACACCGTCAAGCGAGTCTGGAGTACTCTGCAACAGGATCGCTAGGCACACCAAGAGCGCGACTAGCAGTCCGGCCTCTGCCCTGGCCCCATTCAGGCAGCATTTGTGCCGCACGTACACAACTACGCACTCAAAATACCATGGGCATAGGCGGAGGCGCTACGGTGATGTGGTCCACAGTGCGGTTCAACCGCCACAAGACCCCCATACTTTAATAACCTTCTTCCTCTTTCAGGACCCTACTTTCGGGCAGACCCTTCAGAGAACCGGATCGCCAGACTTATCACAGGAGGGAAAACCAAGGAGGCAAAAGGCTTTGCGCAAAAAGGGAATACCCAGGTGGTCTTTGTCAATGATCGTTATAACTGTTTTACATACCCACATGCGGCCCGCCCTTGGATAGGACATGTCAAATAGTCCTATTTGTTTCTGCTTAACGCATTAATTGTACACATACGCTTGGACATATTATTTAAATAACAACGGGAAATAATATACAGCGTCAGGTTATTATTACTATATTCACATTTTCCCTGAAAATGTTTATTTACTATGGCATCCGTACACTTTGGTAGGTTCAATTTCCAGGGGCTTCTTATGGTGCCCCATAATACGGCAAGATAAGTCCGAACTCTTTCGACAGTGCAGCACCCCGAACTTATAGCATTATATGCATCAGCTCCGAATCATGTCTTGGGTCAATAGTTGGGTTTGCCTGGCTCCCTTGTTTTGGTACCTTACGTTCCGTTATATCAGCTAAGGTAGCGCAGGGAGAACTACTGCGATTGTGTCCCGGTTCTTCCGGACGAGCACCTTAGTAGAGAAAGCCGAAAACTGACTGTCATGATAGGCGAGAGCTGGTCGCTGTTCGAGAGGTCTCAAATCCTTAAAGATTTTTTTTCCGCTTCAGGCGAGGAATCGGCCTTGTCCGATTTAGGCGTGTATAGCGCCCCAATTCGGCCTTCCAAATTTTAGGGGCTTTGCCGAAATTTAAAATTGTAGACTTCTATGTCTAAGTGAGATTTATAAAGCCGCATAGTCTGATTGCCTTGTCCGCTGCGCTAAACACCTCCTTAAAGGACCAAAAATTTGGATAAAGAGTGTTTGGGTTTTCCACGAACACCCCAGTACTAGTTACGTGGGGGCGGAAGCTGGCGACTGGCCTACTTTTAGAATTTTATAAACAGCCGCACAGAAGGTAATATTTTAAATCAACAAAGTGCTATATAGCACAAATAAACTCGTTTTCATATTACAAAGACGACATGAGTACATTCACAAAAAGATTATATCCTTGGTACATTCATCGGCTACGAGGCGAGCGCCTTTCATAATGCCATCATAATATTTCTTGGGGTAACGATGCACCTTGCCCTCCGGTGGTCCATCCTTCACCAGCTTCTCTGCATCCAGCTTGGCCCAGTGCATCTTCGCACGGGCAAAGGCCGGACAGGCACCCTCAATACAAATGGATTGCTTGATAACTTAAAGCCACGGACAGGCATCTACCATCCGCTTTGTAAGGCCGAAATAGCTGCTGGGCAGGGGCTCACCAGGCCATATCCGGACTATGAGGTCCTTCCTGGCCAGTTCGGCCGCCCTGTGGAGTTCGACCAATTGCTTCAGTTGGTCACTCAAAGATATTGAGTGTTCGGCTCCGGTATACTGGGACCAGAACAGCTTCTCCGTCGAGCTCCCCGCTTTGGCACGGTAGCACTCCGCGGCATCCGATATGCTGCGTGGCAGATCTGCGAATGCCCCTAGAGAACTCCGAACTCGGGTAAGTAAAAGAAATTGTTCTCCACATGCTTACTTTGCATAATGAATGCCTTACCCACCGCTATCTTCTTGGCCTCCTGGATTTCCTGGAGGGCCTTTTGGGTTTAGGCCTTGGCGTCTGTCGCGCTCTGGAAGGCCTTGGCAAGCTCAGACTCTTGCGTCTTGAAGTCACGCTCTAAGGACTCGAAATTCTTGCCGAACTCCTGGAGCTCTTGATGTACCTCGCCCACCCTAGCATCCTGCTTTTCACGCTCAATACGCTCTGTGGCCGCCTTGTCTTCGGCCTCGGATAGCGCTTTCTTCAGGGTCGCCACTTCGGTCGTGGCCCCTATTAAAAAATCATGACGCTTCTTGTTAGCATCACCAATTTTTTCTCCTATATATGACACATGGACAGGGTATCACTTACCTTTGTTATCTTCAAGCTGCCTCTTCATGAGGCTGAGCTCCTCTTCGGCCTGCTTCAGGTCCCGTTCGAGCCAGGCGACCTCCGCTGTGCGGGAAGCAGCGGCAAGCAGCACCGCCTGCTTATTCAAATAGACACATATTGTTAGACTCCTGTGGTTTAGAGTTGACCCTCCGTTTGGCTTTTTCTTTCCGAACACCAAACACAGTATCAGGGGCTACTGTCTATTGGGTGATAATGTCACACACTTTTGATTATTTACCTCAAAGCCTGTTAGTAGGCTGGTCCGGGCTTTGGTCAATCCACTTTTGGCGGACCGAACCTTCTGAATCACCATACTCATAAGAGTACGGTGCTCTTCATCAATGGAAGCGCAGCGAAGCGCTTCCAGCAGACTATCCGACGCCTCCGGCGCGACGGAGGTCATCGGCACGACCGGCTCGCCCTCCTTAGCGAGGGGCTGCCTACCCGAATCCGGAACCTTTGGAGGTTCCGGTGCAGTGTCCGGCTGGGAGCCCAACTTGCTGCGGCTCTTGTCAGCATAATCCATGGGGATCTTACCACCCATGTGCCCGGCGCCTGGAATTTTTCCTTGGGGAGTCTCCATAACCGCCGCCCCCTGTTCGGGTATCCTTTGGGACAACACCTCTATGTCATCCACAGGCCAAGCGGAGGTAGCCGTCGGGAGCGAATTCATTGCCGAATCACTCAGAGACCCATCTGAAGAGGATACCTCGGGATGGAACCTAGCCGGACTGCATATGTGTGTTCGGTGTTATAACAAACTATGAAGATAAGTCACATGAAAAGTATTTCGGAGTGCGGATACTTACGATCACGCCAGGAGCTTGCCCCTGGGCAGCCACTCCTCCTCGCAGTAAGCAGCCGTGGCGGAGTGATCCGGAAGGGACGCCTTTCCCTTCTTCGGCGTCCTTGCCTCCCCCTGTGGGTCGGCTTTCCTTTTCTTCTCCTCCCCAATGCGGGGAGGGGGAATCCCTTCATGTTTCCCCCATCTCCGCGAGAGCAATCTTCCTCGCCATCCTCGCACGACGAGTCTATTACGGCCTTGCGCCGGAGACCCTTCCTGGTCCCCGTGGCCGCCTTCTTGGACCCTTTGGCCTCCCCGGATGGGGCGGCCTTCTTCTTCTTCTCCTCCCCTTCGTGGGACGAGTGCACCTCATTGTCTTTGGACGAGGCGTCCGGTGCAGCCTTGCGTCGGAGACCCTTCCTGGTCCCCGTGGCCTTCTTTTCGGCCTTCTTCTCCAGCGCCTTGTAAGGCGCCGGTACTAGCATCTCCGTCAGGAGTGCGGTTGCCGGATCTTCCGGCAGCGGAGCTGGACAGTCGATCCGCTTTGCCGTCAGCATGTAATAATGATTCGATAAACATGGTGACTTTAAATCCTGCACACTGGAAAAGGTACATCTAGTGATAACCAGAGAACCTAACACGTTGGCGAGCCACGTGGCGCTGAGTCCGCTGTCCTCGGATGTGGGAGGGGGTACTTCGGTGGCCTTGAACAACACCTTCCAGATGTCCTTATGCGTCGTGCCGAAAAGCCCTCGCAGCGTCTGGTGCTTGGCCGACTCGAACTCCCACAGATTGAATGCCTGTCTTTGGCACGGAAGGATCCGGCGGGAGAGCATAACCTGGACCATGTTGACAAGTTTGATCTTCTTGTCCATCATGTTTTTGATGTAGTTCTGAAGTCCGGTCAGCTCTACAGGTTCGCCCCAGGCCAGGCCCTTCTTTTGCCAGGAGGCGAGCCGCATGGGGATTCCGGATTGGAATTCAGGGGCCGTTACCCAGTTGGTGTCGCGCGGCTCGGTGATGTATAACCACCCCGATTGCCACCCTTTCACGGTCTCCACAAAGGAGCCATCAAGCCACGTAACATTGGGCATCTTGCCCACCATGGCACCTCCGCACTCCGCTTGCTGGCCGCTCATGATCTTCGGCTTCATGTAGAACATTCGTAGCCACAGGACGAAGTGGGGCTTGACGCGCAGGAAGGCCTCGCATACGACGATAAACGCCGAGATGTTGTGGTCGAAATTTGGGGCTAGATCATGGAAGTCCAACCCATAGTAAAACATGAGCCTGCGAACAAAGGGGTGAAGTGGAAATCCTAGTCTGTGCATGAAATGAGAGAGGAACACTACTCTTTCCCGAGACTTTGGAGTGGGGGTGATCTGTCCCTCCGCTGGAAGCCTGTGCGTGATGTTTTCAGCCAGGTATTCGGCCGCCCGAAGCTTGGTAATGTCCTTCTCCGTGATGGAGGAGGCCATCCACTTGCCTCCCGCTCCGGACATACTGCGAATGGTCCTATGGAGAAGGTGAGAACTTGGGTGCTGGGGCTCGAGAGTGCGAGAATGGATGAGAAAAGGAGGAATAAGGCATGGGTAAAAATGGGAGATCCTTATCCCTTTATAGAGGTAGCGAAGACTGTGCGCCTCCCTGCTTGCCTGATGAAATCGCTTATTTTCCAAGCGCCAAGTTGCATGGCACGGTTGGGTTACCCGTACCCGTATTAATGAGGATCCCATGATAAGGGGACATGATCTCTGCTTAGACAAGACGTGCCAAGGAAACCGCCTCGCGATATGTGCGGTGGCTGGTTGTGGGAAAACGGTTCAAATAATGACTTGGCCATGGTGTGATGTCACCTTATCTAAAGTTGTCAGCAAGTTATATTTGTGGAATATTGTTCTCTCTACGGTAGTATGTGAAAATCATCTTGCAGAGCAGGGCACGATTCAAGTGTTCAAGATTTACTTTGGAGTATTCGGAGATGGAACCCGCCTTGCAATGCCGAAGACAGTCTGCGTGCCGGACTCATCGTCATTGATGCCTAGTTCAGGGGCTACTGAGGGAGTCCTGGATAAGGGGGTATCCAGACAGCCGGACTATATACTCTGGCCGGATTGTTGGACTATGAAGATACAAGACTCAAGACTTCGTCCTGTGTCCGGATGGGACTCACCTTTTCGTGGAAGGCAAGCTTGGCGATTCGGATGTTAGATCTCCTTCTTTGTAACCGACTCTGTGTAAACCTAGCCTCCTCTGGTGTCTATATAAACCAGAGGGTTTAGTCCATAGGACAACAACAATCATACCATAGGCTAGCTTCTAGGGTTTAGCCTCTACGACCTCGTGGTAGATCAACTCTTCTAATACTCATATCATCAAGATCAATCAAGCAGGAAGTAGGGTATTACCTCCATCGAGAGGGCCCGAACCTGGGTAAAACATCATGTCCCCTGCCTCGTGTTACCATTAGCCTTAGACGCACAGTTCGGGGCCCCTACCCGAGATCCGCCGGTTTTGACGCCGAGAGTCGCGCCCTTGGGGATTTAACATGATGCGTTAGGCTATCTGATGTTGGCATGTCATACATAGTCATCACTTAGTCACTCATACTACAACAAGGTTAGCTATAAGGTTGGCTATAAGTGTTTTTTTACTTCTCTCTATCTCTTTCTTCATAGTATTTATTGCATTTTCTAAGGAGTGACCTCTTCCAATGAAATGGTGCTTAGATGAGGTGCTAAGGGCATTAAATGGCTTAGCAATCAAGTCCCCAATGCATAGGTGCTTAGTTTTTTGTTGCTAAGTTTGCTTCATTTAATTAGCTATAGACTCAAAATTGTCTTTTAACCTAGGTACACGCGCTTAGCACCGTTTCTTCCTTGGGTCACCAAACTAGTCTCTCTCTTCTTAATTAACTTGCCACATCAGACAAGGAAAATGTGGCAAGCTTAGCACCTGTAGGAGCAAGTAAGTACAATAGTGGGCTATAAGCCCGCTTTACATGGCATTTTTGCATATGTGGAGGAAAGAGGCAAGGAAAAAGTGGAGAAGTGGGCTCTCATGCAAGAGCCAACATCTACATGGTGGAGCATTGGGAGAGGCACCTGTATGGAGGTGGTCAGGAATCGGGAGACTCACGTCGGTCGTAGCGCCGCAGTTAAAATGATAATGGCAAGTCAAATCACGGGGCCCCACCTGTCCAGCAGTAACTCGCTGACAGATCACACAGCCCTACGTTTGCAGCAGCCTACTCCCTCATCTTCTCGCATCTCTATCAAACCGACTAGGCTGAACTGCCCTGCCTACCGCGCAGGAAAAGCCCCGCCCTCGACTTTTAAATAGTACAGTATACAAATTTTGTATCCATGGATTGCGCCATGGAGCAAAGCCTCAATAAAACAGCAGTACACATGTACGGAGTATACAACACGCCCGTCGCCTTCGCATCGCACCCTAGACGGTCGGTCGGTCTGGCACGCTGCTCTCCAAATGGAACGCGCGTCATATTGCTTTTGCACACACATGTGGGGCCGCAATTGAGAACCGACAATAGGCACACTCCCCGGCCCCGCAAGTCGGGTGACCTAATAGAAGAGAGAGACGAGCGATAGTACTAGAGAAGTGTTGTACTACGTTGGTGCCTGAACGATCCCTACAAGACATGGAAGATCAGTTTGTCCATGGATGTGACCAGACTCCAGCAGACACGCCTAGATTGGCTATCGTCTACATATCATGTAGGCTGTGTAGTACAAGGCTGTAGTTCTGGTGAGAAATCTAAAAAAAGGCTTCTTGTCATCTTGCAAAATTAGGTGTCATGTGCTTCGGATCACTGTGAGGGTTAAACAGCGACAACTGAGTTGGGCTAGTCATTGGGGGAACATGCACGAAGACTACTCGGCTGCCATCTAGGTCAAGTCGGCTATGTTAATTAGGACATCTATCGACGGACCCCTTTTCTATGAGTTTATCTTTAATTTGAGCTTTGATCCTCGTCTAGTTTGTCCGTCGGGATTCATGTTGTCTCCTTTGGGTAGTGAGGTTATGATTCTTGTCATGTGGCATTTTTCGTGTTATATGTTACAATCCGGTTCTTCAGATCAAAATGACGATAACTACGCCTCCGGGGCACGTGCATGAAGACTTCTCGATAGTCTTTGATGAGGTCAAGCCGGCTCCAGTAGACAAAAGAAAACTAGTACTCCACTATATAGTCAGGAGCCTCCGCGCTTGCTTGCTAGTGTTGCTCTCTTCACACTGTCTCGTCCTCTCCAGATCTAGACACGACAGCGGTGGCCACACTCTCTCTCTCTCTGCTCACCGCTGGTCACAGATCCAGCCAGATCCTCTCCGCCCGAGAAGGTGAGAAGGTGCAACGTTCACGCGGTCGTCCTCGATGATGGCTCCTACCCACTGCAGGTGCATCCCGATCAGCGTTTCTTGCCGTTCTCTCCCAAGCACCACTGGCGAGGGAGGGCCTCTGACCCCTTCTTCCTCGCTACTGTAGTGTGGGCAGATCCGGCCTCCCGCCGCCCACCTAGCGACATCCCGAAGACCCTCGGGTATAACTTCCTTCGAAACCAGCCTTGCTCTACTTCCTGAACTCCTGACGTCACTGCATTTGTATCTTTTACTATTTCTCAGGCCCCCTTGTAGATAGGATCGATCGGCTATTCGAAAACCACCTAAATTTTTATGGTTAAGAGGTAAAACTAGTTCATGCACTCGAATCTAGTACTACTTGGTTCAAACAAGGAAGAAAGGGGGTGGGGTGGGGGAAGATTTGGTACCTGAATCTAGGGCTTGGTCGAAAGAGGAAATAATGGGGCGAAAAGTAGCAGTGACTGGCGATCCAACTGGTCTCTAGGTCTAATAGGGAAATAAAGGGAAACGCGGTACAAACTCAATATAAACCCGATCTATTGGTTGAAAAAGGAAAGAAAGTGGGGACTGAGGGACAAGTCAACAGAGTAAGTCCAGCACTAGATTTGCTAGCCTCACACAGTATAAGGTGGCTATACCGAACAAAAATGGGACCAAACCAGATATCATGTTCTGATGTTTGTTGCCCCGAGCCACTCTTATGTAATGCCACTGGTAAAATGTAGCAGTCGCACTGTTAGAAGTAAGGACACGTTAAACCAATGTTGTTTTCAATGTAATGCCTCCAGTAATATGAATCAATGGCACTTTTTTACATGTCGTGCTAAATTTCCCATTAAGATAAGTTGCTTCTTTTTGTTAGAAGTGCAACTGTCCTGGTCCGCCTACTCTCCCGTGCCCAAATACCGACTCTATTAATGTAATGTTGCTGGTAAAATGAAGCAATGGCACCATTAAAGTACTGTCATATTTAAATGTTGTCATAGTTAATCCTAATGCCCACACTAATATCTAGCAATGCTGCTGCTTTAGAAATTGGTATTGTCCTTGTAGGATTGCCATTCAGATAAGGAACATGCTTATTTTCATTTGATGCGTGTTTCATCACTTTGTAGGCACCCTCCTTTCCACCTTTTTTGTGCAAACAGAGATATACATTTCACGCTCGATCTTAGTTGAACTGCACAAATGATATTCAAATTATAGTTGAACATTCTAGGAGCTTCACAACCAACCTTGATGTTGCTCAATTTTATTGCAACTAATGAAGAAGAAACTATGTGGGTTTTATTTTCGGATGGAAATGGAACCGGGGCTGGGGCCCTTTTCTTAAAAAAATGAAGAAGAAGTTGCTAGCTCATGGGACATTGCTTCATTTTAGGTGAACTGCACCAAAAGGTCCCATGAATTGAATCATCCATGTTGGTGACTGAAAGAGCTAGCTCCAGCATCCCAGTCTAAGCACCCCCGACCTCCATCCTTGCGACGCACGGTACACCTCGTTTGCCACCTGCTCGACCCTAGTGACACTGATAAAATGAAGTAATAATACAGTTAAAATAGAGTGAGTGTCCTCTCTATCATTTCATTTCCAATGTAGATAAAGAAAGTGCTTCTCTTTGTTAATGTATGTTTCATCAACTTGTCCCATTGTTAATATTTAAGCGTTTCTGCAAACTAGGGTGCTTAATTTTAGTTGATCTGCACAAAAATAGAAATTTGAATGTCTCAAGGCCCCTCCTTGTACTACCGTTGTACACTGATGTTCATCACTGGCAGAAGGTGTATCTGGGAGACTTGGGATGATTTCTAGTATGAGGCGTACCGTATGAGGCGTCGCAGGGCCCATCTCGCCCTTGCAGCATGGCATACTATGATACTATCGCAATATTTTCTTATATTTATTTTGTGTGTTTCATCAACTAGTGCCACTATAATGTAATCACGCTTTTTCATTATCTATACAAACATGGTTATTCAGCTAAATTTTGGTGGAACTACACAAATGTACGTATGGAACCGGCATATATGCAGAGTGCGAGGTGTGCCAAGTAAAAATTACCGACACCAACCATGCTCCATGCACGCATTGGCATCCACCACCACCAGTGGGATGTGTGGCGCTCTCTGTGGACGGATCTTTATCGGCGGCAAATCCTCTAACCAAATACTAGTAGCTTATATTGGCAGTTTTCTAGGGAGTACTCTTTTCTGAAAGAAGCACCAATCTATTTTTCTTTATTTGTACACAGTGTCACAACTTTGACCCAAAGGTCCAGAGCTATTTTAGGGTGATTGGCGTAGTACTCGGAGACTGATTGTAAGCATGATTTTCATTAGTTGTCACACTGATTGTAAGCATGAGCAGGTGGAAGATTAGGTTAGTTCGGAGCTTACCTTAAACCCTACCACCGTCGTTGAAATGAGGCGAGCGTCGAGGGAACCGTGGAGAACGGTGGGGAAGTGACGTCGCGCCATCCGGCCTCCTCTTGTGGTGGGAGAACAAATACTCCTGTGGCTCTGGCTGGCTCTGCACCCTCATGAACGGCACACCATACTCGATCGATTCGTTATCCTCTGAGTGCTCGACCTTCGACCTGTATGCCCACCACCTTCGCCTGACTGTCGCCTTGGGTGAATCTGTCTGCTCCATCACCCAGTGGAGATACTCGATGAACTCAGAGGACTGCGGCATGATTGCCGCCAATGAGTACATGTACATCGCCGCCCTCATCGCCGTCGTCTCGCTCTTTCACATACATTGCCACGTGGCCCTCACCGTCCTCGAAATCTCCCACTCATTGTCAAACCAAGTAAGGATCTCCTTCAACCTGGCTAACTTTGCCTGGTCGCCGCCGGCGATCTGCCTGATTCGCTGCTGCATCCTCTCCATAGATGTCCTTTTGAGCCGGTGCTAGCTTTGGAAGATGGGAGGAGAGACGGTGGTCTTGCAATAGAGAAGAGAGAGAGGCAAGACGGTGGTTTTGGAATGGAGATGATGGAGAGGAGAGGAGGTGGTTTTGCAAGGGAGAAGACGGACAGGCGAGATGATGGTTTTGGAATGGAGATGATGGAGAGGAGAGGAGGTGGTTTTGCAATGGAGAAGAGGGAGAGGAGCGTGCCGCAACGCATTAGGATTGGACGAGAGGGTCGGCGCGCTGTGACTGGATCAAAATCAAAATCAATTTACCCTTCAATTAAGAAAGAGACCCCACATTAACTAGTCTCCCTTTTATTCTGGGTCATAATTGACCATGATTTTTGCAAATAAAATATATGTTATACGTTGCAAAAATAATATAATTTGAAGGTACATTCAGATACGAACCAAATGATACAATTTTTGGTGACATGCATTCACATTTTGCTTGTCAAATACAGTACGTGGTCAGACTTTGACCCAAAATATGCAAAACAAAAAAATACTTCCAAGACCAGCGCCGCTCTTCCACTCTTCTCCTCTTAAACCGTCGCCGCTCCTCTCCTGTTCAAATCTGAATCCGTCGCCGCTCCTCTCCTCTTCCATTTCAAAACCACCGCCCCTCCTCTCTTGTTCCAATCCAAAACCAGCCTCGCTCCTCTCCCGTTCTAATCCAAAACTAGCACTGCTCCTCTCCTCTTCCATTCAAAAACCACCACTGGCAAGTGAATGTGTTGTGGAGAAGTAGATCGATGGAGGAGTACAACCGATACGCGAGGATTGCAGACGGTGACCATGTGAAGCTAGCTAGGATGTTGGAGATACAATCTTGGTTTGACAACAAGGACCAACTAGCGGCGACGGCGACATCCATGGCCAAATATCTGCAATAGATCGAAAAGGCAGTGATACTCCCGGAGGGAATCGCGCGGGAGTACATAGAGCTGCTCCTCTGGGCCATGGAGGAAATAGATTGACCGAATCCGATCGTGAGGGAGCGGTGGTGGGAGTATCCATCCCAGATGGAGCATCCAACAGAGATTGAAGGATCGAGCATCTACAGGGTGCCATTTGTGAGGGTATTGTGCCAGAGTGAGCCGGTGGAGTCTTCGTCGACCGAACCCAACTGCAAGAGGAGAAAAAGCAGTTGGCCCGACGACGATTCCCCGCCATCCTCTCCCTCGATGTTCACATTGTCTCACGGGGCGGCTGTCTGCCACCAAGGAATAGGAGGGGACTGCCCCCCAGCCCAATAGTCGGGTAGGTTGTGAATTGTCAGGAGGAGCTTAGGGTTGTCAGTATTTGCAGGTTGTCAATTGTGTTTTGTGTTGTGTATTTTGAGAGTACTTTCATATATGAATGTCTTTTGAATTTCAGATTTGCAGTATTGACCATATGAAGTATTTTATGAATTCTAGAGATCTATTTTTAGCACTTAAAAATGTAGTTTCATAGGAGTATAAAAGTGCAGACAATGTGATTCTTAGAGAAGAAACTGAAGTTTCAGTTTCAGATAAGAAACTCCAAGTTCAGTTTCAGATAAGAAACTGCAACTTTCAGAGGCAGAGCATTTATCTTAACACGGCCTTTTCAAACAGGGTTAACATCATTTTGGAAGTTTTATTCATCTTCGAAAATGGAACTACCAGCCAGTTAACATCATGTTGATCAACATTCATGCATAGCACATCTTCATATGATGCACAGTCAAAAAGATATGCTATTTTCAAAATGCCCACACAATGTCGAGTGTGCGAAACATAGAGAAAACGAGGGACGAAGTTTTGGCAAGTGTTGGACGTGGTGTGCGCAGATGACAATGGGGACCCACATGTCAATAAAGGCAGCGGCAAAAAATTTGGAGATATTTTCCCTGCATAGGTGAAATCGAACTCGGGCGGAACAGCTATCGGGTAGTGTCACTTGGCCACTAGGCTAGTTCAGTAGTTTCGTTACTAATAAGGCACTTCCTCAGGTGGTCGGATCCCCTCTAGTGCCTCTATGCACTCGTCGTGACACCGCTGTCTGCCGTTGTCAACATGCTGAACAAACGAGAGGAATCTGGAGAGGACTGTATGTGGAGAGGCGGACAGTCGGGACCCACCAGGTTTATGGCCGTACGCAAGCAAGTGCCTCATCGAAAAAATACTTCCTCCTAATGCTATACTGACGTTGGGGCCCATGGGTTTGTCAACATAGTTACATTTTTTAGGTGCTTCAACGTAGTTACTATAGGAGATAAATTCACAACAAAGCCGGGGAACTGGCGGTATCATTTATTATCAATGGGGCAGCAAGTATCAACTGGGTTTTGGGCTGCCCCGTTTAGGCTTTTATTTTTTAACATGCGCAGCCCACGACCTCGGATGGGAGGTTCATAGGCCTGTTTGTATTTTCTTGAGGGACAAACAGGCCTATGGACCTCCCATCCGAGGTTTTATTTTTCCTGAAACATCGGCAGCCCAATTTATGTATTTTTTTGAAGAAAATGTAGAGGTTTGTTCTATTTTTCTATATAAGAATAGGAACGCCTGGTCCAACTTATGTTTCCCTTCTAGCTATATTATATATATTTAAATTATTTTATATGTTATTATATATTATTTTTCTTGTCATCATATATTTAACAGATACATACATATGTAAGAAAACAATATCCCACATCTTATTAACTTATAAAATAATTTCTTAACAATAAAATCCTAGAATTCTTTGGCACGAAAATCCTAGTGATTGTGTACAAAACCTTGGTAAGATTTAAGGACGAATGTAATAATAAATCACTTATTATTTAAATATATTTATAACAAAATGCTCAACCCCTGTTTATTTTTTGATAACATTGCTGGCCCAACCCAACATTATAATTAGAATCAGCCCAACAAAATCATGTATTTCGAGAAAGTGCAAATGGCCTGTAATTTTTTAGGAAAAAAATGGGCCGCATGGACGCTACATTATTTGTTCACCCAGCCCAGCTAACGGACTGTAATTCAAAAAAAAGATCAAATTGACTGTAAATTCTACCCGCACAAAAAAGACTGTAAATTCTGAAAAATGGGTAGAATGCGTGCCACATTTTTGGAGGCTGAAATGTGGGCCAATAGGTCGAAGCCAATGCAAGTCGTTGTCAACTTAGTCAACAAATGATTGTGACGTCGTTAGCCATTGGATTTACATCCAACGACTAGCATCCATCTTCAATCTCTCGTCTTCTTCCTCAAGTGCCGCCGGGACCACCTCCCGCCTCCTCCTGCTAGCAGCTCTGCTTAGCATGCTTCGCGTGAAGTGCTACTCCACCGTTGGCCTGGCCATCCCTTCACCCCTCCACACCTCCTGTTCTTCTCCACTGACTGCCGAACCACACCGCACCAGAACCAGTTAACCCTCGTACACCACTCCGTCTGTGACTCTACTCCTGCTCTTCCAATCTCCGGCTCATTGCTGTCCGGGGCCTCGCCATCGTCCACCACCTTGGATGCGCTCGGCGCAGCATGGTCAACATGGTCAACGAACGTCACCATTGGAAGTAGATTATGCATGGAGAGGCTGACAGCTGGGTCCACGGCCGCACGCAAAGAAATGCCTCCTTATTACGCGCAAAATAATGATTCCTCCACCTGACAGCTGGGACCCACCAGAAGGGCCTCTGCATTTCGCGAAAAAAATGTCCCCCCGCTGACAGGTCAGACCCACCACCTATATCTTCGCATGCAAGGAAGTGCCTCTTTATTACACACAAAAAATGAATACCCCCTGCTAGCTGCGACCCCCCATAGTGGGAGGCTGACTTGTGGGCCAACTAAGTTGACAGGGACGGAGGGCTTTGTCAACTTAGTCAATATGAATGATTCTAGCTCCAGTGACCATACGATGTCCATCCAACAGCCGTAGTGCTTCTTCAACCTCTGGTCTTCTTGCTCTAGCCGCCCAAACCAGCGCCGGTCATGCCGCGTGCTCCTGCCTCCCATGGCCGGCTGTGATGCCGCAGAGGCCTCACCGCCCCTACTATTCCCACTGTTGGCCAGGCCATCCCTCCACTCACCCACACCCCTTGTTATTCTTCGGCGACAGCAGCCTCACACCGCAGCCGAACCAGTGAACCCTTGTACTCCTCTCTGCATGGGAATCCACCGTCGCGTCTTCCCCGGCTCCGTGTCGTCCCCTTCCTAGGCTTCACCGCCGTCCACTGCCCTAGTGCTCTCGGTGCGTTGTGGTCAACGTGGTCAAGGAACGACTTCCACCGGACATGGACTGTACGTGGAGAGGCTGACAGCTGAGTCGATGGCCGCAACAAGGAAGTGCCTCCTTATTACGCGAAAAATAATGATTCCTCCACCTGACAGCACGGACTCACCAGACGGGCCACTTTTGCGAAAAAACATTTCCCCCCTGACTGCTGGGACCTACCAGCTACATCTTTGCACGCAAGGAAGTGCGTCCATATTACGGGCAAAAAAAAATGATTCGCCCCCTGATTGTTGGGACCCACCAGCTACATCTTCACACGCAAGGAAGTGCCTGACAGTCGGTACCCACCTGGTCGAAGCGTACGTAGTGTTGACATTATGGTCGCGAACGTGTACGTACATACTGGTCGATGTAGAGGCGCGCACGTGTCGTAGTAGAGGCGTGCACGTGTCGAAGTAGAGGCGCGCACATACCATGTACACGTACGTACAATGGCCAGGATGCAAGAACGAAAATACGGCCACGTACATACGTACGGGCGGGGTCTCGAACGCCTACTCGCACATACGTACGACCAGGGCTCGTGTACATGGCTGGGTCCGAACGGAGAAACTGTGTCGTCGTCGTATTCATGGGGAGCCAACCGGCTGGGTCAGAACGAAATGCGTCATCATGTTCATCGGGAGGGCTTGGACGGAACAGCCGATGGAAATGAGGCCTGGCATACCGCAGAATGGAGCAAACGGCCTTGTGTTCGACTGGCCACGTTTGAAACGGGATCATGTTCATCGAGAGGGGTTTGGCGTACCGCAAAACAGAGGAAACGGACTTGTGTTGGACCTCCTACGGTCGAAACAGGGTCCTGTTGATCAGGAGGGGTGTGGCGTACCATCCTGTTGATCGGGAGGGGTGTGGCGTACCGAAAAATGGAGGAAACAGACTTGTGTTGGAGCATTACGGTTGAAACGGGGGTCCTGTTCATCGGGAGGGGTGTGGTGTACCGCAAAATGGGACTCCACGGGATACTGTTCATCTCGACCATTGACCTCCTCCAACCTCCACGAGCTACTGTTCATCCACCATCGACCTCCTCCAGCCTCCACCTGCGACTGTTCATCCACGGGCTCCTGTTCATCCAGCCTCCACCGTGTGCTACTCCACCGGCTACAGTTCAACTAGCCCTCTCCACAGGCTCTTGTTCAACCACCCCTCCATGGGCTACTGTTCATCCACCCCTCCACCATCTACTTTTCATCTAGCCCTCCACGGGGTCGTCCTGTTCATCCAGCCCTCCATGGGGTCCTGTTCATCCAGCCCCGACCGGCTCGATCGATCGAGGTCATGTTCATCCAGAGGCAACACCACGGGGTCCTATTCATCCAGCCCCACCGGGAACTGTTCATCCAAACCACCCCAGCTACGCTCACTGTTCATCAAGGGAAGGAGGCATCAGGGTTCGATCAGCTTTAGTTAGCAGCAGTAGCGAAGGAATCACTTGGGTTCAGTAACGTAGCTAGTGCAATCGCTCGAGTTCAGTTAGAGCCCAACGCCTCGCACACACGCGCGTACGTGTACGAGAGAAACGCGCATCGCTTGGCCCCCAACCACCCACCATAACCAGGAACTCCCCGAAATTTTCCTCGCCCTCGCTTCTACCATAGTTTTTTCCGTCATGGATGGCCAAAAGAATGTCATGCAGCTGCGTCTCCGGCCCGCTCAAGACAAAAAGCCCATTTTCTGTCATGATTCATTGTCATAGAAGTAGGAGCCCACCACATCTATGATGATACTGGGTTTTGTCACAATTATCATCATAGAAGTGTCATAAGTATGACAGGAAAAAATCCGTTCGGCCCAAAATGTCATGGGTGTGTCTTTTTTTTGTGTAGTGCATCCAACGAGTCACCGATCCAATGCCTACGAATTTATCTTATATTGTTCTTGCTAAGTCATTACTGTGACTGCTACCATTACTGCTACAATATCACTGCTATCATTGTTACTGTTACCATTGCTACTGTTGTATCATCAAAATTGTCATATACTATTGAGCTACTAATCACTTTGTTGCAGATAATTAATCTCTAGGTGTGGTTGAATTGACACTCAGTTGCTAATACCTTAAAATATTCTTTGGCTCCCCTTGCGTCAAATCTATAAATTTGGGTTGAATACTCTACCCTCGAGAACTGTTGCGATCCCCTATACTTGTGGGTTGTCAATAGTCAACTGCTTGAACTTGTCGAAAACCTTTTGCGAAAAGTCGAGCTTTGTAGATAGTAACATTAGGCAAGTCCACCAAAGTCCACACTTTCTTCTTGAAAATCCATTTATTCTCTATGCATGGCTTGCCCATCATTAGGCAAGTCCACCAAAGTCCACACTTTGTTCTCATACATGGATACTATCTCAGATTTCATGGCCTCAAGCCATCTGTCAAAATCTGGCTCATCATAGCTTCTTCATAGTTTGTAGGTTCACCATTGTCTATTAGCATGACTTCTAGGACAGGATTAGTGTACCTCTCTGGTGCGGAACGTGCTTTGTTTGACTTACGAAGTCTAGTAGTAACTTGATGCGAAGTTTCATGATCATCATCATTAGCTTCCTCTCTAGTTGGTGTAGGCATCACGGGAATGGATTTATCTGATGTGCTACTCTCAAATTCAAGAGAAGGTACAATTACTTCATCAAGTTATACTTTCCTCCCACTCACTTCTTTGAAGAGAAACTCCTTCTCTAGAAGGGACCCATTCTTAGCAACAAAGAACTTGCCTTTGCAACTATGGTAGAAGGTGTACCAATAGTTCTTTAGGGTATCCTATGAAGACGCACTTCTCCGATTTAGGTTGGAGCTTATCAGGATGAAGCCTTTTGACATAAGCATTGCATCCCCAAACTTTAAGAAACGACAGCTTAGGTTTCTTGCCAAACCACAATTCATATGGTGCCATCTCAATGGATTTAGATGGTGCCCTATTGACGTGAATGCGGTTGTCTCTGATGCATAACCCCAAAATGATAGTGGTAAATCAATAAGAGATATCATAGATCGTACCATATCAATAAAGTACGGTTAAGATATTCGGACACACCATTATGCTGTGGTGGTCCAGGTAGCGTGAGTTGTGGAAACAATTACACATTGTTTTAAATGAAGGCCAAACTCATAACTCAAATATTTGCCTCTATGATTAGATCGTAGAAACTTTAATTTCTTTTTACGATGATTCTCCACTTCACTCTGAAATTCTTTGAATTTTTCAAATGTTTCAGACTTGTGTTTCATTAAATACATGTACCCATACCAACTCAAATCATCTGTGAAGGTTAGAAAATAACGATACCCACCGCTTGCTTCAACACTCATCAGACCGCATAATCGGTATGTATTATTTCCAATAAATCATTAGCTCACTCCATTGTTTCGGAGAACATAGTTTTAGTCATTTTGCCTATGGGCATGGTTCACAAGTATCAAATGATTCATAATCAAGTGATTCCAAAAGTCCATCCGCATGGAGTTTCTTTATGCGATTTACACCAATATGACCTAAACAACAGTGCCACAGATATGTTGCACTATCATTATCAACTTTGCATCTTTTGGCATCAATATTATCAATATGTGTATCACTACGATCGAGATTCAATAAACCATTTACATTGGGTGTATGACCATAGAAGGTTTTATTCATGTAAACAGAACAACAATTATTCTCTGACTTAAATGAATAATCATACCGCAATAAATATGATCCAATCATATTCATGCTCAACGCAAACACCAAATAACACTTATTTAGGTCCAACACTAATATCGAAGGTAGAGGGAGTGTGCGATGGTGATCTTATCAACCTTGGAATCACTTCCAACACACATCGTAACCTCGCCCTTAACTAGTCTATGTTCATTTTGCAACTCCTGTTTCGAGGTACTAATCTTAGCAACTGATCCGATATCAAATATCCAGGGGCTACTGTGAACACTAGTAAAATACACATAAATAACATGTATATCAAATATACCTTTGTTCACTTTGCCATCCTTCTTATCCGCCAAGTATTTGGGGTAGTTCCACTTCTAGTGACCATTCCCTTTGCAGTTGAAGCACTCAGTTTCAAGCTTAGGTCCAGCTTTGGATTTCTTCACGGGAGTGGCAACTTGCTTGCCATTCTTCTTGAAATTTCCTTTCTTTCCCTTTACCCTTTTTCTTGAAACTAGTGGTCTTGTTAACCATCAACACTTGATGCTCTTTCTTGAGTTCTACCTTCTCCGATTTCAGCATCGCGAAGATCTCGTGAATTATTTTTGCCATCCCTTGGATATTATAGTTCATCACTAAGTTCTAGTAGCTTGGTGATAGGGACTAGAGAATTTTCTCAATCACTATGTGGAAGATTAACTCCCACTTGATTCAAGTGATTGTAGTGCCCAGACATTCTGAGCACATGCTCACTGGTTGAGCTATTCTCCTCCATCTTGTAGGCAAAGTACTTGTCAGAGGTCTCATACCACCCGACACGGGCATGAGTCTAAAATAGCAATTTTAGCTCTTGGAACATCGCATATGCTTTGTGGCGTTCAAAACGTTTTGAAGTCCCAGCACTAAGCCGTAAAGTATGGCGCACTAAACTATTAGGAAGTCATCATATCAATCTTGCCAAACGTTCATGACGTGTGCATCTGCTCCCGCAATAGGTGTGTAAACAATTGATGTGTCTTGTGGTGCCCACCTGCCCCCGTATATAAAGGAGGAGGGGAGGTGGCCGGCCACCAGGGGCGCGCCATGGAGGGGGGAGTCCTACTTGGATTCCACTCCTAGTAGGATTCGCCCCCCCCCCCTTTCCTTCTTACAGAGAGGAGGAAAGGGGAAAGAGGAGGGGAGGAAGAAGGAAAGGGGGCGTTGTTGGTGTCAAAACCGGCGGATCTCGGGTAGGGGGTCCTGAACTGTGCGTCTAAGGTCGATGGTAACAGGAGGCAGGGGACACGATGTTTACCCAGGTTCGGGCCCTCTCTATGGAGGTAATACCCTACTTCCTGCTTGATTGATCTTGATGAATATGAGTATTACAAGAGTTGATCTACCACGAGATCGTAATGGCTAAACCCTAGAAGTCTAGGCAATGTGATTATTATTGTGTTCGCCTCTATGGACTAAACCCTCCAGTTTATATAGACACCGGAGGGGACTAGGGTTGTAAAAAGTCGGTCTACAAAGAAAGGAATCTACATATCCAAATTTCCAAGCTTGACTTCCACGCCAAGGAGAGTCCCATCCGGACACGGTTCAGAGTCTTTGGTCTTTCATCTTCACAGCCCATCAGTTCGGCCCACATCAATATCCAGGACTCCCTCAGTAGCCCCTGAATCAGGCTTCAATGATGAGGTGTCCGGCGTGCAGATTGTCTTCGGCATTGCAAGGCGGGTTCCTTCTCCGAATACCCTAAAATAGTCTTCAAACACAGAAAACGTGTCCGGCTCTGCAAAACAAATCCCACATACAACCGTAGAGTATAATATTTCACGAGTCCAATCCGCTGACAACTTTTTGTAGTGTGACATCACGTCGCCACCCGGCCATTATTCGAACCATTTTTTAGCCTGTCGCTCCATATTTCAAGATGCGGTTTCATTGGCACGTCTTGTCAAAGTAGAGATCGTGTCCCCCTTATTGCGGGATTCTCATCAATACGGGCATGGGTAACCCAACCGTGCCATCTGCACGGCCCTTAGGGAATAGGTGAGTTTTAAGGCGAGTGGGGAGGCGCTTGATATTCACTGCCCTTATAAAGAGACAAGGATCCACCTTTTTTCACCCACGCCTTCTCTTTCTCTGCCCTTCCATTCTCAAGCTCCAGCGCCCAAGCTCTCATCCTTACGCCCAAAAACACACTCCAACCATGTTCGGATTCGGAGCGCAGGGCAAGTGGATGGCCTCCTCCGTCAAGGAGAAGGATATTACGAAGCTTCGGGAGGCCGGGTACTTGGCTAAGGAAATCATCCATCGGCTTCCGGCCGAGGGACAGATGGTACCCACCCCGGAGCCCCATGAGAGGGTGGTGTTCATCTCCCACTTCATCCGCGGGCTGGGATTCCCTCTCCACCCTTTCGTCCATGGACTCATGTTCTACTACGGGCAGGACTTCCACGATCTGGCCCCCAACTCCATCCTCAACATCTCGGCATTTATTGTTGTGTGCGAGGCCTTCCTCCGCATCCCACCTCACTTCGGACTATGGCTAAAGACCTTCAATGTGAAGCCGAAGGTGGTGAGTGGTCAATACGCAGAGTGCAGAGACGCCATGGTGGGCAAGATGCCCAACGTCACATGGCCCAAAGGCTCCTTCGTGGAGACTGTCAAAGGGTGGCAATCAAAGTGGTTCTACGTCACAGAGCCACGCGGCACCACCTGGGCCGCGGCTCCCGCATTCTGGTCCAGAGCCCCGATGTAGCTCACCTCCTGGCAAGAGAAGGGCCTGGACTGGTCTTCGTCGAATGAGCTGATAGCGCTTCAGACGCGCATACAAAACATGATAAACAAGAACATCAAGCTCGTCAATGTCATCCAGGTGATGCTTATTCGCCCGGATCCATTCATGCCAGCGCCGGACTTGCCATTTATGGGAGTTTAATCCGACCAAGCACCAGACCTTGCTGCAGTTCTTCGACACCACGCATGAAGACATTTGGAAGGTGCTCTTCAAGGCCAACGAGGTGCGGTCGGCCACGACCGAGGATCGCAGGCACAACTTAACCCACCCCGCTAGTCCAGTAAGTTTTTCATGTTTTCAAGGCGTACCCTTTTACTTGCACACTTGAGGAAGACGTCTAAGCCTCCCTACTGATTTTCTCAGGGCTGGACGAAGAAGGCGGAGCAGATTTACTGTACGGCTCAGCTGCCCGAAGACCCAGAAATCCCTCTTCTGACGAAGATGCTGGTTCCGGCGCCCTATCAAGCGCCGGAGAAGAAGGCCAAGAAGAAGGCCAAGGGGAGCAGGGGTGGTCTCCGTCGCAAGGGCGCTTCAGACGTGACGTCTGAAGACGCCAAAACTCATTCTTCCATCGCCGAGGACGACGAGGAAGAGGTGGAAGAAGAAGAAAGCCATTCCCCCTGAGGGGGGAGAGAGAAAAGGTCGGCCTCCATGCGTCTGGAGGCCGAGGCGTCCAAGAAGGGTAAAGCTTCCCTTCCGAACAGCTCCACCGCGGCCACCGACAACAGCTCAGAGTGGTAGCCCAGGGACAAGCCCCTAGCCAAATCATGAGTACCCAGACACATTCATATATTCGGCCTCTCTACTTCATTGTTTTAACATGGTGAATCATGTATTTGCAGTCCGGCTCGGTCCAACCTCGAGCGGTCCTTATCTTCGGAGGATTCGCTGGACCCAAAGGCGATGGACAGCGGGACCCTTCCAGCGGCCTCCTCTCCCAAGGACATGGATGGTTCCAATGCATCGTCCTGAAGGATCCTGGGCGAGGGAGAAACGCAGGAGGCCATATGGGAGGTGCCGGAGGGTGAAGCCTCGGCTGCCGGACACATGGGGGAGCAAACCCCCATGGATTCTGACAATGGGGGCCATATCCAGTTCGGCCACCAACTGAATATAGTTCCGGAGACCCATATGGCTCCGGAATTAGGCAGGCCGCCTCTTTCGAAAGGAGGTGTGTGTATTCCACCAGTGACCTCTGTCCATCCAGAGGCAGCGGATAGTTTGTTTGAAGCGCTGCGAGGCGCTTCCATTATTGAGGAACACAGTATCCTTATGGGTACGGTGGTTGAGAGCATCCAGATGAACAAGGGCACAATCGCAGTAGTTCTTCCTTTACTACCCTAGCCGATATAGCGGAACGTAAGGTAGTAAGCACAGGAGTCGGGCAACCCAACTATTGACCAAAGACATGATTCGGAGCCAATGCATATAATGCTATAATTCAGGGTGCCGAACAGTACTGTAAAAAGTGTTCAGACTTTGTTGCCTTAGTATGGAGCATAATGAAGCCCCTGGCGAATTGAACCATACCAGAGTGTACGGGTGCAATTTGATAAGAATATCAAGTAAAAGAAAAATGAAATAATAGGATAATGCTGCAAAAATTGGGCCGCAAACTATTTTTTCATTGTAGTTTGATTAATACGTCAAAGCGTATTTTGTACAAGTAGTGTGATAAGCAACAAGGCTATTTAACATGCGACGACCAAGGGAGAGCTACGTGCGGGTCTTTAAGACATGCATAACGATCGTTTAAAGAGACCACCTGGAAATTCCCGTATACGTCAAAGCTTCTTGCCGTCTTAGTGTATCCATCCCTTGATAGGTCCGACAATCAGGCCACCAGGAGAGGCCTGGGAAGAAAAAAGTGGACCTGAAAAGAAGAAGGAAAAAGTGAAAGTATGTGGGTCTAGAATAGGTCGAGCCATGTTATGGACCACGATCTAGTTGTGCCTCCGTCTATGCCCATGGTATTTTTAGTGCGTAGTTATGTACGCACGGTACGAATGCCGCCGTTTGGTTGGGACTGGGACAGAGGCCGAATTGCTAGTCAAGATACTGACGAGCTGGATTGTCCTGCTGCAGAGTAGTTCGGACTCATTTGACGGTGTCCGGGAGCTTGGCCGCTAAATTAATGTTCTGCCTAAAAAGGCCGCTCTATACTTCTGCTGCGAGGCCAGCGGTGTGCTCCTCAGTACAGAGGGAGCGTTCCGTGTTTCCATTGACTGTTATGACATCGCATGGTCCGGGCATCTTGAGCTTGAGATAAGCATAGTGTGGCACCGCATTGAATCGAGCGAATGCGGTTTGTCCGAGCAGTGCGTGATAGCCACAGCGGAAGGGGGCGATATCAAAGATCAACTCTTCACTTTGTAAGTTATCCAGGGATCCAAAGACTACCTTCAGTGTGATTGAGCCCGTGCAGCGGGCCTCTACTCCTGGTATGACACCTTTAAAGATGGTTTTTGTGGGTTTGATCCTTGAGGGATCAATACCCATTTTGCACACTGTATCCTGATAGAGCAGGTTCAGGCTGCGGCCGTCATCCATGAAGACCCGTGTAAGATGGAATCCATCGATGATTGGGTTGAGGACCAGTGCGGCTGAACCGCCATGATGGATACTGGTTGGATGGTCCCTGCGATTGAAAATGATCGGGCAGAATGACCATGGGTTGAACTTTTGGGCGACTAGCTCTATCACATAGACGTCCCTAAGCGCGCGCTTGCGCTCCCTCTTGGGGATATGGGTAGCGTATATCATGTTCACCGTTTTAACTTGGGGGGGGGATTTCTTCTGTCCCCCTGTGTTCGGTGGTCGGGGCTCCTCGTCATTGTCCTCGCTATGCGACCCCTTCTCCTTGTTATCGGTGTTTAACTTGCCGGCATGTTTAAAAACCCAACACTCTCTGTTGGTATGATTGTCTGGTTTATCAGGAGTCTGTGGATTTGACATGGACGATCGAGTATGCGGTCCAAAATGGACGGGCCTGCATTGTTTCTTTTGTATGGCTTCTTCCGCTGACCGGACTTAGAGCCACTGAATCCGGCATTGACCATCGTGTCTTCGGTGTTGTCACCGTTGTTTCGATGCCTGTGTCTGTTGCGTTGGGGCTTGCCTTTGCTATTTCTGGCTTCAGAAGTGCCAGGTTTGCTTGCGTTGTTATTGCTATGGGCTAGCCAACTATCCTCGCGAGCGCAAAAGCGGGTCATAAGCATCGTGAGGGCTGCCATAGACTTTGGCTTTTCTTGGCCAAGGTGTCGGGCGAGCCATTCGTCACAGATGATATGTTTAAAGGCCGCTAGGGCTTCAGCATCCGGACAGTCGACGATCTGGTTCTTTTTAGTTAAGAACCTAGTCCAGAATTTCCTAGCTGACTCTCTAGGCAGTTGAACTATGTGACTTAAGTCATCGGCATCCGTAGGTCGGACATATGTACCTTGGAAGTTGTCGAGGAAGGCATCTTCCAAGTCTTCCCAGCTGCCAATGGAGTTCGGGCAGACTGTTCAACTAGTGCCGAGTTGGTCCCTTGAGTTTTAGCGGGAGGTATTGATGGCATGAAGATCATCACCGCAGGCCATATGAATATGGAGAAGAAAGTCCTCGATCCATATCGCGGGGTCTGTTGTCCCATCATATGACTTGATGGTCATGGGTTTAAATCCTTCTGGGAATTCATGTTCCATTACTTCATCAGTGAAGCAAAGGGGGTGTGCAGCGCCTCTATATCGGGCCAAGTCGTGTCATAGCTCGGATGGAGTTCGTTTGCGGTCTTCGGTCCGAGCGTGGTTATGTTTGTCATGTCCGGCCGGATGGCCATCATCGCGCATCGGGGCACGCCCTCACGATTCGTAGATCGATCTGGTTTGTCCTGTTCTGTTTTCCAGGTCATGCCACAGGTCATATGTGTATCCCGAGCTATTGTATTTCTTTTTTTACGGCGAGGTAGTGTGGGCTGGTGTTCGGCTCGAGTAGCCGCTTTGTCCCGGCCACGTGGTGGTCGGTCAGCCGCATTATGCACTCGTAGAACAGGCTCCAGCACCTCGTCATCGAATTGGGGTAACAATATGTGCTTCGGGTAACTTTTGGTTGGGCACTCAAGGCTGTATTCCTCGGCTGCTAGGACATTAGTCCATCTATCGTTGAGTAGATCCTGATTAGCTTGAAGCTGTTGCTGCTTATTTTTTACGCTCCTTGCAGTGGCTATTAGCCGGCGCTTAAAGTGCTCCTGATCGACGGGCTCCTCAGGCACGATAAAGTCTTCGTCACCGAGGCTCACCCCGTCCTCGGAGAGCGGAAGGTAGTTGCTATCCTCCGAGTCTTCATTCATGGCCTGTTCATTAGGGCTAACTTGCCCATCTTCCCGTTCGTCCTGTTCGGAGGTTGGCTCAACGGGATCTTCATTGTCTTCGGCATTGTCCGGAGTATTATTTTCTCCTGTGCCGATATTGTTGCTTTTTCCACGGCGTGCTTTAGAGGGGCGCCACTGACGTCGACGCTTTGGCTGTATCTCAGGAGGTTTATCCTCGATTGGATCCTTCTCATCGTCACTGTTGTTCTCTTTGGGTGTATCCACCATGTATACGTCATACGAGGAGGTGGTTGTCCAGCGCCCTGTAAGTGGTGGTTTTTGTGCCTGCTCCTCTCCGGCATCGTCGTCCATACCGTCGATGTCTTCGGAGTCATAGTCGAGCATGCCGGTGAAGTCTTCGACAGTGGCTATGAAGTGGGTGGTGGGTGGGAAATGGAATTCTCCGTCATCAGCCTTCAATCCAAACCGGATATAGTTCGGCTAAGATTCTCCTGATAAGGAGAGGGCTCTTAATGAGTTTAGCACATCACCAAAAGGCAAGTGCCGGAAGATGGCCGCGGAGCTGAACTCAACGATCGGCGCCTGATCAGGTTCGATGGGCGCGGATGCACGCAGTTCCGAACCTATGGACAGAGACGAGTCTGAGGTTCCGGAGACACAGGCTCCACTCAAGGTCGGATCTGTGTGCAGCTCTAACACCGTTGAGTCTGCGACTTCCGTGGCGGGGTTGAGCTTCCCGCCTTCGGACGGTGCAGTCTGCTCCGGATCTAGGGCCAGAGTAGTCACAGGCGCTTTCTCCTGGGCACAGTGTGATGACAGATTTAGGTCATGTTCATCGTGGTGGTAGGGAGCGGCTGTCATGGGCTCGAATCCATCGAAGATCAAGTCTCCACGGATATCGGCAACATAATTCAAGCTTCCAAATCTTACTTGATGGCGAGAGGCGTAGCTGCGATCTGCTCCAGATGGCCAAGCGACTTGGCCCATAGTGCGAAGCCATTGAATACGAAGATCTATCCGGGGAGAAAAACCTTCCCCTGGACCGCATTGTTGTAGATGATTGAAGAAGACATCAAAAACCTTTTGGTGACGACACAGCGGAACTCTCAATGAAAGAACCAATGTCGGTGTCAAAACCGGCGGATCTCGGGTAGGGGGTCCCGAACTGTGTGTCTAAGGTCGATGGTAACAGGAGGCAGGGGACACGATGTTTACCCAGGTTTGGGCCCTCTCTATGGAGGTAATACCCTACTTCCTGCTTGATTGATCTTGATGAATATGAGTATTACAAGAGTTGATCTACCACGAGATCGTAACGGCTAAACCCTAGAAGTCTAGCCTATGTGATTATGATTGTCTTCGCCTCTAAGGACTAAACCGTCTGGTTTATATAGACACCGAAGGGGACTAGGGTTGTACAAAGTCGGTTTACAGAGAAAGGAATATAAATACCCAAATCGCCAAGCTTGACTTCCACGCCAAGGAGAGTCCCATCCAGACACGGGTGAGAGTCTTCAGTCTTGCATCTTCACAGCCCATCAGTCCGGCCCACATCAATAGTCCGGTTGTCCGAGGACCCCTTAATCCAGGACTCCCTCAGCCGCGCCCCCACCCCTTGTCCAATTCGGATTGGCTTGGGGGGGACCTCCTGTGGCCTTCCCTCTCCTCTCCACTATGGCCCATGAGGCCCATTAACTTTCCCGGGGGGTTCCGGTAACCTCTCGGTACTCCGAAAAATCCTCGAACCTCTTCAGAACCATTCCGGTGTCCATATATAACCCTCCAATATATCAATCCTTACCTCTCGACCATTTTGAGACTTATCATCATGTCCGTGATATCATCCGGGACTCCTAACAACCTTCGGTCACCAAAACACATATCTCATATAAAACCTATCATCATCGAACGTTAAGCGTGAGGGTCAGAGAACTATGTAGATATGACTGTCGGTGTCAAAACCGGCGGATCTCGGGTAGGGGGTCCCGAATTGTGCGTCTAGGCGGATGGTAACAGGAGACAAGGGACACGATGTTTTACCCAGGTTCGGGCCCTCTTGATGGAGGTAAAACCCTACGTCCTGCTTGATTAATATTGATGATGTGTGTTAAAAGAGTGGATCTACCACGAGATCAAGGAGGCTAAACCCTAGAAGCTAGCCTATGGTATGATTGTTGTTCGTCCTATGGACTATAGCCATCCGGTTTATATAGACGCCGGAGAGGGCTAGGGTTACACAAAGTCGGTTACAAAGGTAGGAGATCTACATATCCGTATCGCCAAGCTTGCCTTCCATGCCAAGGAAAGTCCCATCCAGACACGAGACGAAGTCTTCAATCTTGTATCTTCATAGTCTTGGAGTCCGGTCGATGATGATAGTTCGGCTATCCGGACACCCCCTAGTCCGGAACTCCCTCAGTAGCCCCTGAACCAGGCTTCAATGATGACGAGTCCGGCGCGCATATTGTCTTTGGCATTGCAAGGCGGGTTCCCCCTCCGAATAATTTATAGAAGATTGTGAACACCAGGATAGTGTTCGGCTCTGCAAAAATAAATTCCACGTACCACCGTAGAGAGAATAATATTACACAAGATCAATCTGCTGACGTATTCTGTGGCGTGACGTCACACCACTTCCAAGCCTTTACTCGAATTGTTTTTATTGTTCCACCTCAGCGCGTTTAGCAAAGCAGTTTCCTTGGCACGTCTTGTCGAAGCAGAGATCGTGTTCCCCTTATTCCGGGATTCCCATCAATACGGACGTGGGTAACCCAACCGCGCCATTGATTGTGACGCTTGGAGATAAGTGATTTTTACCAGGCCCGTGGGGACACATGTTTTGGTCCGCCCATATAAGGGGATAAAGATCCGACCCTTTTACCTGCGCCTTCTTCCTCCTTGGCTTATCCATCTCCACGAACCCAAGCTCCAGCGCCCAAGTCCGCACTTCTCACCTCAACCTTCTCCAACTATGTCCGGAGCGGGAGGCAAGTGGATGGCCTCCTCCGTCATGGAGGGGCAGATCCAGAAGTTGCGCGACGCCGGATATTTGTCCAGCGACATCGTGCACAGGCTCCCCGACGAGGGAGAGCTCATCCCCACCCCCAGGCCCCATGAGAGGGTAGTGTTTCTTCCCCATTTCCTCCGCGGACTGGGCTTCCCACTTCATCCCTTCGTCTGTGGGCTCATGTTCTACTACGGCCTAGATTTCCATGATCTGGCCCCGAATTTCATCCTCAACATCTCGGCGTTTATCGTCGTGTGCGAGGCCTTCCTCTGCATCCAGCCCCACTTTGGCTTGTGGCTCAAGACCTTCAGTGTCAAGCCGAAGGTTGTGAAGGGCAGCCAAGCGGAGTGCGGAGGCGCCATGGTGGGCAGGATGTCCCACGTTACGTGGCTGGAGGGCACTTTCGTGGAAACCATTAAGGGGTGGCAATCGGGGTGGTTCTACATCACCGAGCCGCGTGACGCCGATTGGGCGGCGGCCCCCGAATTCAGATCCGGCATCCCTACACGGCTCACCTCCTGGAAAGAGAGTGGCCGGATCTGGGGGGATTCGGAGGAGCTGACCGGACTCCAAGCCTGTATCCAGAAGCTGGTGGACAAGAAGCTCAAGCTTGTCAACGTAGTCCAGGTCATGCTCATCCGCCAGGTTCTCCCGTGCCAACGACGGGGTTTCAACATGTGGGAGTTCGATCCGGCGCAGCACCAGACCCTGAGCGGGCTCTTCGACACTACGTACGAAGATGTCTGGAAGGTGCTGTTCAAGGGCGCCGAGGCTCCCGCATCCGCTACCGAAGATCGCGGATTTCGCTCCCAGCGTCCAGCTGACAAGGTAAGTGATTTTGCCACTTGTTTTCCATAGTTTGACTCTATGCGGGATCTAAACTCCCTTAACCTTTGACAGGACTGGATGGAGAAGGCCGAACAGACTATCTGTCCGGCCCCATTGCCGGAGGACCCAGCGGACGCCCGTCTAACGGGGCTGCTGGCTCCGGCACCCCACGTGGTGCCGGAGAAGAAGGCCAAGAAGATGGCCACAGGGACTCGGAAGAGTTCCCGTTTTCAGGTGCTATCGGATGATGAATCCGAGCCGACTCCTCCCACCAAGGAGAGGAAGAGAAGAAGAAAGCCTCTCCCCCAGCGGGGGGAGGGAAGAAAAGGAAGGCCTCCCCAACAAGGGAGGCCGAAGGGTCCAAGAAGGGAAGAACTCTTCCCCCGGACTGCTCCGCCAACGCCAGTGACGACGACAAGGACTGGCCTCCAAGGGCCAAGCCCCTGGCGAGATCGTAAGCATCCAGACTCCTGAATAACTTTAAGGTTTTTCCTTTTCGCCACATAATGTCTTTCTAATGCCGCATACAACACTGCAGTCCGCCCAAGGATGATCTTCCCGTTTCGTCGAGTGGGTCCTTGCGTGCGTCGGATATGGATTCCCTTCCGACTGCCTCCACCCCCCGTGCAGCGGATGATGCCGAGGTGGGATCCCAGGAAGGGACCCACCAGGAGGAGGAGGCCCCGGAGGTGTCACAGCACAACCTCCCGGACTTTGCACCGGACTCAGCCCCGGAGGCCACAGTGGCTCCGGAGTCCGGTGGGTGACCCCTTCGTAAGAAGGGTAAGACCGTGATGCCGGCTGCCTCCGTCCAACCGGAGGTGCCGGATAATTTGCTGGAGGCGCTCAATGGCGCCTCCATCAAAGAGGAACACCGCACTGTTATGAGTGCGGTGATTCAGAAGGTTCAGCTCGCCAAGAGCGGGCTGACCGAAGCCTACAGCAGCCTTCTAACAGGCTTTGAGGTAAGAATTTCAATATATGTAAAATGGTACCGCATAGACAGTAGCCACTGATGCTCGGTTCGGTGTTCAGAAAGAAAAGCCGGACTGAGGATCTTTAGAAAGATAAACACAGGAGTCATAGAAAATATGTCAATATGGGATTGCAGGCTGTGCTGCTGACCTCCGCCGCACTGACTGCGGAGGTCAATACTTTGAAGGAAAACCTCGAGCGGCCCGAGAACGAGCTCGGCCATGCCAAGAAGCATCTCGAGGAAAAAGAAGGTGAGTAATACCTTATGAAAATTGTACCTTACAGAAAAGGATTTGGTTGCAAGAAAAATGACAAGGATAACATGGGTATTGCAGGGGCCACTAACGAGGTGGCGACCCTGAAGGAGACGGTGGCCGCGGCCGAACGCAATGCAGCCGCGGAGCGCATCGAGCGAGAGAAACAGGAGGCGCGGGTGGCGGAGGTACAGCAAGAGCTCCAGGATCTCGTGAAAAAACATGAGAGCTTGGAGCGTGACTCGAAGACTCGAGAGTCTGAGCTTGCAACGGCTCTTAAGAGTGCCAAAGCCGCTAAGGCCGAAGCCTACAAGGCCCTCCAGGAGATTGAGGCGGTGAATAAAATAGCAGCGGGTAAGGCATTTTTCATGCAAAGTAAGCATGTGAGTGTTAATTACCTATTGCTTACCCGAATTCGGAGCTCTCCAGGAGCGTTCGCAGATCTTCCTCGCAGCGTGTCCGATGCTGCTGCATTCTACCGGGCCGAGGAGCGGAGCTCGACGGAGAAGGTCTTCTGGTCTCAGTATGCTGAGGCCGGACATTCAGTGCCCTTTAGCGACCAGCTGAAGCAGCTGGTCGAGCTCCAAAAGGCGGCCGAACAGGCCATGAAGGGCCTCATAGTTCGGCTGTGGCCTAAGGAAGCCATGCCTGGGAGCTACTTCGGCCTAGTGCAGCAGCTGGTGGATGCGTGCCCGTGGGTTGAAGTCATCAAGCACTCCGCTTGCATTGAGGGTGCCCGTCGGGCCCTTGCCCGCGCAAAGGTGCACTGGGGCAACATGGATGCCCAGAAGCTCGTGACGGACCCGCCACCAGAGGGCAAGGAGCATCGCACGCCCGAGATGTATTATAAGAGTGTGCTGAAGGGCGCCCGCATTATTGCGGGTGAGTGCTCCAAAGATGTAATATTTGAGTAGACTCGCATTTTGTTATCCTGTGCGCTGAAAACTTAGTTCATATGCGCTAAGCAATGCTTGTTAATTTAAAATATTACCTTCTGTGCGGCTGTTTATCAAATCTGAGAGATGGCAAGTCGTCGGCTTCGGCCCCCATGCCACGAGTGTTGGGGTGTTTGGGATAAACTTGAGCGCTCTTGTTCCCATTTTTGGGTCCATCTAGGGAGGCGCTCAGCACAGCGAACAAGGCAACCGGACTTATAATGCTTGAACACTCTCACTTAGCCATAGAATTCTATAATTTTAAATTTTGGCGAAGCCCCTAGTCTTCGGACGGCCGAATTTGGGGCGCTATCCACGCCTTGGCCGGACAGTATCCGGCTCCTCGCTCTAAGCGGCATAAGTCTTTAAGGACTCGCAAAAAACCTCTTGAACAGCGACCGGCTCTCGCCTTATCATGACGGTCAGTTTTACCTTTCTCCACTGAGGCGTTAACCCAGCTCAACTGGGGTGCAATCGCAGTGGTTCTCCCAGTGCTACCTTAGCCGATATAACGAAACGTAAGGTACCAAAACATGGGAGCCGGGCAAACCCAACTATTGACCCAAGACATGATTCGGAGCCGATGCATATAGTGCTATAAGTTCGGGGTGCCGCACTTGTGAAAGTATTCGGACTCATCACACCATAATGCGGGAAACATAAGCCCCTGGTGTATATTAGTCGTACCAAAGTGTACGGATGCAACATGCCGTGAATGAACATATGTATGAAAAAGAAATGCAATTATAAGCAAAAAGGTGCTGCATTGTTTTATTCAATAAGTGCTGCTACGAATGCAGAACGATACAAATAGTGCGATAAGCAAGGGATGGGACTGTTAAACATGTCCCCCTCCAGGGGTAGGCTGCAGATTGGTGTATAAAAATGCTCGTAATGGAGACCACCTGTATATTCGTTGTAGCCTTTATCCTTCCCTGGCCGTTGCATCGTGAGTTCGGCAGGTCTGCTGCCGGACAGGGCCTCTGACAAACGGAGTCCTGTGGGTAAAAAATAAAAGGTAAAAAGAAAAGAAAAAAGAACGGCACACTTGAGAACCCCTGGTGTGGTTGAGCCGCAGTCTGGGCTTATCATGGTCGTGCCCCTCTCCCCATGCCCATGGTATCTTCAGAGCGTAATGGTGTACGCGAAGGACCTGCTTTGACGTTTCGCAGGGGCTGGGGTTGGGGCCGCACTGCTACGCATGCTCAGAACGTGCCAGGTGGTCTTGTTGTAAGTTACTCCGGGTGCGCTTAGCTGTGTCTAGCCGCTTAATGGCCGGACTCGAGAACTGCCTTAAGAGGCTGCATTGCACTTCTACCGCGAGAGCCGCTTTATGTTCCTCCGTGCGGAGAGAACGTTCAGTGTTTCCGTTGACCGTGATGACTCCTCGAGGGCCTGGCATCTTGAGCTTGAGGTATGCGTAGTGCGGCACCGCGTTGAACTTTGCAAACGCGGTACGTCCGAGGAAGGCATGATAGCCGTTGCGGAACGGGACTATGTCGAAGATTAACTCCTCGCTTTGGAAGTTATCCGGGGATCCGAAGACGACTTCCAGTGTAATTGAGCCTGTACAATTGGCTTCTACACCTGGTATGACGCCTTTAAAGGTCGTTTTGGTAGGTTTAATCCTTGAGGGGTCTATGCCCATTTTGCACATTGTATCCTGGTAAAGCAGGTTCAGGCTGCTGCCGCCGTCCATCAGGACTCTAGTTAGGTGAAATCCATCGACGATTGGGTCTAAGACCAGTGCGGCGAATCCGCCATGGCGGATGCTGGTGGGGTGGTCCCTTTGGTCAAAAGTGATCGGGCAGGAGGACCATGGATTGAACTTCGGGGCAACTGGCTCCATCGTGTAGACATCCCTGAGTGTACGCTTCCGCTCCCTTTTGGGCATGTGCGTTGCGTATATCATGTTCACCGTCCGCACCTGTGGGGGGAAACCCTTCTGTCCTCTATTCTTCAGCGGTTGGGACTCGTCCTCGTCATCGCTATGCAGCCCCTTGTCATTGTTTTCGGCAATTAACTTGCCTGCCTGCTTGAATACCCAACAGTCCCTGTTGGTGTGGTTAGCTGGCTTTTCGGGGGTGCCGTGTATCTGGCACAAGCGGTCGAGTATTCGATCCAAATTGGACGGACCCGGAGTAGTTCTTTTGAATGGCTTTTTCCGCTGACCGGGTTTAGATCCTCTGAATCCGACATTGACTGCCGTATCCTCACTATTGTCGCTGTTAATGCGGCGTTTGTTTTTGTTACGACACGGCCTGCCATTTCGGTCCTTGAAGTCCGGACTGCCAGAATTTTTGCTGAGGTTGTTGCTACGTGCTAGCCAGCTGTCCTCACCCGCGCAGAAGCGGGTCATGAGTGATGTGAGGGCTGCCATGGATTTCGGCTTTTCCTGTCCCAGGTGCCGGGCAAGCCACTCGTCGCGGATGTTATGCTTGAAGGCCGTGAGGGCCTCCGCATCCGGACAGCCGACGATTTGGTTTTTCTTGGTTAAGAACCGTGTCCAGAATTGTCTGGCCGATTCATCTGGCTGCTGAATTATGTGGCTTAGGTCATCAGCATCTGGTGGTCGCACATAAGTGCCCTGGAAGTTATCGAGGAATGCGGCTTCCAGGTCCTCCCAACTCCCAATTGACTATGCTGGAAAGCTGTTGAGCCAATGCCGGGCTGGTCCTTTAAGCTTGAGGGGGAGGTATTTGATGGCGTGAAGATCGTCACCACGGGCCATGTGGATGTGAAGGAGATAGTCTTCGATCCAAACCGCGGGGTCTGTTGTGCCATCATAGGATTCAATATTGACGAGTTTAAACCCTTTGGGGATTTGATGATCCATTATTTCGTCTGTGAAGCATAGTGGGTGTGCGGCGCCTCTGTACTGGGCGATATCACGACAGAGCTCAAAAGAGCTTTGTCTGTTTTGTTCGGCCCGGCCGGACTTACTGTGTCCGGCGCCACGGTTGTCGTCACGTACCGTGGGGCGCCCACGCGATCCATAGATCGATCTTGATTGTCTTGCCTTGTCCTCCAATATATCTCGCAAGTCCAGAGCGTTCCCCTGTGGCTGTGTGCTTTTTGAGCGATGTCGGGGTACGGTTCTAGTGAAGGGCCTAGAGGCCTCTCTGTCGCGACCACGGGGTGGTCGGTCAGCCGTATTGTCTCCTGGTGATGCGGGTTCGTAAGCCTCCTCCTCTAATCGGGGGAGCAGCTTGCGTTTAGGGTAGCTTTTGGCGGGGCATTCGAGCTCATGCTCTTCGGCCACGAGGACTTCAGTCCATCTGTCGGCTAGCAGATCCTGATCAGCTCTAAGCTGTTGCTGCTTTTTCTTGAGGCTGTTCACCGTGGCCATAAGCCTGCGTTTAAAACGCTCTTGTTCGACGGGATCCTCAGGCACGACGAATTCGTCATCGTCGAGGCTCGCTTCGTCTCCGGAGGGAGGCGTATAATCCTCTGCCTCTTCTTCTGCCGCTCCTTCATAAGGGATGGCGTCTTCGTCCTCCTGCGCTGCATCTTGCTGGAGTGGGTTGTCTTCGGCACTGTCCGATGTATTATTGTCTCCGGTGCCGGAGTCTTCATTCTTGCTGTGGCGGGATTTAGAGCGGCACCGCTGACGCCGGCGCTTGGGCTGCTTTTTGGAGGGGTCATCCTCCTCTGTTCCTTCGCCATTCCCATCTTTTGGGATATCCACCATGTATATGTCATATGATGAGGTGGTTGTCCAGTGCCCAGTAGGCGCTGGTTCTTGGTCGTCTCCGGTATCGTCGTCCATACCGTCGATGTCCTCGGAGTCGTAGTCTAGCATGTCGGTTAAATCGTCGACAGCGGCTACCAAGTGGGTGGTGGGTGGGCTTTGAATTTCTTCGTCGTCCGCATCCCAACTGTCCTGACCGCAGTCCGGCCAGGGCTCTCTTGATAACGAGAGATACTTTAGCGAACTCAAGATGTCGCCGAAAGGTGAGTGTTGAAAGATGTCAGCCGCGGTGAACTCCATGATCGGCGCCCAATCAGATTTGATCGGGAGGGTGTGGGAGGTTCGGAGTCCAGCGAGGAGTCCGGCACCTCGGAGTCACGAGCTTTATGAGGGACAAAGTCAGTGTTCGGCTCTATCACCGTAGAGGTTGCAGCCCCCGAGGCGGTGTCTAGGCATCCGTCCTCGATCTTAGCAGCTGGCTCCGAATTGAAGATCGGAGCGGTTTCGAGTGCGGCCTCCAGGGTACTGTCCGGCTGCAGAGCTAAATCATGATCGCCGCGACAATGCAGCACGCTCGGCGATGGCTCGAATCCATCGAGGATCAAGTCCCCGCGGATGTCAGCCGTGAAGTTCAAACTTCCAAATCTGACCTGACGGCCAGGGGCGTAGCTTTCGATCTGCTCCAGTTGGCCAAGCGAATTGGCCCGCGGTGCAAAGCCGCCGAATACGAAGATTTGTCCGGGGAGGAAGGTCTCACCCTTGACTGCATCGTTGATGATGATTGAAGAAGCCATTGAGCCTATCGGTGACGACACAGAGGAACTCTCAATGAAAGCACCAATGTCGGTGTCAAAACCGGCGGATCTCGGGTAGGGGGTCCCGAACTGTGCGTCTAGGCGGATGGTAACAGGAGACAAGGGACACGATGTTTTACCCAGGTTCGGGCCCTCTTGATGGAGGTAAAACCCTACGTCCTGCTTGATTAATATTGATGATGTGTGTTACAAGAGTGGATCAAGGAGGCTAAACCCTAGAAGCTAGCCTATGGTATGATTGTTGTTCGTCCTATGGACTACAGCCATCGGGTTTATATAGACACCGGAGAGGGCTAGGGTTACACAAAGTCGGTTACAAAGGTAGGAGATCTACATATCCGTATCGCCAAGCTTGCCTTCCACGCCTAGGAAAGTCCCATCCGGACACGGGACGAAGTCTTCAATCTTGTATCTTCATAGTCTTGGAGTCCGGCCGATGATGATAGTTCGGCTATCCGGACACCCCCTAGTCCGGAACTCCCTCAATGACCGAGACACCTCTCCGATCAATAACCAATAGTGGAACCTAGATGCTCATGTTGGTTCCTACATATTCTACGAAGATCTTTATCGGTCGGACCGTAATGTCAACATAGTTATTCCCTTTGTTATCGGTATGTTACTTTCCCGAGATTCGATCGTCAGTATCCTCATACCTAGTTCAATCTTGTTATCGTCGAGTCTCTTTACTCGTTTCATAGTGCATTATCCCGTAACTAACTCATTAATCACATTGCTTGCAAGGCTTCATATGATGTGCATTACCGAGAGGGCCCAGAGATACCTCTCCGATACTCGGAGTGACAAATCCTAATCTCAATCTATGCCAACCCAACAAACACCTTCGGAGATACCTGTAGAGCATTATTATAATCACCCAGTTACATTGTGGCGTTTGATAGCACACAAGGTATTCCTCCGATGTCCAGGAGTTGCATAATCTCATAGTCGGAGGAGTATGTATTTGACATGAAGAAAGCAGTAGCAATAAAACTGAACGATCATTATGCTATGCTAACGGATGGGTGTCGGTGTCAAAACCGGCGGATCTTGGGTAGGGGGTCCCGAACTGTGCGTCTAAGGCTAATGGTAACAGGAGGCAGGGGACACGATGTTTTACCCAGGTTCGGGCCCTCTCAATGGAGGTAATACCCTACTTCCTGCTTGATTGATCTTGAGGATATGAGTATTACAAGAGTTGATCTACCACGAGGTCGTAGAGGCTAAACCGTAGAAGCTACCTATGGTATGATTGTTGTTCTCCTATGGACTAAACCCTCCGGTTTATATAGACACCAGAGGAGGCTAGGTTTACACAGAGTCGGTTACAAAGAAGGAGATCTAACATCCGAATCGCCAAGCTTGCCTTCCACACAAAGGAGAGTCCCATCCGGACACGGGACGAAGTCTTGAGTCTTGTATCTTCATAGTCCAACAGTCCGGCCAGAGTATATAGTCCGGCTGTCCGGATACCCCCTTATCCAGGACTCCCTTAGTAGCCCCTGAACCAGGCTTCAATGACGATGAGTCCGGCGCGCAGATTGTCTTCGGCATTGCAAGGCGGGTTCCATTTCCGAATACTACAAAGTAAATCTTGAACACTTAAATCGTGCCCGACTCTGCAAGATGATTTTCACATACCACCGTAGAGAGAACAATATTCCACAAATATGACCTACTGACAACTTTAGATAACATGACATCACACCATGGCCGAGTCATTATTCGAACCGTTTTCCCACAACCATCCACCGCACATACCGCGAGGCGGTTTCCTTGGCACGTCTTGTCTAAGCAGAGATCATGTCCCCTTATCACGGGATCCTCATTAATACGGGTATGGGTAACCCAACCGTGCCATTCAACATAGCGCTTGGAAAATAAGCGATTTCATCAGGCAAGCGGGGAGGCGCACAGTCTTCGCTACCTCTATAAAGGGATAAGGATCTCCCATTTTTACCCACGCCTTCTTCCTCCTTTGCTCATCCATTCTCGCACTCTAAGCCCCAGTGCCCAAGTTATCACCTTCTTCGTAGGACCATTCGCAATATGTTCGGAGCGGGAGGCAAGTGGATGGCCTCCTCCGTCACGGAGGAGGACATTACCAAGCTTCGGGCGGCCGGATACCTGGCCGAAAACATCGCGCACAGGCTTCCAGCGGAGGGACAGATCACCCCCACTCCAAAGTCTCGGGAAAGAGTAGTGTTCCTCTCTCATTTCGTCCGCGGACTAGGATTTCCACTTCACCCCTTTGTTCGCGGGCTCATGTTTTACTATGGGATGGACTTCCATGATCTAGCCCCAAATTTTGTCCTCAACATCTCGGCGTTTATCATCGTGTGTGAGGCCTTCCTCCGCATCAAGACCCACTTCAGCCTGTGGCTACGAATCTTCTACATGAAGCCGAAGATTGTGAGCAGCCAGCAAGCGGAGTGCGGAGGTGCCATGGTGGGTAAGATTCCCAATGTTATCTGGCTTGACGGCTCCTTTGTGGAGACCGTGAAAGGGTGGCAATCGGGGTGGTTCTACATCACCGAGCCATGCGACGCCAACTGGGCGACGGCCCCCGAATTCCGATCCGGAATCCCCATGCGGCTCACCTCCTGGGAAAGGAAGGGCCTGGCCTGGGGCGAACCTGCAGAGCTGACCGGACTTCAGAACTACATCAAAAACATGATGGAGAAGAAGATCAAACTTGTCAACATGGTCCAGGTTATGCTCTCCCGCCGGATCCTTCCGTGCCAAAGACAGGCATTTAATCTGTGGGAGTTCGATTCGGCCAAGCACCAGACGCTGCGAGGGCTTTTCGGCATGACGCATAAGGACATCTGGAAGGTGCTGTTCAAGGCCACCGAAGTACCCCCTCCCACATTCGAGGACCGCGGACTCAGCGCCACGTGGCTCACCAACCTGGTAGGTTCTCTGGTCATCACTAGATGTACCTTTTCCAGCATGGAGGATTTAAAGTCACCATGTTTATCAAATCAGGATTACGTGGTGATGGCGGAGCGGATCGACTGTCCAGCTCCGCTGCCGAAAGATCCGGCAACCGCACTCCTGATGGAGATGCTATTACCGGCGCCTTACAAGGTGCCGGAGAAGAAGGCTGAAAAGAAGGCCACGGGGACCAGGAAGGGTCTCCGGCGCAAGGCTGCGCCGGACACCTCGTCCGAAGGTGATGAGGCGCACTCCTCCTACGAAGGGGAGGAGAAGAAGAAGAAGGCTGCCCCATCCGGGGAGGCCGAAGGGTCCAAGAAGGCGGCCACAGGGACCAGGAAGGGTCTCCGGCGCAAGGCCATATTAGACTCATCATCCGAGGATGGCGAGGAAGATTCCTCCCGCGGAGACGGGGGAAACATGAAGGGATTCCCCCTCCCCGCATTGGGGAGGAGAAGAAAAGGAAAGTCGACCCACAGGGGGAGGCTAGGACGTCGAAGAAGGGAAAGGCGTCCCTTCCAGATCACTCTGCCACGGCCGCTTATAGCGAGGAGGAGTGGCTACCCAGGGGCAAGCCCCTGGCGAGATTGTAAGTATCCGCACTCTGAAATACTTTTCGTGCGACTTATCTTCATAGTTTGTTATAACGCCGAACACGCATATGCAGTCTGGCCAGGTCCCATCCCGAGGTATCCTCTTCGGATGGGTCTCTGAGTGATTCGGCAATGAATTCGCTCCCGACGGCTACCTCCCCTCGGCCTGTCGATGACACAGAGGTGTTGTCCCAAAGGATACCCGAATAGGAGGCGGCGGTTCTGGAGACGCCCCAAGGAGAAATTCCAGGCGTCGGGCACAGGGTGGTAAGATCCCCATGGATTATGCTCACGAGAGCCGCAGCAAGTTGGGCTCCCAGCCGGACACTGCACCAGAACCTCCAAAGGTTCCGGATTCGGGTAGGCAACCCCTCGCTAAGGAGGGCGAGCCGGCCGTGCCGATGACCTCCGTCGCGCCGGAGGCGTCGGATAGTTTGCTGGAAGCGCTTCGCTGCGCTTCCATTGATGAAGAGCACCGTAGTCTTATGAGTACAGTTATTCAGAAGGTTCGGTCCGCCAAAAGTGGATTGACCGAAGCCTGCACCAGCCTACTAACAGGCTTTGAGGTAAGTAATCAAATGTGTGAGAAATTATCACCCAATTGCCAGTAGCCCCTGATACTCTGGTTGGTGTTCGGAAAGAAAAAGCCAAACGGAGGGTTAACTCTAAACCACACGAGTCTAACAGTATGTGTCTATTTGAATAAGCAGGCGGTGCTGCTTGCCGCTGCTTCCCGCACAGCGGACGTCGCTGGACTCGAATGGGGCCTGAAGCAGGCCGAAGAGGAGCTCAGCCTCACGAAGAGGCAGCTCGAAGAGAACAAAGGTAAGTGATACCCTGTCCATTGATACGTCTCCAACATATCTATAATTTATGAAGCATTCATGCTATTTTATTATCTGTTTTGAATGATTATGGGCTTTATTATACACTTTTATATTACTTTTGGGACTAACCTATTAACCGGAGGCCCAGCCCATATTGCTGTTTTATTGTCTGTTTCAGTATTTCTAAGAAAAGGAATATCAAACGGAGTCCAAACGGAATGAAACCTTCGACAACGTGATTTTTTGGAAGATTGTCATGCTGGAGACTTGGAGTTCACGTCAGAAGATACTCGAGGAGCCCAGGAGATAGGGGCGCCCCCCCCCTACTGGGCGCGCCCCCCTATCTTGTGGGCCCCTCGAGCACCCCCCGACCGACTTCTTTCGCCTATATAAGCCTACATACCCTAAAACCATCGAATATCAAGATAGATCAGGAGTTCCGCCGCCAGAAGCCTCTGTAGCCACCAAAAACCTCTCGGGAGCCCGTTCTGGCACCCTGCCGGAGGGGGAACCCATCACCGGTGGCCATCTTCATCATCCCGGCGCTATCCATGACGAGGAGGGAGTAGTTCACCCTCGGGGCTGAGGGTATGTACCAGTAGCTATGTGTTTAATCTCTCTCTCTCGTGTTCCCTCTATGGCACGATCTTGATGTATCCCGAGCTTTGCTATTATAGTTGGATCTTATGATGGTTCGCCCCCTTTACTCTCTTGTAATGGATTGAGTTTCCCCTTTGAAGTTATCTTATCGGATTGAGTCTTTTATGAGAACACTTGATGTATGTCTTGCCATGCTTATCTGTGGTGACAATGGGATATCATGTGCCACTTGATGTATGTTTTGGTGACCAACTTGTGGGTTCCGCCCATGAACCTATGCATAGGGGTTGGCACACGTTCTTGACTCTCCGGTAGAAACTTTGGGGCACTCTTTGAAGTACTTTGTATTGGTTGGATGAATCTGAGATTGTGTGATGCATATCGTATAATCATGCCCACAGATACTTGAGGTGACAATGGAGTATCTAGGTGACATTAGGGTTTTGGTTGATTTGTGTCTTAAGGTGTTATTCTAGTACGAACTCTTTAATAGATCGATCCGAAAGAATAACTTTGAGGTGGTTTCTTACCCTACCATAATCTCTATGTTTGTTCTCCGCTATTAGTGGCTTTGGAGTGACTCTTTGTTGCATGTTGAGGGATTGTTATATGATCTATCTATGTTATTATTGTTGAGAGAACTTGCACTAGTGAAAGTATGAACCCTAGGCCTTGTTTCCTATCATTGCAATACCGTTTGTGCTCACTTTAACGTTAGTTACCTTGCTGTTTTTATAATTTCATATTACAAATACCTTTATCTACCATCCATATTGCACTTGTATCACCATCTCTTCGCCGAACTAGTGCACCTATACAATTTACCATTGTATTGGGTGTGTTGGGGACACAAGAGACTCTTTGTTATTTGGTTGCAGGGTTGTTTGAGAGAGACCATCTTCATCCTATGCCTCCCACGGATTGATAAACCTTAGGTCATCCACTTGAGGGAAATTTGCTACTGTCCTACAAACCTATGCACTTGCAGGCCCAACAACGTCTACAAGAAGAAGGTTGTGTAGTAGACATCAAGCTCTTTCCTGGCGCCGTTGCCGAGGAGGCTAGGTAAAGGGCACTCACTCACACCCTGTCAACTAAGCTCTTTTCTGGCGCCATTGCCGGGGAGGTGAGTGCTTGAAGGTATATATTTAGTTCTTGCAATCGAATCTTTTTGTTTCTTGTTTTATCACTAGTTTAGTTTATAAAAGAAAACTTAAAATGGAGTTAAGTTTGTCTCATACGCTTCGTCTTTTTAATATCTTTCGTGAGTATGATGAAAAGGAAAATTATGCTCAAGTGCTAGAACAAGAAATCTATAGAATGTTTGGTACTAGATCTTTGAATGATGAGCATGATTGCAATGTTGTTAGTATGAATTACTTGAATATCCATGATGCTAATGATATGCAAAGCCACAAGCTTGGGGAAGCTATGTTTGATGAATATGATGTTTTTAGTCCCCAAAGTTTTGATGAGAATATTTATTGTGATGAAAGCATGCCTCCTATTTATGATTATTATATTGATGAAAGTGGATTTGGAAGAGTGTCAACTTTATTTAGTGATGATTCCACTATTTCGGAAGAGGTTCCAATTGATTATGAGAACAAAGTTGCTATCTATGATGATTATTATGATGACTTGTAGGCTATTAGGAATAATGATAACCATGAAACTAGTCATCATGATTTTAGTTTTCAATTGGATTATGCCTCACATGATAATTATTTTGTTGAGTTTGCTCCCACTACTATTCATGAGAAGAAATTTACTTATGTGGAGAGTAGTAAATTTTCTATGCTTGTAGATCATGAAAAGAATGCTTTAGGTGCTGGTTATATTGTTGAATTCATTCATGATGCTGCTGAAAATTCTTATTAGGGAGGAACATATGCTTGTAGGAATTGCAATCATGACAAGTTTCTTCTCTATGTGCTTAAAATTTTGAAGCTATGCTTGTTTTGCCTTCCTATACTAGTTGATTATTATTCCCATAAGTTGTTTGCTCACAAAATCCCTATGCATAGGAAGTGGGTTAGGCTTAAATGTTCTAGTCATATGCTTCATGATGCTCCCGTTATGTTTCAATTCTTATCTTTTATGTGAGCATCATTGCCATCATCATGCCTAGCTAAAAAGGCATTAAAGGAAAGCGCTTGTTGGGAGAAAACCCAATATTTACCCTTACTGTTTTTGTTTGTCCACATGATTATGCTACTGTAGTAATCATGTTTTATAGATTTTGTTCCAATAAAGTGCCAAGTAGAACCTTTGGGAAGACTTGGGTGAAGTTTATGTGATCTTGCTGTGAAAAATAGAAACTTTTGCGCTCGCGAGAATAGCTGCCATTTTTTACTGAAGAGTCATTTTAGGTTGATTATTTTTGCAGATGATTAATAGACAAATTTCTGAGGTCCAGCAATTTATTTCAGAATTTTTTGAGTTCCAGAAGTATACGTTTGATACAGATTAGTACAGACTGTTCTGTTTTTGACAGATTCTGTTTTCTATGTGTTGTTTGCTTATTTTGATGAATCTATGAGTAGTATCGGAGGGTATGAACCATAGACAAGTTAGAATAAAGTATATATTACACCAATATTAATTTAGAATGAGTTCATTACAGTACCTAAGTGGTGGTTTTATTTTCTTATACTAACGGAGCTTACGAGCTTTGTTTTGAGTTTTGTGTGGTTGAAGTTTTCGAGTTTTGGGTAAAGATTCGACGGACTATGGAATAAGGAGTGGTAAGAGCCTAATCTTGGGGATTCCCAAGGCACCCCAAGGTAATATTCAAGGACAACCAAGATCCTAAGCTTGGGGAAGCCCCGGAAGGCATCCCCTCTTTCGTCTTTGTTAATCGGTAACCTTACTTGGAGCTATATTTTTGTTCACCACATGATATGTGTTTTGCTTGGAGCGTCATTTTCTTTTGTTAGTGTTTGCTTTCTGTTATTTAGATTTATGTTTTTCATCTTTATTTTCAATAAAAATGTCAACGATAGCCTTTGCCATGCTTGTTTTGCTAGTATACATGTTGCTGTTTGAAAACAGAAAGTTTACCACTGTTGCACAAATTCCCTAGAAAAGTCAGAGAATGGTATAATGTTGAATATTTTTGCATATTGAGCTCTGATAAATTTATTACAGTGGTAATTTTCTCTCATATTTTTTGGAGTTAGGGAAGTATTGATACTCTTGCATTCTTTATAGACTGTACTGCTTTGGCAGATTGCTGTTATAATTGCATTGTTTGCATATGTTTGCCTGTTTAATGATTCTATTTGAGGATAGGAGTATTAAATATGCAGAGGCATTTAGTATGCAATGTTGAATAATAATTTTAGTAATTTGTTACAGTAGAAAATGATAAGGTTTTGCATTGGTTTATACTAACCTATCTCACGAGTTCTTGTTGAGTTTGTTGTGAATGAAGCTTTTTGATAAAAAAGAGAAACCATGATATGAGAGGAATTAAGGAGACACAAAAGTCCAAGCTTGGGGATACCCAAGGCACCCCAAGATAATATTACAATAAGTCTCAAGCATCTAAGCTTGGGGATGCCCCAGTAGGCATCCCACCTTTCTTCTTCAACAACTATCGGTTAGTATCGGTTGAGCCTAAGTTTTTGCTTCTTCACATGAGTTGTGCTATCCTTTCAATGTCATTTTATTTTGCTTTGCTTGCTGCTTGAATACAATACCAAGATCTGAAATTCTTTAATGAGAGAGAGTCTTCACATAGTTGCATAATTATTTAGCTACTCATTGATCTTCATTTATATCTTTTTGGAGCAGTTTGTCATTTACTCGTGTGCTTCACTTATATCCTATGAGTAAATGGTTGAATGAGTTGAATGTCATAAATCTGAAATTATATATGCCTCATTTGCTTATCCCATGGGGAATAATGACTTCACATCTAAGAAGTAGAGGTTGTAAATTTATTGACGGTTAGCAAGCATTGCATTAGTCATTTGAACAATTCATGAAAGAATATTGAAGGAAGAGAGATTTCACATATAAATATATTATCATAGACATCTTTTATAATTGTGAGCACTCATTAAGTATGACATGCTAAAGAGTTGATGTTGGACAAGGAAGACAATGTAATGGGTTATGTTTTCTCACATCTCAGTTAAAGTATATTGTCATGGATCATTCAAACATGTTGAGCTTGCCTTTCCCCCTCATGCTAGCCTAAATTCCTAGAACCAAGTAGAGATACTACTTGTGCTTCCAAATATCCTTAAACCCAGTTTTGCCATGAGAGTCCATCATATCTACCTATGGATTGAGTAAGATCCTTCAAGTAAGTTCTCATTGGTGCAAGCAATAAAAATTGCTCTCTAAATATGCATGACTTATTAGTGTGGAGAAAATAAGCTTTGTACAAACTTGTTATGGAAGCAATAAAAGCAAAGGACTGCATAATAAAGGTCCATATACAAGGGGCAATATAAAGTGACGTTCTTTCGCATTAAGATTTTGTGTATCCAATCCTAAAAGCGCATGACAACCTCTGCTTCCTTCTGCAAAGGGCCTATCTTTTACTTTATGTCTTTTACTTTATGCAAGAGTCAAGGTGATCTTCACCTTTCCCTTTTTCATTTTATCCTTTGGCAAGCACTTTGTGTTAGGGTGATCCTGATATATATCCAATTGGATGTATGTTAGCATGAACTATTGTTGTTGACATCACCCAAAGGTGAATACGTTTGGACACAACATTATAAGCCCCAATCTTTCTCTGTGTCTGATTAAAACTTCATAACCACAAGTATTGCGTGAGTGTTAGCAATTGTAGAAGACTATATGATGGTTGAGTATGTGAAGTTTGCTAAATTAAAGCTCTGACATAGACCCTTCCTGAAAATAGGATGAATTGCAATTGTTGTGATGACTAATAATGAAGTTTGCTAGTTTTCAAGAAAGTTTATGGTCTATGCTTTAACATGTGAATTGCTTGTTAGTAGTTCGTGAAAAGTTTTATGAGATGAACTACTGTTATGACATATAATGATGCTAGACAAGGTGATTGAAATTATCATTGATCAAACTTGTGCACCTTCTAGCATTCACACTTCATAAATTCTTTCTTTATCATTTACCTACTCGAGGACGAGTAGGAATTAAGCTTGGGGGTGCTGATACGTCTCCAACGTATCTATAATTTATGAAGCATTCATGCTATTTTATTATCTGTTTTGAATGATTATGGGCTTTATTATACACTTTTATATTACTTTTGGGACTAACCTATTAACCGGAGGCCCAGCCCATATTGCTGTTTTATTGCCTGTTTCAGTATTTCGAAGAAAAGGAATATCAAACGGAGTCCAAACAGAATGAAACCTTCGGCAACGTGATTTTTTGGAAGATTATCATCCTGGAGACTTGGAGTCCAC